>NW_024870824.1:0-407500 GCF_019054845.1 Dipodomys spectabilis | reverse complement strand
GCTCTTCAGCTGAAGGTGAGCGTTATACTGCTTGAGCCACAGCACCACTTCCAGTTTTCTAGTAGTTTATTGGAGATAAGAGTCTCATGGACTTTCCTGCCTGGGCTGGCTTTGAACTGTGATCCTCAGATCTCAGCCTCCTGAGTAGCTAGGATTATAGGCATGAGCCACCAGCACCCAGCTGAGCTTTTTAACATGGATGAATATTGGATTTTGTTGAAAGCTTTTTGTCCATCTATGGAGATTATTATGTGGTTCTTGTATTTGGCTCTGTTAGTGTGATGTATTATGTTTACTGATTTACACATTTTAAATCAGCCTTATATCTCTGGAGTCAAACCTACTGATCATAATGTATGATTTTTATTGATCACTTGCTGAATTCTGTTGGCTAGTATTTTACTGAAGAGCTTTGCATCTTTGTTCATTCAGAGAAATTGGTCTACAATTCTCCTTTATAATTGGATCCCTACCAATTTAGGGATGAGTGGTTTAGGGATGAGTGTGATGCTGGTTTCATAAAATAAGTTTGGAATTGAGTGTGATGCTGACTTCATAAAATAAGTTTGGAATTGATCCTACTGTTTCTATTTCATGGAACAGTTTGAGGAGTATCAATATTAGTTTAACTTTAAAAGTCTTACAGAATGCAGTAGTGAATCCATCAGACCTTGGCTTTTCTTTGTTGGGAGACTATTACTTCCTCAATCTGGTTGTGAGTCGTTGGCTAGTTTAGTGGTTTATATCTTCTTGGTTCAACTTACGCAGTTTCTATGTCTCAAGGAATTTATCCATTTGTATGAGATTTTCCATCTTATTTGAGTATAGGTTTTGAGTATAAGTTTTGAAAGTCGTCCTTCATAATCTTTTGGATTTTTATTTTTGATGTATGTTGTAATTTCTCCTTGACATCTATAATTTTGTTGAGAGTTCTTCTCTTATTTTCTTCATCAATTTAGCTAGTGATCTGTCAATTTTATTGATTATTTTTCCCAAAGAATAAGCTTTTTTGTTAATTTTGTTTTTTTGTTTTAATCTCTAGTTTATTGATTTCTCTTTAAATCTTTATTATTAACTCTCTGTGTCTGGTAGGTTTGGGTTTGGTTTGTTCCTGCTTTTCTAGCAGCTTTAGGTGAATTATGAAGTTATTTTCTTGAACTGTTTCTGTTTTTGTTATTTCTTCTCAGTGTATCCCAGTGGTTCTGATATGATGTGCCTCATGTTCATTGACTTGTAAGAACTTTCTGATTTCCTCTTTTATTTCTTCAGTGAACCACCTCTTGGTTCAACAGTGTGTTTTCAGTCTCCATATGTCTGAGTACATTCTGTAGTATCTTTTTTGATCAGATAGGATGCATAAAATTATCTTAATCCTTTTGTATTTGCTCAGGACTGTTGACTCTCCTAGGATATGATCCATTTCCTGGAAGAAGTTTCCATGGGCTGCTGAGAAGAATTCAAATTCTGTGTATTTGGGTAAAATACCCTGTAGATGTCTATTCAGCACAGTCGAGTAATGATGTCATTTATTTCCAAGTCTTTTTTTTTTTTTTTTTTTTTTTTGGTCGGGACCTGGGACTTGAACTCTGGGCCTGGGTGCTGTCCCTGTGCTCTTCAGCTCAAGGCCAGCACTCTACCACTTGAGCCACAGTGCCACTTCCTTAATTCCAAGTCTTATTTGCCCATCTTTTGTTTGGTTAATCTGTCCTTTGGTAAGAGTGGAGTGTTAAAGTCTCCCACTATTATTGCCTTGGGGTCTGAGTGTAAGAGTATTTGTTTAATGTATTTAGATGCTCCATTGTTTGGTACATATGCATTAACCACTTTGATTTCCTCTTCATGGATCATTCTCTTTATTAAAATGTAATGACCCTCCTTGTCTCTTCACACTGATTTTAAAGATATTCTATTTTATCAGATAACAGTGTGGTTACTCCTGCCTTCTTACAGGATGTATTTGCATGAAAGATCTTTCTTCATCCCATCATTTGGATGTGAGAGGGGTTTCTTTATTTGGAGGCAACAAATGGTTGGATCTTTTTTTTCTGATCCAGTCTGCTGCTCTACATCTTTTGTCTGGGGAATTCAGCTCATTGATATTTAATGTTACATGGAGAAATATTTCATGTTTCTACCATTTTGTTGCTTTCCTGTGTCTTGTGTCCTTCCTCTTCTTGAGTTTGCTAAAGTAGTCTTCCAGTGATTTTTATTCAATGCTGTATTTCCTTGACTTTGATTTTCTTCTTCAGATAGTATGCTTCCCTTTAGTACCCTTTGTAGTGCAGGTTTAGTGTTCATGAATTCCTTTATGGGTTGTTGTTTTTCATGAAAGACTTTAGTTTCTCCACCAATGGTAAATATCAGCTTCACTGGCTACACCAGTTTGGGTTGGCAATTGTCATTCAGAAATTGCATTGTACTACTCCAGGCTCTCTTTTCATTCAGAATTTGTGCAGAGAATTCTGCAGTAAGTCTAATCTTTTCATTGTAATAAAGTTCCCTCTTTTACTTTGCTGCTTTAAAAATTAATTCCTTGTTTCTAAGTCCAAAGTTTTCATAACAATGTGTTTAGAAGTATTTCTTTTCAGATCTTGTCTGCTAAGGGTTTTTTATACCTCTATCAGATGGATGAGATTCTCTCTTGAGATTGGGGATTATACACAGATTATACACGAATTTTATCTTTTGGCTGAATCTGCCAATTCTTGAATGTCCCTTTGGTGTGTTCTGAATGTTTTGTCCATGTCCTTGAGTTTTTGTTCTAATTCCACTACTTTATACTCAACTCCTGATACCTTGTTTTCTACTTCATTTAATCTATTGCTGAGGCTTTCAACTGTGCTTTGTTGATTTCAGACTCATGGTGTTTATCTCCTTGTTAATTTCATCTTTCCTTTCCTTCATTGAGCTATGTAAAATCTGCATCTTCTTGAAGTCATCTTGGATGTACTGTATTTTCTTCATCATTTCCTCCCTGTATTCTTCTATTTGCTTGTGAATCTGCCCTTTCATTTTGTTGGCTATTTATTTTTCTTATCATTGCTTTGATTTTGTTCTCCCTCTCTTCTTCTTTGCTCTCACTACAGCCCTCGCCTGAGTTGCTGATTTTTGAGAGGGGCATGTTATCTTGTTTATGAACTTTGTGACCTTTCACTGTGACTTACACATCTGGGCTCAGAGTTTGTAGAAGCCATTAAGATGAAGTATTCAGTTCAGTGGTAACAGGCCATGGTTTTCCTGTGGGTGCTGTGCTGTTGATGGCCCCTTGAGTGCTGTCTCCAGCACTGTCATAATCACACAAATGGACTTTTGGTCCCAGTTAGTTATGGACCAAGGTGCTGTGGACTAACAGCAGTGTCCCACACAAGGCTGTTCAGGTAGGCTCCTGGGGTTAGCAGGGCATGGACCCCAGTTATAGATGGGAGTGTTCCACGTAGGGATGCCCTGGCAGGCTTTTGTGGCTATGTGGACCGAGACTTCTTGTGCAGGAGTACACATGTGGGCTTTTGGGTCTTGCCTGCAGACCTCTCCCCTCCCTGCAACACATACCATGACTCTGTAACCGGCTGGTGGCAACCCTCCCCAAATGCATAGTGGGCTTTTGGCCCAGCTGGACGCAGACCCCATTGCCGTGGGTGGGCAGTGGCATTCTCTCAGGGATGCATGAGTGGGCTAGGCTGGGCTCAGAACCCTGGCAGGACACTAACAGCATCCCCAGTGTTAGAGATCTGCTAAATCCACCCAGCCATTTAGGGGTTAGGGACCCCTTGCTAAGACTGATTCTTAGGGCCAGAGGCCCCACTGAGATTGTTACAAGCTCCACTGTGCTTGTTCCTAGTTGTGTCATCTGTTCCAGGGGTTTAAGTCACTGCAGGACTTTTGTAGTTACCTCATGGAGTCACTTTGTCCCTGAAATGGCATTCCTGGTGTGCGCTGCTGTGGCTGCCTTATCCAGTTCCGAGATTAAGCTTCTGGATCACAGGTATGTTGTTGCTGCCTTCTAGTGAGGTTGAGTCCCCAGAGGATAGTGAGGGGAAAGGAGGGTAGGGGGGTGAGGAAAAGCAAAAGAATAAAAGTCAGGAGGGCTGTCTGTCTGGAGCCTGTGGCTACAGCACAACTATTCTGGGCTCTTGTTTTGGGCTCTCTTTTTTCCACTCTTGTAGATGCTTAAATCTTAATCTCTTTGGTTGGTACCAACCTCTGATGGTTTCTACTTTTTGGGTGTGGTCTTTTGAAGCAGAGTTCCATGTTAGAGGCTTTCTTCTTCTGTTTGATCAGAGAGAGCTCCAGTTAATTTCTCTCATTGCTCTGCCATCTTGATTCCTTGGTTTAATCACGTTTAAAAGCCATTATTATTTCTAGTCTCTATTACTAGCAAACGTATTTCTTGATGGATATCTAGAGTAAACTACTGATTCTAAATTTATAAAGTATGGATCTTGCGAGTCTTCAACTTTTACTTCTGTTGAAATATAAAACCTTTAGGATAAGTAACGTATTTTTGAGTTTAAGTTTTTTTTCCTGGACAGCAAAGCTTTTTGTTTGTTTGGTCTTGGAGCTTGAACTCAGGGCCTAGGCACTGTCCCTGAGTGTCTTTAGTTCAAGGCTCTACCACTTGAGTCACAATGCCACTTCTGGCCTTTTCTGAGTGGTTTATTGGAGATGAGAGTCTCAAGGACTTTCTTGCCTGGGCTGGTTTCACATTGCAATCTTCAGATCTCAGCCTTCTGAGTAGCTAAGATTATAGGCATGAGCCATCATGTCCAACAGGTGTGTGCAGCTGGTTTTCCAAAAGTAGAAATAGAAAGCTTCATAGTGATGACAAAAGTGTTCATTAGTTATGGAGGACACACTCGATAAGCAATTCAAAAGAAATTATATTTCAGTTTATGTAAATATAATTGGTGAAGTGATTCAGAGGCTTTGCAATGAGATTTTTAGAATAAAAATGAAGGAAGAAAAAGTAGACCAGTGTAGGGACAACCTGTGGTTAACCAACAGAAAACAATGAGTTCCTATTCATTTGACAAGTTTCTCCTTTGAATTTTATAGTCACATTTTTCTAGCTAGGGATGAAGAATAACTAGGAAAAAGAGCTCTGCATCGGGGCACCTTCTTATCACCAGCTACTCAGGCTCTCCCCCTCATATCCTGAATTTTGCCTGCATTATTCTCATATTGATCAGCTCATGCTGATTTTAAGAACTAGTTGGTATTTTTTTACAAAAAATATTTTAATACCTTTCACTCTTCTTTCTCTTTGAAGTCCCAGTCATTATAATTCAGCTATTTCTTGGCTCATAAACTTGGCAAGGCTTTCTGGAAGAAAAAAAAATCATCTCATTGGCAGAGAGGTTTCTCATATGCTGACAGTTTAGTTTATTTGAAATCGCTGAGTAATAGGAAGGATAAAATAAGGATTTTAAGGGCAACAGGAAGTAGATTGCAGTCCCTAAATGAATCCCAGACACTGATTTTTGCTTATCCAAGATGAAGGTCTCTCCTTTGAAGCGGCACTCAGTGACCCCTTGCCAAAACTATTTATTCAATGTGATTTCTCCATTGGATGGAAAGTAGTCTTGTCTTCTCCTCCAAACCTTTCCTTAAGTGCCATTTCGAAGGCAATTCTATGCTGTCACATTGCAAGCAGCCTTCTCTAGCCCCTTCTGCTAAGAAACACAGCTGGAGGCTTAGGGTCACTTAGGATGCCTCATACTCAAGTAGCCCTTCATCTCAAAACAAATCTCTTAAAAATATTCCTTTGAGCGAATCTTTGTAAACTGTTCTGCCTGACATGTCATAAAGACTGGAGAAAAATAAAATAAAGAAAGAAAGAGAAATAAGCTTTGTACACCTCTGAAGAGAGCACATCTTCATCTTTGGGCTTGAAGCACATGGAAAATATTAATTAACTAAGTCCTTGAGTACACAATGGAGGAGACATCTGCCCTGGTTTTCGCCATGCTAAATCCCTTTGCCATGCTTACTATAACTAAAAAAAAAATCACAGGAAGTGAAAATGGCTCAAATTAAAAACACACTGTTTCACACACATCCTGTCCTTCTTAACTGTGCCATAATTCTATTGTACTGTAAACAATTAGGTAGGGATATTGTAAAATTAGCTCCAATTTGCATAATAATGTTTAGGATTATAATTTAGTGACTACATTTGCACAAATTTAATAACAATTCAGCTTACATTTTTGTTTTAATATATTTTAGACAAATAATGTCAAATTTATAGATTAATAGATTTCTCATAGCAAGCCAGATAAGGACATTGCATTTCTTGTAGGTTTAATATTACACATAATATGGTAATTCTAGCCTTCTTACATTACAGGTCATTTCCTTTCCTGATTCTGTTTCTTTTTTTATTCCCCTCTCAGCTTAAGTAAGGAATCCTAAGACTCCTTAAAATCCTGAACAAAGGGAAATATACCCATTATATACCCATCATACATCAGTGATGTCCCCCAAACCAGCTCAAAATATTTTAAATGCATGTGTTTTTTTCCATTTTGTTTTCAGAGAAGTATAGAAGTTAATCCTAAAATAAACTCTAAATCCTACGTTAAGTTTAAAACCAATCACATTTGAATCTTGGGCTGGTGGAGCAAATTGCATTCAAAGGTGTTTTTATTGTCCCAGATGTTAATGCGAGGAATATAACCATTATTGTCCTTTGAATTTATAGTATAATTCCACTGAAAGTAATTGAATTGCCACATAAGCTCTGCTCTTATCTGGAGCTTTGTGCTTCCGGGCCACTGGGTCAATGATGAAATCATTGCAAGTCCTGAATCAGTGCTTTGCTTGAGGAAAATTTCAATGATCATGGTTATTATAACAATTCAGCTCTTTTTTTTTCCACAAATGGGACCAGTAGTAGTTTGTCTATTAAAAATAACAAGGGTTATTAGTACATAAATGTAAGTAACCTAGTTTGTCAAAGTGGTTGGTCAGTTATTACAAAGACTTTCCTGACAATATTGGTTGTTGAGCATTCAAAAAACACAAAAAGATACATTCTTGGTGGCGATTAGAAAGCCTCAGTTCTGTGCAGAACTTTACCATGCAGTTATATAGCTTACTGCCTTACAAAAGGGCTGTGCAATCCACTCCTTACTTAACAAGCTGGCACTGACAAAAGAAGAAGCAACTTTCCAACTTTGCAAGGCCACTATATGAACTCAGGACAAGCTTCAGCCTCAGTATTTAGGCTGGTATAAATGATATTTCTAGGGGGAGTGGTCTCTCCTCAACACAATTCCATATTTTTAGATAAAGACCTTGTGGGATGTAAATAGGAATAATTTAACTCAAAATGTTAGTGCCCCCAGTAATTAAATTTTAATAAAGAGGTTTGTAGGAACCACTAGCATCCACGTCAATCCTGGCTCAATGTATATTTGTATCTTCTTACAGTTTCATTGAAAACTTGTGATTGCATCTGCCTGACAAGTGATGTCAACACTGACTGGATGAATTTGATCAATGTGAAAAATTGATCACAATAATCAGGCAGAAATTCCATTCCCACCCACTTCCATCTTCTAAGCAACTGCAGCTTTCTGTAATTTTATTTTATCTGAACTCTTAGATAAGTACTTCAACTACACACTTTGATTTTTCCAAATAATCAGCCTGTCCTTCAATCTTGTCATCTCTGAGGTAAGGTTAGCAACACTGACCAAACTGCTTCATGTATACACTTGTCTAAAAGGGTTTATTGATGAAACAATTGTTTGGTTCAGAGAGATTTTATAAGTTATAAGAGTCTGTTCCTGCAATTATTTGCTACATAAATAACTTTATATTCCATTTATTCTGGCTTATTTAAAGGTATCTGGCACATTGACAGACAGAAAATATATAATGTATGGATGATACAATATAAACTTCAAGCTGTAAGATAAGGTAATAGAACAAAAATACAGATGTGGCTTAGAACACATATTTTTATTTTTTTGTTTTATATGTGCATCTTGCATATAGTTCTTTCATTAGCAGGACAGAAGAATGCACATTTGAATTAATCCTGTATCTCTAACATGCTTTCTGTAATTAACATTGTCATGATCAAAACTTGCTCTTGAAGATCTCTTTGTATTAGTATCTCTACGTTTGCCTCCATAAATTGTCTGAATGAGACTAAGACATAGTAGGTAGGAAGCACAAAGCTAGTATGAATTTAGGGGTATTCTTACTCTGATGAACATGGCTTGGCAGATTTTTTTTTTTTTTTTACCAGCCACACTTTATGAAGAAGTAGCTCTCAATGAAAACATTTGAGTTGAGGGGAAAATATCACTTTTTTTTTTTTTTTTGGGTCCAGTCGTGGGGCCTGAACTCTGGACCTGGGCGCTGTCCCTCAGCTCTTCAACTCAAGGCTAGCACTCTACCACTTGAGCCACAGCACCACTTCCAGCTTTTTTCTTTTTGCTTATGTGGTGCTGAGGAATCGAACCCAGGGCCTCAGGCCTGCAAGGCAAGCGCTCTACCACTGAGCCACCTTCCCAGCCCCAAAATATCACATTTTTAATGAATGCCTAAGAATCTAAAATTTTTTTCTATCACTCTGATATTAAAAATTAACCATATGGGAAGTGGTGCTGTAGCTCAAGTGGTAGAGCGCTCGCCTTGAGCTGAAGAGCTGAGGGACAACGCCCAGGCCCAGAGTTCAAGCCCCACGACCGACAAAAAATAAAAAAAAATAAAAATAAAAATTAACCATATGTACAACAAGAAAGATTATACTTATTAGTAAATTTATTTTAGGCCCAAGAAAAGAGATCTCTTGTGCCCTACAGAGGCTAGATAATGATTCTCAAACTTTAGTTCTGGAGTTTTATTCTTAAAAATCTATATACTATTTGTAATATTTGCTCATGTTTTTCCAAAAAGAAGTAACCTAAATACATTTGAAAACACTGAAAAGGGACAGTCACTATGCATGCTATGAAAAAAGTACAAATAAATAGAATGAAAATCAACTTATTTTAATGGACAGTAGTACTTAATCTAATGGGTCTCACTGTAGTCTTGCTCTTTAGGGAGAGAGAGAGACAGAGACATAAACACACAGAGAAGAGAGGCAGTCAGACAGGCAGGTAGAAACAAAGACAGAGAGGAATTTAGGAGAGACATTTGAACATTTGGGTTTGAAAGGAAGGTGTATTGTTTTATATGAGATTCAATATTATTCATTATCAGGTTTATCTAGCACTTGGAATCACCTCTAAGGTTGTATGTGTTGCAAACATTTGAAAACAATGAGCTTCCATCATTTAGTTGCCTTTCTGATTATTTATGACTCAACATTGTATATCTTGTAACCATAGGCAATTAATGGAATGCTCTGATTGCAAAAAACATTTGATAAAAGCTCGCTAACATGACAGTGTGATTACTCAACCTGTTTATTTCCTTACTCAGCAGACATGAAGTTGAGCACAAACTATGATAAGAACTGTGCTAGCTAATATGATTATAGAGATTCAGTCCTAGTTAAGTATTTAATAGTGGAGGGTTACTTACTGCTTGACATTTTAGGATTACAATTTGTTTTTCTTAAAAAAAAGGAGAGTTCCCTCCAGTGGTCCACCTATAATCCTAGATACTCAGGAGGAAGAGATCTGAAGGTTATGATTCTAATCCAGCCTATGCTAAAAAGAATCTGCAAGACTAAGCTCCAAAATAACCAGAAAGAAACAAAATGGAGGCATGGCTCAAATGATAGAGTGCCAGCTAGGAGCAAAGCAATCTAAGCAACCATGAGCAACTCAGATCTGAAAAAAAATATGCTACCTTATAAGCCTATAATATCACAACAGTTACTTAATGCCATGGTGTTATAGTTTTCAGAACTCTGCCATATATGCTTTCTTCCTGAGCCTCAAGAGATTCAGATACAGCTCAGAATTCTATTTTATAAAGTCAAGACAGTGAGTATCAAAAAGGTTGCTGAGTGTGGCACGGGTTGAATAATGGAAAGCATAGATTTGCCCAGGGCCTCCTGGCTAGTGAATTTAAGCACAATCTCTTTCTCTTCCTTCCCTTCCTTCCTTCCTTCCTCCCTTCCTTCCTTTCCTTCTTTCTTTCTTTCTTCCTTTCTTTCTTCCTTCCTTCCTTCCTTCCTTCCTCCCCCCATCTGCTCTTTCTTTTCTTTTCTTTTGGACAGTATTGGGATTGGAACACATGGCCTCCCACTTGCCCTCCTATGGTCTACTACTTTTTTGTTGGTTATTATTGAGATAGCCTCAGAACTTTTCTGCCTTGGCTGGACTTAAACCATTTTTCTCCCATTCTCAGCCTCTCCAGGAGGTAGGATGAGACACCAGTGTGTGAGTTCAGTCTTTCAGTTTTCTCATCAAAGCCTTCCTCATGGGCAATTCTAGTCAAATCCTTCCTTTGTCCAGTTTCCATCTCCATGTTCAAGTCATTTATTAGGCAAGTCATTTGTGCCAAGCATTATGAAAGTACAGACATGCCCAAGTGCCCTCTGCCAAGTTACAGTTACTGAGAAATCAGTCTCCCATGCCACCCTAATGGGCAGTTCTTGGAATAAAAGTAGGATGGGGCAATCCTTTCTCAAGAAGTAGGAAAGGAGAGAGAACGAGCTGATGAAGCTTTACTGAGTTAAACAACATGAAACACAACTGATCTGTAATTCTTCTGAACAGTTCACGAGGTGCCTTTTAACCCGAGTTCTCAGAAATTATGCAATAACAATTGGAAAGTTGTGGAATAAGTTTACACATTTGTCTATCGAATTAATTTTTCTGGCCAAGTGTTTACTTCCTGTAGTATTGATATCCTGATGCTTTGGTGTTGTGAGTGCCTTATGATTGTGACACCAGGCACAGGGATAAAGTGATACACTTCAGTGAATATATAGTATTGTACTTCTGGGTGTTACCAGAAGAACATGCAGGTTGTCCTCCATGGGCATAATGGGATAAATGTCAGAACAAAAGAAAATGTGTGAGCTAGTGCATGAAAGAAAGCTTGACAGCCAATGTGAAAATCCCAACTCTCACCACTCCTGTTTCTAGTCACACAGGCAACTCTGAGTATCTCTAGCCTTACACACCTCTAGAACAGAACTCTGCCTCCTCCTCCTCAATGTCAACTTTCCTCCAAAGTAAACAATGACTAGAAGATTAATCTTTACTCTAGGGAAGGTCATTTCCTCCCTATAATGAAATATTCCATGGTATAGATAAAAGAAAATGAGATATCCAGTGAGCTTGGATCTCAGTATAAATGTAAATCTAATTTACTCACTTACCTAACATTAAGAACCCTAAGATTCTCTATATTAGTCTTTGTACTAAAAGGTAATGGTAATGTCACCCTTGCTTTGAAAAACTGATTGACTCTAGATTGTACTTGGAATTTAACTTGGGAATGTTAACAAGGATTGCTTCCCCTAGTACTGCTCCCAGAGACTGATTTTAATGGATTGGGGGTGCAGCCTGGGAACCAAAACTTTTTTTTTTAATGTCAGCTATGGGAGTTAAACTCAGGGCCTGGGTGCTGTCTCAAGCTTTTACTCTCAAGGCTAGTGCTCTACCATTTTGAGTCACAGCTCCACTTCCAATTTACTGGCTGTAAATTGGAGCTGTGGGTTGTGTGGGCTGGCTTTGAATCCTGTTCCTCAGATCTCAGCCTCCTGAGTAGTTAGGATTACGGACTTGAGCCATTGGCATCCAGCACATTCAGAGCTTTTTAAAGCTCCTATGTGCTTTTATTGTGCCAGTAAGAAGTTCTATCACTGTATGATCCACTTAGTTTAATATTTAGCTGGGAATGTGGCTTAGTGGTGCATGAAGCCCTGGGTTCGATTCCTCAGTACCCCTACACAGAAAAAGTTGGAAGTGATGCTGTGGCTCAAGTGATATGGTGCTAGCCTTGAACAAAAGACGCTCAGGGACAGTGCCCAGGCCTTGAGTTCAAGCCCCAGGACTGGCATAAAAATTAATAAATTTTATCCTAAAAGGATCTTAAATATTACTGCATCATACTTACTTGAAGATTTTGTGGTGTATCAGACTCCTAGATCCATCACCTTGATTGTGATTCACTGATTCTAAGATGAAGCATAGAAATATGCATATTTAATTAGTGCTCCAAGAGAAACAGGTACTGAGTGCTTGGATCTCACATTGAGAAATATTTCTAGTCTCAAGTGAGTAATGGCAAGAGTGAAAAGCTTTCAGAAGAGAGCACAAAGTTGTTCAAGCACTGACAAATGGTATGAGGAAATAGTACGATTATTTATTCCAATGGCAGGCTCAAAGGAGAATTTAATTTAAAAGGAGGGATAGGGAGTATGGATCTAGAGATAGTTCCTCCCTAAGAGGAAGCGTGTGGCCAGCTGTTCTCTAGCTCCTCCAGGAAAGATGAAGAGAAAGGGTATTTTAAATATAGCACAGGAATTTTAGGTTTTGTGTGAGAAAAAATTTCCTGGCAGTGGGAGTTGTTAAGCACTGATTTAGGTTATTATGGAAAGAAGGCTGTGAAATGTTTTTGTTTTTATTATTGTCATTTTTTTTTTGTTTTTTTGTTTTTGCTTTTGGGGGGTTATTTGGAGGTTTTCAAAACCAGTATAGATTTTTATCTATCTGGGCTGGCTAAGGTATTATCCTGCCCAAAGGCAGAAGGAATAGACTGGATAAACGCTTTAATCTCTTCAATAGCTGGTGACTCATGGATTGTAACTAACAGTAACGGAGGTTAAATGAGAGTGCAGATGGGACTTCCAGAATGGCCATTGAGTAAAACACTCAAACATCCATTAAACTGATAAAAAACAACTATTTTAAGAAGTCATTTCAAATTTCTGGAGATTGTCAAACCATCATTCAGAAAATGGGGAATATATTCATTCAAGAATTGTTATTCAGCAATAGGAATATCAAGGGTCCATGATATGACACCACTCCGCAGCTCTGTGATTGGAAAGTTTTCTGGGTATTCTACTTGGAGTAGGTGTAGCCACAAAGATGAAGAAGAGAGTTAGAGAAGCAAGAGTGTTCCTCCACTGAAGCTACCAGTGCAGGACTGTGTTTTTACCTAGGTAGGGGCAGGCTACAGTGTGTTTTCATTCTCCCTTCTCCCATTACAAAAGATCTATTCAGGGTAAGTGTGGCCAAAAGGACTGATGTTTCCCTTCCTCCTCAGCCCCTTCTCCCAGAGCAGAAATTCTACCTCAGGGATCTCAGGCTGAGAATAAGAGGCCTAAACTGCCCATGTCTCAGTAGGCTGCTGAGGTTACAAGGGGGAAGCAGCAAGCTGAGAAGACCAGAGTCTGCCATCTTCTGTTCCAGTGCCTACTTAAGGGAGCAAGGATGCTCCTCCTCCAGAGAAGCTGTGTACTGACCTTCCAGCAGTGGAGTTGTGCTGGGTGGGGGGGGGGGGGAGTGTGAAAGGGGGGAGATTGGCTGCAAACAGCTCTGCTAGAGAGAACTGAATCTTTCTGGAACAGAGCTTGGGGAATTCCAAAATTAAGGGTCTGAAAACAATAGATAAGTTGATGGAGAACAATTAAGAAGGTGTTAGAAGCTCTGTAGTACTGGTAATAACAAGTAAAACAGCAGAAGAGCTAAAAGTTGAACAACAAGAACCATAGACAGTGACAGGCAAGAACAAACCTCACAGGACTACAGTTAACTTTGGGTCAGATAGCTCTGTGAACAAGAACAATCAGAACAGGTCCTAGGGCAGATTCTAAACCATTACCCAAATTGCATATGGATCTATCAACAATCAACACATGGCAAAGCTTCACTGGCACAAGCACATCCTCTGCCTGAACACTGTTCCGGGTGCCACACCTGGAAAACTAGGCTTAAAATTAAAACTCAGGTTCATTCCTGGCAGCAAACCCAAGCTGGTGCTCTGTCAGGAACAGAAAGGGAACTTTTAAACTACTAGTCCCTCTAGTTGCCAAACCATCAGGTCTAAGGAATTTAGAGAACAATTCTCTACCTCCCTCTTCTATTCATTCAGTAAAGATTAAAAATCTAACAGACCACAGTGATTGAACATGAACTTAGAGTGATAACTAGTTTATTCAGGTGGAGGGATGACTCCTAGGAAGCTAAACTAAAAAAATAAGAGGAAAAAATCTAGACCATCAGCCTTAGAGGCTGCACAGGGAAAGAGGCAGCAAAGTATGAAGTCAGAAGAAGTTGTAAAATAAACAAATGATCGATAAATAGCTACATCAACTCCTCTATGTGCTATCAGTCCATTATTGTAGTACATTATTTAAAGTGTTTAGTTTCTGATTAAATAAATATATATGGAGCATGATCAGAAACAGAAATTGTGATTTGTAAAAAGGATGCCAGGTAGAAAAACTTGGGGATTAACAAAGACGTCATAGCACTCATGGAAAATACATTCAGGGAACTAAAGGAAACCATGTCTAATGAGTTAGGAAATCATGATGACAATGTTCTATGTAATAGAGAATATCAACGAGGAGATAGAAATCCTTCTTTTTTAAAAAAGAAAAACAAATGGAAATTCTGAAGTTGAAAAGTATTCTATCCAAATGAAAAATTTATGAGACACACTCAAAATGAACTGGAAAAAGGAGCAGCAAACTTGAAGTTAGATCAGTAAAGAGAGTTTGCCACCTGAAGAACAGACAGTAAAAGATGAAAAACAAACTGAACAAACACTAAACAGTGTCTCAGAGAAATGGGAGCTACCATCAACACGGCAACATATGTATAATAGAACACCCAAAGGAATAGGGAAGAGAGAGAGAGGCAGAGCAAATATTTGAAGAAATACTGGCTTGGAATTTCCAAATTTAATTATAAACATTAATCTACACATCTACAAAACACAATCAACTCCAAATGGCATTAATACAAACAAATCAACATCTGGAGACATCAAAATCAGAATGCTGAAAGCCAAAAAAATAAGTAGAAAATCTTGAAAGCAGTCACAGAGACAGTATCTATCAGATCTAATGGGAACTCTAGGGTGACAGACAACTGCCTTTATATCAAACAGTGGAAGGGGCAACACAGAGCAACATATTCAAAATGTGAAGGTGCAATGGAGAATTTGAGTTTATAGACACTTTCTCCAATTATTTCATTCCATGTATTTGTTTTTCTCTATTCTGTATGATTCTCTCCTTATTTCTCATACTAGTATCTCATGGCACTTTCTAAGTTTTGGAGGAGGAAATATTTAAGCACCAATAAGTACAAATTCATTACATGTTTTTTTAAATTTTACTTTATCATAAAGGTGTTGTACAGAGGATTATAGTTACATGAGCAAGGCAATGAGTACATTTCTTGTCAAACATTGTTACTCCCTCCCTTATTTTTCTCCCACTTTTACACTCCCCTGATTCCTCATCCTGCCAAGTTATAAAGTTCATTTCCAACATAATGTCTTATGAGTATCACTGTTACGTTGGTTCACTCTTTGTCCTTAGCCTCACCATTTTGTTATTCCCCTTCCCTTCCTCAAATCAGATAAATATATGTACAAGACACAGGGTGCCAAAATGAAAATAGTGATAACAGGGGAAAAACTCCTCTTGTTTCCATATCTTGGGATTCTTTTCAATTAGCGTAATTTTATATGGGCATATCCATATAGCTATTGAGCTATTGTGATCCTCTATCCTAGACATATACTAATTATTACAAATGAAGGAAAACATGGAGCCTTTATTTCTTTGGGTCTGGCTTACATCACTTAATATGATTTTTCCCCCAAGTCTTACTATTTCCTTATGAGTGGGGCAATGTCATTCTTTCTGATTGAAGAATAGAATTCCATTGTATATTTACCACATTTTCTTGATCCTTTCATCTATTGAGAGGCATCTGGGTTGGTTCTATATCTTAGCTATGGTAAATAATGCTGCAATGTACATCTTTGTCCTGGTAGCTTCAATGTGGCCTTCTTTGTGATCATTTGGGTAAATGCCCAGGAATGGAATTGCTGGTTAATAGGGGAGCTCTACTTTTAGTCTTTTGAGGAACCTCCATACTGCTTTCTAGAGTGGCTGAACAAGTTTGCAGTCCCACCAACAGTGTAGGAGGGTTCCAATATGACCACATCCCCATCAGCAGCTGTTACTTGTTTTCTTGATAATGGTCATTCTAGCCAGGGTGAGGTGGAATCTTAATGCTGCTTTGATTTGCATTTCTTTTATGGCCAGAGATGTGGAACATTTCTTCATGTGTCTATTGGCCATTCTTATTTCCTCTCCAGAGAAGTTTCTTTTTAATTCTGTAGCCCACTTGTTTAAGGGGTTGGTTGTCTCTTTGAAGATTTGTTTTGATGGGATGTTAATTTTTTGAGGCCCTTGTCTGTTGTATAGCTAGTGAAGTTCTTCTGCCAATCTGTGGGCTTTCTATGTATCTTGCTAGCTATGTCCTTTGCTATGCAGAAGCTCTACAGTTTCATCAAATATTTTTTTAAAAATGGTCAGTTCCTTCCATCTTCTCTAGAGTTAAATATGTAGCATTGATTCTTATGTAAAGAAAAGTGTTTTAAAAGTTGGCATTTCATTTTTAGTTGTCTAGGATATAGGTCTCTGTCATGAACATCTATTCTAGTTTGTTTTACATCCATTCCTTCCTATGTCATCACACACCTTTTGGAGAATCAAGCCTTCCTTTTCAGCCATGTGGTTTATGTAGGACAGATCTAAAATTCTTTCTTGCTGGATGAGCTTGTAACAGAAATGAGAACAATTAGGTCTATGTATGTTTCTGGCCATCCTAAGACTAGCAAGACTGAATTTAAGGACTTTGGATAGACTCATCAGGACAATGTTGTTTTAACAGGGTTACTTAGTTGGTAAGTTGTAAGCATGAAGTTGTCACAAGATAGAAAAGGAAGCCTCCTTGAGATGTTGGCTGATATGGCAAAAAAAAGAACTGAGAAGTTAGGGAGAGGGGGATAGAATAAATAGAATATACTCATGACATGTTTTGGGCCCATGAGATCCATGGGCCCAAAACTTCCCCATCTGATTGCAAAGACAATACAGCCTCTTGTCTCTAGAGGGTACATTCCAAGAGCCTAAGTGTGTGCCCAAACCCCAGATAGCACTGTACCCTCGATATACTATGCTTCATTTTCCACTGTGTTTTCATATAATTCCAGAGTTAATCTGCCCTTCTATGCTTTATGCCCTGGGGCTGTCTTTGCATCATTACTCTTGTGCTTTGGGGTCATTGTGCTTTAAGTATAACTATTACTGTAATACAGCATCAGTTGATCTAATAACAGAGAGGGTTAACAGATGACTAATGAGCAGGTAGCATATACAGTATGGATTCAATAGACCAAGAAATGTTCCCAACCATGGGCGACAGATAATATTATTTAGAGAGAGAGAGGCTTTTTTTTCTCTTCATGTAACTGGTAATAGAGTACAACTTAAATCTCAAGGATTGCTTACTTCTGGAATTTGCCACTTAGCATTTTATTCCAAAGAAAATTGTGGGAAATTAAACTGCAGATGAGAGGAGAACTTCTATATATCCATAACGGCTTATTAGATTTCAGTTAGGTTTCTACTAATTGCAACTGAAAGTCATTTATGATATGTTCTTCTACTTCTCCTGTACCTATGTGCCTGTGTCCATTTTATGACCAAAAAAAAAAAAAAACAAAAAACAAACCTGATGATTTGTACAAAAGACAAAAGTGAAATAAGGCGAGACTCAAAATAAGCTTATGATATCTTAGAAAGATTTGTGGAATTTTCATGAAGCTGGAGTAAGTTTAATAGTGAATTTAAGAAACTGGTGTCAGCTTGATCTTCTAAGGGCTTACGTGTTGGGCAATGTCCAGTAGGTTATGATGCTAACTTAAGTGTGTCTACATCATTAGTGTGCCTATGTCATGCTAACCACACATACCATGCAGGCCCGTGGGAGCCAGGGATGACAGTGGGCAGAGGTGATTAGCAAGAGAGCCTTGAACATTAACTCAGGGCCTTATTGAGCTATGTAGGACATACAAAAAGATCCAGGGAGGCCACATTTAAAAATAGCATAATGAAATTAGTACACTTGCCGTCTGCCCTGAGGAGCAGACATGACCTGACTTGATGAAGCTTCACACACAAAATGGATTTTATTTTTAGGACATTCTATCTGGGATAACAATGGCTGTGCTGATAGGAAGGTGGTGGGTATAGTTTGTCTTAGTGGCTGGCACTTACGCTTGAAAAGAACAAAATAGCATATTTAAACTGTCAAGTCCTAATTGTTTCATTAGATGGTGGTAGTCTTTGACAAAAGGAGCCGGCTCACTGCTGAAAGCAAGACTGATGAGCAGTAATTCTGGCAGGGCACTGGGGCACTGCACTGGTTACCTCTCCTCCTTTGTTTCTTCTTAGTTCATCTCTGTTACAAGGGGAAGTCTCATTTTCTAATGTAATGACTGCTATTAAAATCAGTTAAAAGCCTTTCACGAGCTCTGTGGCATATCTTCTACATATTTTTAGATATGAATGAACTACAAGGCAAGTTCTAGCATTTGTATTCATCCATTGGGTCTCCAGCATCCAGTTTAATATCAATTATACTAATGAGGGGTATTTATTTAGAATTTGAACCCAGCAGGATCTTAAAGTGATTTACACATTTTATACATTATGGATGAAATGTTTTGTTTACTATTAAGTTGTAACCTCTTTACTTTTGATGTGACTACCAGGCCACCAATTGCTTTTCCTATTTGGGAGAATGGAGACCTTCTTGTCCAGCAGAAATGAAGGAAAGTTTTTTTATTTTCTTTCCTTTTCTTTTCTTTCTTGCTTCCTTGCTTCCTGCCTTTCTTTATTTCTTTCTTTATCTTTCTTTCTTCCCTTCCTTCCTTCCTTTCTTCTTTCTTTCCTTCTTTCCTTCCTTCCTTGTTCCTTTCTTCCTTCCTTCCTTTCTTCCTTTCTTCCTTTTTTGGTAGGCAGAAGGGAAGAACTCAGTTTAATATCTTGACAGGCCACTGTAGAGAAAGCCCCGGGCTAGGCATTTATGGTAAATAAGCACTTTCTACATATTAATTTTATAAAGCATTTCTGCTCTTCCCTCTAATGCTGCACATCTGTGAGGTATCAGCGTAGGACTGAGTGGGGGTGGTAAGGAAAGGGGGGACTCTGATTTATTCCTTGCTGCTCAGTGGAATAAAGACCCACAGCATGTTTTCCATTTGCACACATTTGAAAATTTAGAGGCTGCTTAGAATGAGAGGGTGGTTATATTTCATCAAGAGACATCATAAAAGCTTTCTCCAGCTTGAAACACAAAAAAAATTCAGATACCAGAGATAGCTATTTTTCCCCCCTCAGGTACAAGGAAGCAAATGTGATGAATGCTTTTGTTTCAAGGGCCTACATCTGCCTTTCTCCATCCAGAGAGGACTCATGGTGGACTCCTCCTGCCTGCCCCAGGTCTCTGTTCTTGGCAGGGAGGGAGGGACACTCCTCCGCTGGGTGGGCTGGTAGACCCGGGGAACCTCTGCTTTGGAGGCTGCTCCTCTAACTTCAGAGAGTTGATTTATCTTTCATTCAGGTTTTTAAATTAGCCTTGTTTAAAATCGTCTATCTTTTCCCCCCAAGGGCAGCTTTGCTTTTAGCCAAGCCTCACATTACACCCTGTATATAAATTTCCGCTGAGTCGTTTTCCAGATTCAAGGGTCTGAAATGTTGAAGCCTAAGTTTATCATCATTGGGAGTGAGCTGAAGCAAGCTTGTCTTTGTCAGACATTGGTTCTGAGCCTGAACGTGCTATCTGCTGTATTGGTTTTTACTTGATATGAAATGATGATTTTGTTGGAGAGATTCCCATCATTTAAAACCACTCCACCCTAACTTAGATGTGGATAGATGAGGGAGTTCTTAGTATTTGGAAAGCTCCATTAAGTGAGAAGAAACCAGTCATAAAAAGCGTGGAAAATGGATTGAGGAGGAGACTCTGTCCTGGTGAAGAAATCTTGTAAGAATCCAAGAGAAATGCATCAAGGATCAAACTGCAGCCAAGGGGCAGCGTGCTGCATGCAAAACCTTCCATGCCAGGTAGAAGAAGGGCAACTGCCTGGGTGTGGCTGGACAGGTTCCAGAGCACTTTGTCTGGTTACCAGTGTAGACAGGACTTTAGCAGTCGCTTTCAGTGTGTGCTGACTCAGGGCTCCTTTGTGCTTGTGACTCATTTACACATGCTTAGCTGCCACCAGCAGGTCCACAGGCCTCAGGAACAATCAAAGCTGAACCTGGGACCCTAGCCATTGTTGATAAGAGGGAAATGGGGTCCCATTTTCAAAAGTTTATTTGGCATGACATGAGTAAAAATGCATTTCTGTGGTTTAATTTTGCTATCTAGTTTTCTAGATGAAACCTTTAGTGATTATTACCCATCACCATTTATATTGTTGTTCAGCTGTATTTAAGTAGATGAGAGGACAAAGAGATTTCTCTAAGTATTACAAAAGGGTTTTAGCTCTCAAAAATCTTGTAGAAACTAAGCTGGGTGCTGGTGGCTAGTGTTTGTAATCCTAGCTAATCAGAAGGCTGAGATCTGAGGATTGCAGTTCAAAGCCAGGCCAAGTAGAAAAGTCTCTAAGATTCTTATCTTCAATTAACCAGTAACAAGTCAGAAATGGAGGTATGGTGCAAATGGTGGAGCACCAGCGTTGAATAAAATTCCTAAGCAAGAACACCAGGCCTTGAGTACTGGTGTATGTATGCACGAGTGCACTCATATGTGTGTGAAGTGTATGCATGTGTGTACACACACACACACACACACACACACACACGCACACCTTTTAGAAAGTAAATATTACATATATTTCCAGTAAATTATTTTTCATAAAGAAAAGCAGACATCTCAGAAGCCTAGAAGTTTTAGTAGCCTGGTCATGGATATTGAAAAGCATTGCCCACTCCAAGATGAAACTAAAATATGTGTAAATAACTTCTTTCTTGGTCTGTATAGAATAATATATATATGTATATATATACATTTTTTTTTTTTTTTGGTCAGTCATGGGGCTTGAACTCTGGCCTAGGTGCTGTCTCTGAGCTCTTCAGCTCAAGGTGAGCCCTCTTCCACTTGAAAGACTGTGGTGGTTTATTGGAGATAAGAGTCTCACAGACATTCTTTTTTTTTTTTTTGGGGGGGGGGGGTCCAGTCGTGGGGTCTGAACTCTGGGCCTGAGTGCTGTCCCTCAGCTCTTCAGCTCAAGGCTAGCGCTCTACCACTTGAGCCAGAGTGCCACTTCCGGCTTTTTTCTTTTTGCTTATGTGGTGCTGAGGAATCGAACCCAGGGCCTCAGGCATGCAAGGCAAGCACTCTACCACTGAGCCACGTTCCCAGCCCCTCTCACAGACATTCTTGCCTGAGCCAGTTTTGAACTGCAATCCTCAGATCTCAGCCTCCTGAGTAGCTAGGATTACAGGCATGAGCCACTGGTGCCTAGCTTAGAATAGTATTATTGACCAAAATTGTCCTCTCTAGGTAGTAGGTAAACTTAATTTTTTCTTATCTTTATATTTTTTCATCCTGAAAAATTAATATTCATGTTATTTGCACTAGTTGTGTTATGCACAAGAATTGATGAGATGTCAAATAAGCATTTTAGATAACAGCTTCTCTAAGTTTAAAGAGTTATAATCAAGCTATTAGCAACAAGTCATGCTCCCATAAAATTGCTAAATTGTTACATTGGCTATCAATTGCATCACAAATCTGCAATCATGAACTCTTTTGACAGGCTTCATGAAACTCTTTGAGAATCTGTATGGAATTAGAGAATGATGGTGATGGAGATGAATTTAAGAGCACATTACTCAGCATAGGCCTAGTGAGGTTGAGTGGGTAGGTAGTTAGAGGCAAAACTCAAATCCTTAATCTATTTGAAATTGACTGGTTTTAAAAGGTCATGTGGGAGTATCAACTATGAAAGGTAAAAATGACCTTAGGATTCTGTTGCAATTTGTGACTTCTTTCTTTTTTTCATTTTTTAGAAAATGCAGATAAGCATCCAATTCATAGCCTATGAAATTATGAAGATTGAGGAAAGGGGTGGAGAGGGGAGGAATGGGTGAACAAGACGCACTATACTCATAAACTTCTTTGTTGAATGGCAACTCCTGGTAACAGCTGCTTAGTGATAATAAAGGTAAACAATTTTAATTTTTTATTATTGTAAATATTATATGTATTATATTGTATATACTTTTATTATCTTTAAGTAGTTACACACAGGACTTGCCATTTGACAAAACCCCTTTTAACATTCTTTTTAGCAAAGTTTCAGAGGTTCTTTAAAAAAAAAATGGTCAATTTTGGTAGCTAGAATCTTGGTGTTAATAATTTTTGTTGTTGTTGGTCTTGGTGCTTGAACTCAGGGTCTAGTTGCTGTCCCTGAGCATTTTTTGCCCAAGGCTAACACTCTACCACTTTGAGCCACATCTCCATTTCTGATTTCCTGTGATTAACTGGAGATAAAGAGTTTCATAGACTTTCTTGGGCTGGCATTGAATGGTGATCCTCAGACCTCAGCCTCCTCAGTAGTCAGGATTACAGGCTTGTGCCACCAGCACCCAGCCTGTGTTAATTTTTAAATGCTATCTTTTACAAATATTCAAATGTAAAGCCCAAATTTGTGCCTCAAGAATAAGGCAAAGAAGAGATTAAATCAAGAAACCAATGTATGTGCCTGAGCTATAATCCTTCTTCAAGAATGTGAGCACTGGGCTGGGAAGATGGCTCAGTGGTAGAGCGCTTGCCTTGCATGCCTGAGGCCCTGGGTTCGATTCCTCAGCACCACATAAGCAAAAAAGAAAAAAGCCGGAAGTGGCGCTGTGGCTCAAGTGGTAGAGTGCTAGCCTTGAGCTGAACAGCTGAGGGACAGCGCCCAGGCCCAGAGTTCAGGCCCCACGACTGGACCCCCCCCAAAAAAAAAAAAGAATGTGAGCACTGTAGGTCCCTAAAATACCTTCAACACAGAGGTCTATGAGTCTGTGAGGAAATGCTGTTAGCCAAAATGCTTTACTATTAGTTCCTGTTTATAGCATTCTTCCCTCACTCTGACATTCATCTAGTAAGTCTACTCTCGCTTTTATTCACCTAGGACATTCATCTTTTATTCTTCTGGAAAGCTACTACAAGTTCAAACAATTTGGTTAAGAGCTAGAAAATGAAATGTAACTTTAATTCTCTATTTATTGTTTTTTATATACATTCTAGATTTTAACAGTAGGGGTTTTATAAAATGACTTTAGTGTAACTGCTCAGATTCAAATAATGGGAATAAGAAAAAGATTTTCTTATGCTTCAATGCTTTTGCATGGAATAATAATGCATATAAAATATTAATGCTTCAAACCGACACTAAGTTAGCCTATAGCAGTAAGCATGGAATCATAGAAAAAATAAAACCCAGGCGATATGATGCACAATATTGATGTATTACATGGACACTGATGCAAAGGGCATTTTAAAGCTATGGTTCTATTCTTCATGACCTATTAGAGATGAATAGTTGTTGATATAGAAAAATGTAGAGTAATTGTAGAGTGTAAGATCCATCTCAGAAAAATAAGCACTCTAATTTTGTGCTGTTGAATAAACTACTAAAAGAGAATTTCTCTGATATTGTAATTTTCATGCTATAAATCATTGATCTTTCACCCAAATCTTTCTCTTAAATATCACCTCCACTTAAATACTAGACATCAATAATGACACATCTGTTATTTTCCTTCTATCAACCACTTCCTCCTAAAGAGGAAGATCTTTAAATTTTTCTTGCCTTTGTGTTCTTTCTATAACTTCTTTGTTTTGATAACAATCTTCTCTAGGTTACCCAATTTTGAGATTCTGGAATTACTCCTTTCTCATACTTCCATTTTATCAATTAAACCTGGGTACTTTCAAAGAATCGACTTGTTGCTTCTCACATTTATTTATGATGATACTGTTATTAGTTATGTCAACAGAATCCCTTTCATTGTGCATCTTTCTTCTAGGTTCCATTAAGATCCAATATAACATTTTTTCTGTATAATTGTCCCAACTTCATGCCTTTGCTCTTCTTCATTATTCATCCCAATAATTTATTTCTACAAGAAATCCCACTAAATTTTGCTTGCTTTATGATGCTTGATGCTAATTGCGTGTGCTATATCTTCTGTCTGACATGTGAGCTCCTATGGTGTTTAAATTTCTGACAGAACCTATATAGGTGCTGAGAAAGTAATAAGAATGTTAAAACCATATGTTGATTGGTTTCACATTTACTGAGAGCTAGAAAAAACATAATTCATATAGTCTATGAAAATGTTCTTCTCAAAAAATTAAATCCCCCAACAACAAATCCTCAAAGAAACAACTGCTGGGTTAATAAGTGGGCTAAAGATAAAGAGAAACTTCTCTGAAGAGGAAATAAGAATGGCCAATAGACACATGAAGAAATACTCAACTTCTCTAGCCATAAAAGAAATGCAAATCAAAACAACATTGAGATTCCATCTCACTCCAGTTAGAATGGCTATAATCTCCAGGACCAGATGGTTTTACAGCGGAATTTTACAAGGCCTTCAAAGCAGAGCTCACACCAATTCTCCTCCAACTCTTCAATGAAATTGAAAGAGAAAGCTCACTACCGAACACATTCTATGAAGCCATCATAACCCTCATCCCAAAACCAGGCAGGGACTCATCAAAGAAAGAGAACTATAGACCCATTTCTTTGATGAACGTTGATGCAAAACTTCTCAACAAAATTTTGGCCAACCGACTTCAACAATTCATCCAAAAAATCATACACCACGATCAAACAGGATTCATTTCAGGGATGCAAAGCTGGTTCAATATACGCAAATCAATTAATATTATTCATCACATCAACAGGAGCAAGAATAAGAAAAACATGGTTATCTCAATAGACGCAGAAAAAGCATTCGACAAGATCCAACACCCCTTTATGATGAAGGTTTTGGAAAAATTAGGAATCCATGGAACATTCCTCAATACAATAAAGGCTGTATATGACAAACCTACACCCAGCATTATACTCAATGGTGAAAAACTAAAGCCATTTCCTCTTAAGTCAGGAACAAGACAAGGATGCCCACTCTCTCCACTTCTCTTCAATCTAGTATTAGAATGCCTAGCTACAGCAATAAGACAAGATGCAGACATAAAGGGGATCCAAATAGGGAAAGAAGAAATAAAACTCTCCCTCTTTGCAGATGACATGATCTTGTATTTAAAGAATCCCATAGACTCCACTCCCAAATTACTCAAGCTGATTCAAAACTTTGTCAAAGTAGCAGGTTATAAAATTAACCCCCAAAAATCAATGGCTTTTCTGTATGCCAACAATGAGAAAAGTGTGGCTGAAATTAGGAAAGCAACCCCATTTGTAATAGCCCCACAAAAAATAAAATACCTAGGAATTAACTTAACTAAAGAAGTGAAGGACCTCTATGATGAAAACTTTAAAATCTTGAAAAAGGAAATCAACACAGAACTTAAAAAATGGCAAAACCTCCCATGCTCCTGGATTGGAAAGATTAACATCATGAAAACGGTAATACTTCCCAAGGCTATCTACAAATTCAACGCAATACCTATCAAAATTCCACCCTCATTCTTCAAGGAAATAGAAGAGGCAATCCAAAAATTCATATGGAACAATAAAAGACCCCGAATAGCAAAAACGCTCCTCAACAGAAAGAACACTGCTGGAGGAACATCAATACCAAATTTCAAACTCTACTATAAAGTCATAGTAATCAAAACAGCTTGGTATTGGCATAAGAACAGACCTCAGGACCAATGGAATAGAATTGAAAACCCAGAAATGAACCTACAGACCTATAGCCATCTAATCTTCGAAAAGGGAGCTAAAACAATAGAATGGAAGAAAGACAGCCTCTTCAGTAAATGGTGCTGGCAAAATTGGTTAACTACATGTCGAAAACTAAAGCTAGATCCTTTACCTGCACCAGAATCAACACCAAATGGATCAAAGACCTTGAACTCAAAGCAGACACTCTGAAAACAATACAGGATGGAATAGGAGAAACCCTAGGTCTCCTTGGCTCAGGCTGAAATTTTCTGAATAGAGACCCGGAAACACAACAAATCAAAGAAAGGTTGGACAAATGGGATTGCATAAAGTTGCAGAGCTTCTGCAGGGCAAATGACATAGCTAGCAAGATCAATAGAAAGCCCACGGATTGGGAGAAGATCTTTACTAGCCATACAACGGACAAGGGTCTCATATCTAAAATATACTTGGAACTCAAAAAATTAAACCCCCGAACAACAAATCCTCAAAGAAACAACTGCCCAATAAATAAGTGGGCGAAAGACTTAAAGAGAAACTTCTCTGAAGAAGAAAGAAGGATGGCCAATAGACACATGAAGAAATGTTCAACATCCCTAGCCATAAAAGAAATGCAAATCAAAACAACATTGAGATATCACCTCACTCCAGTTAGAACGGCAAAAATCAAGAACTCTAACAACAACAGATGCTGGAGGGGATGTGGACAGAAAGGAACCTTACTTCATTGTTGGTGGGAATGTAAACTTGTTCAACCACTTTGGAAAGCAGTATCGAGGTTCCTCAAAAGACTTCACATAGAACTCCCCTATGACCCAGCAATCCCACTTTTGGGCATTTACTCAAATGTTTACAAACAAGACCACACTAAAGCTACCAGCACAACTATGTTTACTGCAGCATTATTTACCATAGCTAAGATATGGAACCAACCCAGATGCCCCTCAGTAGATGAATGGATCAAGAAAATGTGGTATATATACACAATGGAATTCTATGCCTCCATCAGAAAGAATGACATTGCCCCATTTGTTAGGAAATGGAAAGGCTTGGAAAAAATTATATTAAGTGAAGTAAGCCAGGCCCAAAGAAACATAGGTCCCATGGTTTCCCTTATTTGCAATATCTAGTATATGTATGAGTCAAGCAGAAAAGGTCAGATAATGTGATGTTAGGAAAACGAACCCTTAAATATGTATTTTAATGTTTTTTTTCTTTCATGCACGTGTTTCTAACACATTTATAAGATTATTTCTTTGTTGCTTTGTATGTCCCTCCCCCACAGTGTAACCCCCGCTTTCACTATATTTGATGTCAGTATAACTTGTGGAGGAGATGGGGACAAACAAGTCGTTTAAGGATTCAGGTGGACCTGTTGCAACAATGAGAAGTACAAAATGTCATGTCAAAAATGAGCTTTACAATGTCGGTGTGGGGGGAGAGGGGGGAAAGGATTGGGTGGGGGGGAGGGGGGAGGCTGGGAAGGGATGTGAAGGGTAAACAAAGGAGGAGGCTGCAATGCTTGGTAAGAAATGTATGCATTGTCCTGCCCATGTAATTGTAACCCCTCTGTACAGTATGTTCTCAAATAA
Organism: Dipodomys spectabilis; assembly: GCF_019054845.1. Taxonomy (NCBI): domain Eukaryota; kingdom Metazoa; phylum Chordata; class Mammalia; order Rodentia; family Heteromyidae; genus Dipodomys; species Dipodomys spectabilis. Next base: position 380,042 of record NW_024870824.1, on the reverse strand, counting down.
AATAAAATAAAATTAAAAACAAACAAAAAAAAGAATGGCTATAATCAAGAAATCTAATAACAACAGATGCTGGAGGGGATGTGGACAGAAGGGAAGTCTACTGCATTGTTGGTGGGAGTGTAAACTTGTTCAACTACTTTGGAAAGCAGTATGGAGGTTCTTCAAAAAACTACACATAGAGCTCCCCTATGACCCAGCAATTCCACTTTTGAGCATTTACCCAAATGGTCACAAACAAGGCCATACTAAAGCTACCAGCAAAACTATGTTTTTGGTTTTTGTTTTTTTGGTTTTTTATTTTTTATTTTTTGTTGGTTGTAGGGCTTGAACTCTGGGCCTGGGTGCTGTCCCTGAGCTCTTCAGCTCAAGGCAAATGCTCTACCTCTTGAGCCATAGCACCACTTCCGGTTTCCTAGTGGTTTACTGGAGATCAGAGTCTCACAGACTTTTCTGCCCGGGCTGGCTTTGAACCGTGATCCTCAAATCTCAGCTTCCTGAGTAGCTAGGATTACAGGCGTGAGCCACAGGCCCCTGGCTACAACTATATTCATAGCATCACTATTTACCATAGCTAAGAAAAGGAACCAATCCAGATGCCCCTTAGTAGATGAATGGATCAAGAAAATGTATATATATATATATATATATATATGTATGTATACATACATACCCACAATGGAATTCTATGCCTCTTTCAGAAAGAATGATACTGCCCCATTTGTTAGGAAACGGAAAGAGTTGAAAAAATTATACTAAGTGAAGTAAGCCAGGCCCAAAGAAACATAAGTCCCATGGTTTCTCTTATTTCCAATAACTAGTATATATCTAGGACAAGCAGAAGAGGTCAAAATCTATGTATGTATGACCATATAAGATGAAGCTAAGGAAATGAACCTCAAGACAGGGACAGAAGTGGTTTTAACTTTCTTGCTGTTGTTTGTAATGTATTTATAATGTGCCATGTGATTTTTTGGTTTCTTTTGTATGTTTGTCCCCCATCGTATAACCCTTGTTTTCACTGTATTTGATTCTGGTGCTCTGCATCTTGTATATACATTTTTCTAATTTGGGGAGGGGAAGGGAAATAACAAAATGCTGAAATAAGGACATAGGTTGACCCATTGTGACAAGGAGATGTATAAGACACTATGTTGAAAGCAAACTTTATAACTTGGGGAGGGAGGAGGTAAGGAGGGAGGGAATGGTGGGGAAAAACAAAGGAGGAAGTAAAGAAGTTCGATAGGAAATGTACTCGTTATCTTACTCATGTAACTGTAACCCCTCTGTACAGTATTTTTACAATAATATATATATATATATACAAAAATAAAGAAAATGTTCTTTTGCTTGTGTGGAAGCACTCACTTGTAATCCCAGAATTCAGGAAGTTGAGACAGGAGGGCCATGAGTTAAATGCCAAATTGGGTTATATAATGAGACCCTGTCATATAAAGAAAGGTGGAGGGAAGGCAGGCAGGCAGGCAGGCAGGCAGGCAGGCAGGGAGGGAGGAAGGAAGGAAGGAAGGAAGGAAGGAAGGAAGGAAGGAAGGAAGGAAGGAAGGAAGGAAGGAAGGAAGGAAGGAAGGCAGGAAGGAAGGAAGGAAGGAAGGCAGGAAGGCAGGAAGGAAGGAAAGATGATAGTCTAGTTTTGTAAAACTTAGTGGACCATATGTAAACATATGTATGTTTGATCTTGGGATCTTTTTGTCTTGCTTTTGAAATCATTTGAAATGTAGCTACTGAGTGTGCGCATGTTTAAAGTTATGCTAGATTACACATTAAGGAACTATGGATTGATATGTGTCAGTAAGATTTCTAACAGCCATATGAAAATTGAGCAATAAAATTGCAGATGTGTTAAGGCTCTCATGTTCCATGTGGTATGGAGGTTATCCTGTACAACTGACTGTATTCTAACACAAATAGTTTATCAGCATTTTAGAAAGAAATTTAATTCTGTAATATATAGTCAAGCAAAGATGAGTAATGATGCATTTGATCCACAGTAAATCTGTGTGAGACTTTGAATTTAAGTAATAGCTGTATTTATTTTTATTGTATCTTTTATGAGGAGCTTTTGGAAAAGCTTATGTCCCATGATCTGATGTTTATGGTCAGTTCAATCTTTCTTTGAAGATGAGCTACACCCATAAAGCAGGCTGTGACTCATGCGGATGCTTATGACTACATGACGCTCATTTGTAAGGTTCACATCTTTACAACCTATAGACACACCTCTTTTTGAGAAGCCCAAGGTGCCCAGATTTGGTCAGGATGTGAATATGTGTCACTACAGGCTTAGGAATGAGCATGCTCTTCCATTAATCCAGGATGACCTCAGTTTTTCTGGCTATATAAACGAGTCTGTCTGCTCTGAATATTAATCATGTTGGCTTTAAACTTGGGAGTCTTTTAAAAGAGAAGCTTCCCACTCCTCAACAATAACAAACAATTTAACATTGTGTTTAGCAACTTGTCAGCTACTCCATCTCTGTCAAAGTTGTCTCTTTAGTGATTGTATCTCAATCATAGCAAGGGCAGTTTGCAATTTGCTTTATAGAGAAATGAGGTGTCCATAAAAATGGTTAATAGTATTTTATAATGTGAAGAAAAAAAAACGAAAAGAGAGAGGGAGGAGGAAGAATAGGGAGAAGAAGAGGAGAAGGAAGAAACAAAGGATAGCAACTCCTAAACTAACTACTACTATGCTTCATTATTTTCTAATTAAGAAACCGAGGTACAAAGTATAAGGCAGTCTGGAACCAGAGTCTAAGTTTTAAATGTATTTTCTCTATATGTCATTATTGCTGACTGTGCTTCAAAAGCAGAGATTTCATTTCAAAAGTAGTCATAACACAAAGTAAACTGGAGTTTGAATCTTCTATGTGTGTAAGCATAGTTCCATGAAAGGCCTGAATAATCTATTGAAAATTGAAATATTTCACCAATCATTTGAACTTGAATCCATAAGATGTAGTTATTTGGTTGATGATGGATGGAATGATGTGACAAAGAATTCTCACAAAACAGAGAGACACTGAAGGATATTGTAAATTTTATAATAGTTAAGAAATGCATTTATTTCTTGGATTCAATCAGCTGCTTTTATTCTTGATCACTTTCCTAGAGTTTCATGCAGATGTGCTCCGGGCTTTGTAAATGTCAAAGCATTAGCCAGTAAATATTAATTGATTAAATGTTCACTTCTCCTTCTAATGTACATATCTAGTGAGAAGGGTTTTGTGGATGCTTTATCTAAGGACTGATTGACCACTTAGTCATTCAGCCCAAAGTAAAGTGCAGAGCATTAATATGAAGTGTATGTTTTATCTACAGACTATTGAAAAAGTGACTTGGTTTTGCTAGTCAGTAGCTATCCATGTAAGTTTAGCTCAGCAAAAATTGAAGATTAAAATATTTTTTCTTGTATGAAACCATATCCAATGAACACTAGGTGAGCACCATGTCAATTCTTATGAAAATTTGTTTTACACTGTTTTAATCTCTTCTCCCCCATACTGAGTTCCCATGAACTTTGTATTCCTAATTCTAGGAGTAGAACATGCAGTAAAAGCCTAAGCCAACCAACACAACACACTCCCTTTACACATTCCCTTTACAATTAATTCAGATATACTTATCCCATTCACTAGTATTTTTGAGTATTATCTGAATTTATAGCAATGTAAAAATGGTAGCTTCTGGCAGAATCCTTTCTTATTCAAGGATGTGAACCAGATTTTAAAAGAAGATTGGGGATTTCAATAACTTGTAATTGAAGAAAAATATGAAGAGTAAAAAGAGAAGTGGCAAAGGAAACAAAGCAACAAGCTTGTTAAAACTTATTTAACATCCCTTTCATGTGATCAAGGCATTTCAGTTAGGTGGGAGTATCTTGAAGTAGTTTTGTTTAGCATTTTTTTGTTGATCGTGGAGCTTGAACTCTGGGCTTAGGCATTGTCCCTCAGCTCTTCAGTTCAACAGCCCTCTACCACTTGAGCCACAGCACCACTTCTGGTTTTTTGGCGGCCAATTAGAGATAAGAGTATCACGGACTTTCCTGCCCGGGCTAGCTTTGAACTGTGATCCTCAGATCTCAGCCTCCTGAATAGCTAGGATTACAGGTGTGAGCTATGGGTGCCCAGCTTAGCGATTTTGTTTTTTGCACACACTATTCATGCCTATGAGAAGCCTCCCTAAGTTTCCATCAACATCCCTGACAGCACGTGTGCAAGTCACAGGCTTAGAAGGACATGTTGGTTCTTATGTGATATTGAGCCCTGGCCACTTCTTTTGAGGATCTGACAAAGCTTTAGTCAATGTAGAGGTTGCAGAGCCAACTGCCTCATCTCACTTGAGAATCAGAACTAAGTCTTAGATGTGTGGCCAGAGAATGATGAACATTTGAACTGCAGGTTATGCTGAGTCTGCTGGTAGTTTTCAACTGTGTGCACAGTTGAAATAGAAACCACACATCTAGAGGAAGAAACAGGAGATTCTAATTGAGGTGAGAGAGGTAGAGAGACACAGGGAAGGAGAAAGAGAGAAATCCTACAATAAATGAGAGGAGTTGTCTAAATTTCTTGATTTTCAGTTTTGCTCCTGTAAGTTGGCAGTTCTTTCATATCCGTTCTTCACTCATTCATTCACTCACTTGTTTACTTACTCACTGAGAAATAATATCATAACTCTGTGTCAATATTTCTCTAGGTTCCATAGATACAGTGGTAAACAATAGAAAGTTCTGTTTTTGTTATGAAGCTTATAATATGGAAGATGAAATGAATTAAGAAAGAAAAAGGAACTGGGCTCAGGTGGCTCACACCTGTAATTCTAGCTACTCAAGAGGCTGAGATCTGAGGATCATGGTTCAAAGCCAGCCCAGGCAAGAAAGTCCATGAGACTCATCTCCAATTAACCACCAGAAAACAGGAAGTGGCATTGTGGCTCAAGTGGTAGAGGGCTAGCCTTGAGCTGAAGAGCTGAGGGACAGCACCCAGGCCAGAGTTCAATACCCACCACCCCATAAGGATGGGGGTATTTTTAATGACTAGACAAAGTTCAGATTTCTAAGGTGACATTTGAACATCAAAGGTAATGATGAAATATGCTTTTGTGACAGCTGGAGACAGAGTTCTGAGTAAAGGAGGCAGGAAATGCCAAGACACTAACAAGGCCAGTGCTGGGGCCCATCCAGGTCAATATGGGTAGCCATAGGAATAGTTAGGTAGGACCCAGAGATAATGTGGACCTTGAAGGCCATGCTGAGGGCATTTGGAGCAGGCAGTTTGGAATTATGTTTTCTAGTAATCATAATCTAAAAATTGTGAATAATTATGGAAGGACTTACTTTTTGAAATTAAACCTTGACTAGTGGAATTATAAACTATTTTCTTTAAAGATCTAGTTTCTTTCAAAACCACTATCATGTAAAAATCTTTGTGTATAAAATAAAATGAGAACAGTGTTATTGTTGAAAAATCATTTAAAAAGTATGATAAAAGTATTGAAAAGATTTACTTACCACAAAGATAAATTAATGAGAAGAATACCTTGTGTTAATGACCATGAAAATACAGACTCTGGGCTCTATATTAGAGATACAGACTCACTATTCCATTTATTTCTATTGACTGTCCAACACTGAAAAAAAAATCGTGCTTCACACCAATAAATAGGTGTAAATGATAACTTACTTTAACAGTTCGTCTTGAAAACTCAGGATTCTTCAAATAGACTGACCTAGAAAATTTTAAGTGGAGCAATTGTTAGTGATTGGAATCTTATCAATATCTTACTACTTCTGTATTCCTCACTATAATAAAAGGAAGACAATAAACATAAAATTTAAAGAAAATATTGAAGCTAATTTCTTCATTGGATTACAAGATATGTATTAGATTTTCTTGTTATCACCCAGATGGCAGCTATACTTAGAGTAAAAGCTATACCAAATGCACCTGGCTGAGCTGAAGCCATCATTTATAGTATAGAGCCGGGTTGTATCACAGTACATACTTCTTCAAACCATTTTTTGGTTACAAAGCATATACAGGCAGGTACAAATTTGTTGAAAGATGACATAATAGCTCTAACCTTTTTAAATCAATCATTTAATTTTTAAGAACCTCATTTCTTGGGAGGCAGAAATAAGAGGATCATGGTTTTGGGGCTAGCCTGGGTAAAATATTAGCAAAACTCCACTTCTAGGATCAAAGAGTGTTGGGTACTGGTAGCTCACATGTGTAATCCTGGCTCCTCAGGAGACTGAGATCTGAGGATTATGGTTTGAACCCATTTGGGGCAGGATAGTCTGTGAGATTCTTATTTCCAGTTAACCACCAAAAAAGCTGGAAGAGGAGCGGTGGCTCAAGCTCAAGTAGTAGAACACTAGCTTTGAGCAAAAATGGTTAGGGAGAATGCCCAGGGCCAGAGTTCAAGGACTGGCACAAAAGAAGAAAAATTTTAAACAGAGTCTTAACAGAGCACATACCTGACACTCCAGCTTATCAGAGGTTGGCTTGTGACCTGAGGCTAACCTCAGACAAAATGACAAGATCCTATCTAAAAACTAAGATTTAGAAAAAGGCTAAGGACATCACACAGTGGTAGATTTCTTGTCTAACAAGCAAGAGATCCTGAGTTCAAACCCAGTATGGTCAATAAAAAGTTCAAACATATGCTCAGAGTTAATTAAAAGTATTCTAGCAACATGGTCAATATAAATTATTAACAACACTCTCTAATGATCTAGTCATGATATAAAACATTGTTTGATTGTTTTTACCTAATTATATTTAAAAAACTGCATATTAATTTAAATTTTTGTGATAGCCAAATATTCTCTGAGGAATTCTAATATCAATTAATTCCCAATGGCCCTGGCTTGGATTTGTTGTAAATAAAAGTTACAAGGTTCAGCCTTATTGAAAGCTGGGCATGCGTGTGTGGGGAAGGATTAGCCTATCTTCCTGCAACATTATCATTATATGTGTAATTTCCGGTCTTAAAGTTTCCAAGTCATTTTTCTACCCAATCATAAGAAGCTGAGAGTTCACTCTTATTCCTTAGATCTCTAAAAGTTTTCAGGTTTTCTCATTGAGGTGTGATGGGCTTGCATTTTTTAATGATTAATCCTGTCTTTATTGGTGTCCCCATTTTATTTGAGGATTATTCTGAAACTTCTGCGCTCAGTAACTGACATCCTAGACTCAGATGGACAGTGGACTTAGTTGGCTTAGCTGACTATGATTAACATGGCTGTATAAATATATTAATGTTGGTCCATTTCAGTGGATGCTATTGACAACTTGCATTTTATTTATTTAATGACCGATCCATTAAATAGTTTGCTTGGGATTTGGGTGCAAATGTAGTAAAAAAAAAAAAAGTGGGAAAATTATAGAATCTAAACTATATTTGCATCTAGTTGGTATCCTCAGTTGTGCCCTTGTTCAGTCTGTCTTACAAGCTTCCTTTTGTCTAGTATTATGGGTATCACTGATTTCGTGTACAGTATACTTTGTCTTTGAGATTAGCTCCTGTTTTCTTCCTTATTCCTGAACTGCCACTCCTCACCCTAACAGTGGTCCTTTGTGCCTCTTTGCCAATACTTTAGAGTTGTGCTCATGTGTTGGATTATTGCCAATGGTGAAACTCAGAAAAGTTTATGGAAATGCTGATGCTGGTAAAGCTCCAAATGGAAGAACAGAATAAGAATATGCTTTAAATATCTAGAAGCTATTTGATCTTGTAATCAAGGTGTAGCATTACTCCTCCAGGGAATGATCCTGTCTGGATTGAGAGAAGGCCCTTAGACATATGATCACTAGCATTAAAGTGTCATTGCTTTTCAGAAAATGTGATGTGTTTAAGTTTTAACCCTCAGTACCTGTGAATGTGACCTTTTATATAAATAGGATCTGTGAAGTTGTAATCACGTTAAGGTGATGTCATACTCCATTAGAGTAAGCTTTAGTCCAAGTCCTCATGAGAAAAGGAGAGACACAGAAACAGATGCACATGATGAGTGGCATGGGACAAGAGAGGCTGAGCCTGGGCCGATTCATCTGCAAACCAAGGAATGGCATGGATTGCTGGGAAAAAGCACAGATAGCCTCCAGAACAATGCAAGAACACATTTCTCTTGTTTTATGGTCATTTGTTATAGCAGCCTTGGAACATATGTAGAGATTATGGTGGATGATTTGAAGATAACGAAATTTGACCTTATTGGTCATATTCTGATCTATTTCCCAACAAAAGTTCATGAGTTTTGCAAACTAAATACTATTTTTGTGATTTCCCCCCCCCCTTTATTCTTCTTCTATTACCTGGAAGATGAGAGCAATAGCTGCCCCCTCAGACCCCAAATCAGCTGAGTTACTTGGCACGTTCCATTGGCTCATTTTACAACTGTCTTCTGGATCACTTCTAGATCTCTTCTAGAAATTCTCAATGCACAGCACTGCATATTCAGGTGGTCCTATTACTTCCTCATTCCCTTTTCCTCCATCTCTATTATAGTGGACCAGCTTAGTGTAATATTCCCTCAGATCCTGGAGTACTGCCAAGTAGCCTGTTTCAACTGGGTAGGTAAACATCAAGTTACAGTATAAATGGCCACCGAATTAACATGTACTGTCTTACCAGTTACATAGTTGGTTTTTATACAGTCCATCTTTAGGCATGATTCTGAAAAAATAACAGGAAATGGAAATTCTATCATGGGGATGGTGGGGGTGAAAAGGAAGGTAGGTATCTTGAGGAGCAAATACATCTGTCACATTTTAAGGTTCTATCATATAGCCAACCACCTACTGTTCTGTATATTTGAATTCTGTTGGTGAGAGTGTAGGTGCTGTCTCAAGAGCAAGCTATGGGAACAAATATCAGAAGCCTAAATGCAGTGTGTTCTGACAATTGCCTCTTGAATAGTAAGAGCTTACATCCAGTTCACAATTTTTGTACTTCTTACTTAATTGAATTTTATTTTCTCCATTATTCTTTCTTTCTCCATATTCTTCCTTTTTTTTTTTTTAAATGCCTGTTCTGGGGTTTGAACTCCATGCCTGGACATTGTCCCTGAAATTTTTTTGCTGAAGGCTAGCTCTCTACCACTTGAGCCACTGCTCCAATTCTGGCTTTTTGGGGATGGTTAATTAGAGACAAGAGTATTACAGACTTGTCTGTCTGGGCGATTTTGAATAATAATTTTCAGATTCAGCCTCCTCAGTAGGATTACAGGCATGAGCCACTGGTACCCAGCCTTTCCTTTTTCTATTTTCAACAAAATTCTGCCTTGGTAAGACTGCTTCTCTCTACTATCATATTACATGAACAAAACAACCCACACCTGTTACTGTAACACATGATCCCCTCCATCTAACATTGTAGTTATAGTCTACAAGAATAAATTTATTCTACCAAAATAAATTCTTGAGTTTATCAAACACTGAAATAAATGGTGGCAAACTTTTATTAGTAAACATTTCTGTAGACGATTAGAACAGTACAAGACAATATAAACAGCTCATAATTTATGATGATTTGACTTAAGATGGTGAAAAATTGGTGAACATTCAATAGAGACTAAACTGATATTGATTGATTGATTTATATTCAGAGATAGGGCTTGAACTCAGGGTCTGGGCATTGTCCCCCTAGGTTTGCTACTCAAATCTAATGCTTTACCACTTAAGCCACAGCTCTACTTTAGTGTTTTTGTTCTTCTTACTTGGAGATAAGTTTCAAAGTCTTTTCTGCCTGTACTGGCTTTGAATTTTGATCTTCAGAACTCATCCTCCTGAGTATCTAAGATTACAGGCATGAGACATCAGTACCTGGCTCAAAACTACAAATTTTGAATGGCAATGGTAAACATTCTCTTGTGATGTTGAACAGTGGTAGTGAACCATTCCTCATACTCAACCTCTCAATCACTGTTGTGCTACAGTGTGCTATGTGGCTAAAGTGTGATTTATGGTAGATTAGACAAGTGCAGGAGTGCTTTTTGTAGTTTTTTTTTTTTTTTGTAGTACTGGGATTTGAACTCAAGGTTTTATTCCAGCTAGACAGGTTTTCTACCAGTTGATGCATATCTGTAGCCTTTTTCTGTACTAATTATAATAGGGTCTCTCTTCATGTACAAGGTCATATTCCTGGACCATAATTCTTCTATTTTAGTTTTCTCACCATAGCAGGATTGACAGCTGAGCACCACCATACCCAGCTTCTCCCTTTGAGATGGAAGTCGTATCAACTGTTCTGTGAAGGCTGGATAGGAACTGCAGAATACTCCCTACTTTAGCCTCCTGCATGAGGGGGATAACAAGCATGTGTCACTATACCCTGCAATAGATCAGGAAGGGGTCTCGTGGATATTTTTGCATGGAATGACCTCAAACTTTGATCCTCTGGATCTCAGTTTCCAAAATATTTAGGGTTGCAGGTTTGAGCCTTCAGCGTCTAGCTTAAATGAACATTTGAGTGTAGTGCTCCAGCATCAAGACTTAAATAATGACAACTCCTACTGATTTCCTGCCAGGGTAAATAGCTATAAGTAATTTTTGAAATAATAATGCAGGACTAAGTGATCAGCCTCAGTTAATCAATGTGAAAACATCTGAGGACTTACTCAGGTCTAACAATTTAGAAAGTATCAGTCTTGAAGGGAAAGTTATGTGGGTTTCTTTTCAAGCAAAATGCTAATTTCCTTTTATTTTTGTCATTGTTGACAGCAATCCTAGAGCTTCTACAAACAAGCCATTGTTTATTGACAGTAAAATTGGAGTCTCCAAATAGAAGAAATATGCTAAGAGCCTAGACTCTGAAGACAAAAGCACCTGGGTTCAAACTCCACAAACTTCACATGATAGGCAACATGTCCTCGGGAAATTTACTGAACTTTAAAAAGTGTCCTCATTCATAAAATGAAGAATATAATAAAACTTAACCTCATGTGATTGTTGTGATAATTAAATGAGATAATATAAAGAAGCTCATCATAGTGAGTTACATACAGTAAGCACTCAATAAATGGTATCTATTGCTGTTGGGAGGACTGAGATTACTTATTCTTTTTAAATGTGTTTATGTTTTTGGTGCCTGTACTGGTGCTTGAACACAGGGTCTCAAGTTCTCCATTGGCTTTTTCTCTCAAGGCTGTTGATTACAACTTGAGCTACATCTCCACTTCCGGCTTAAAATTTTGTGTGTGTGTGATTAATTGGAGACAGGAGTTTTATTGATGTGTCTGCCTGGGCTGTCTTCAAACAGGCTGGTTTTGAACCAGTATGTTGTAAGAACCTGGGTTGGGGGGGAGGGAAGGGGAGGACAGGAAGCCCCACCTCACGCTGATGTCACCACCATGTACCCCAGGCCTCTGGGGGGCGGGGAGTCAAAGGGCGGCTTTGGGGGCAGGCCACCGGATATAGCGAGGAGGAGGTTCCAGGGACGGGGGAGAGAGGAGAGAATCCGCAAGAGATATGCGGCAAGGGACGTGGCTCCTGGAACAGAGCAGTGCCCTGCCTCTACTCAGGCCAGAGGAAGCCCGAGCCAGCCCGGGACCAACCTGAGGGGAGACCCGGGCTGGAAGAGAGACCCAGGCCGGAAGAGAGGCCCGGGCTCGTGGATAGGCCTGGGAATATCCTCGCAGGCTGAGAGGAGCGTGTGGGGCAGAGAGGCCTGTGGAGAGGCTGAATGGCTGGCAGGGAAGCCGAGAGGCCGGCGGAGAGGTTGGAGGAGAGGTGGAAAGGCCTGTGAAGAGCCCAGGGGCCTGCACAGAGTTGGAGAGGCCCGTGCAGGTCAGATAGGCCAATGGAGAGGCCCTTGGAAAGTAGAGAGGCCTGCAGAGATGGAAGAGGCCTGCACAGAATCGGAGAGGCCCGTGCAGGCCAGATCGGCCTATGGAGAGGCCCTTGGAGAGTGGAGAGGCCCGCAGAGATGGACGAGGCCTGCAGAGAGTCAGAGAGGCCCGTGCAGGTCAGATCGGCCTATGGAGAGGCCCTTGGCGAGTAGAGAGGCCCGCCGAGAGCAAAGAGGTCTGTGGGAAGGAGGAGAAAAGTAAAAACAACAACCACAAAAACTTGCCCCATTGGAGGTTGCAGCTATTCCTAGTTCTGGTAACCCAGGACAGGGTTGTAGGCCAACTGATAAAACTCCTTTGTCACCTTTAAAGTGCCTCCATGGTGGGTTTGCTCGCTTGCAGAGTATTACAATGTAACCTCATTTCTCAGCTCCTGTATAGCTAGGATTATAGGAGAGAGCCCCCTGAACCCAGTTTGGAGTTTCCCTGCTCTGCCCTGCCCATCCCACCTCTCTCCTCCCTTGTTCCCTCTCCCTTCCCGCCCTCCCCCTCTTTTTTTTGTTAAATTCGAATTCATTCACCAGGGGGCCCAGAGGAGTTTTACTCTAAACTGTGAGCACCCTGCTATGGGATCACAAAGTCTTTATGGGGTTACATCGTGGGATGGGGATACTAGGACTATGATAGGTAAGTTTAAACTAGGGAGGGGGTTGCTTAGCTGTTAGGGTGGTACAGGAAGCTCATTTGTAGGAGGCCTGCTTACAGGAACACAGCGGATGTTTTATGCCTGATGTCAGCCAAATTGTAAGTATTTCTTGATTTTAAAAAAAGCAATAAACAACAAAGAAGGAACATGCCCTTCAGACTCCTAGGTGAAACTATAACTAGTTGAAACTTTTTGTTCTTGCTAGGAACAAAGACTGTTTCTAGCAAAGGGAAATTTGTTGTAAAACATTTCGGAACACAGGAAAGTATGGGTGTTTGCTGAATGGCTCACGACAACTATGTGGCAGTATCAAAGGAATGGTTTCTCTTCAGGCAGACATGACCTGAACTGTTAGGATTATTGCTGATTCTGTGTCTGATGTTCGCGCGATCTCTGCTTCCAATGAGTTTCTATGATTCCATAGGAAATGGCTGTCTTAAGAAAATACATAATGAAATTCAAATCTTTGCTAGTATATATTTTTTATCTATAGAAAGTCAAACTGAAGCTATCAAACAAAAAGGATCCAACAAATGATTTCTTTCCTTTTTTTCTTTTTTTCCTTTTCACTAAATTGGAAATGGCCCCAGAGATCACGACAGAAGATGAACCAGCAAAGAAAAAATAAAGCCAGAATACAAGAATGAGCTGGATGATGAGTTGTGAACAGAATTGAAAATTGTTTTGGAATTGTGTCTTACCATGAAATTAGATTCAAAAGCCAGCACTTAATAGCATAGTCAAAATTACCTTTGAAAATACCTTGTGGTGTATAATATAAATAACTTTGTGCATAAAACCCTGTGTAGTACATATACAAGAAAAACAAAGTAGCATATGAAAATACAACATACTTAGAAAATGTAATTTTACAGCATTTTGCAATATTTTAAACTGAATCTTGAGCAAGAATGGCTGACTTCACTTACGTTAAATGCATCTGGTGTGTCATTCTTAAAACCATGGTTGGAGCCTGGGCTAGTTTTCATTTTCTGAAGTGCATGTTCTATTTTTTTCTTTTTCTTTTGTTTTCAAGCCTTTTCATGCATATTGACACCTGAACACTCATGTATGTTTTCTGTAGAAAGGAATTTAGTAGAAGGTGATATAATAAGTGGATACTTTGCCAAGGTTTTCAATATTACAGATGAATTGTCAGTTTTTTTTTTAAAAAGGTGCCTCTAGGAAACAAATCAGACTTTCTTATATCTGTGCATGTTATAATGGTATAGGATGATTGACTAAGATTTTTAAAAGAAATTGGAAAAAAAAAGAAAAGTCCATTTGTGTCATATTCTCTCTCTTTCTCTCTTTTCCCAGGATTTGAACTTTCATGCTCACCTTGCTTGTTTGGCTGGTGCATTTTGGCTTGTTTGGTTGAGCCATTTTTTGCTAGTTATTTTGGAGATGGAGTCTCATGAACTTTTCTGTCTAGGCTGGCTTTGAACTGTGATCCTCTAGACCTCAGGCTCCTGAGTAACTGAGAGTGCAGATGGGAACCACCAACGTTTGACTGGTTATTTCTGAGCAAGAATATATGAACAGTATTAAAGTAAATACTGAATGAGAAGTCAAATGACTATGGTATGATTTATAAGAATCAGGAAGCCTCTTGCTTTATATCTAATTCATAATAAATTTGGAACTTTCAGTTATTTATTTCCTTTTTTTTTTTTGGTCATGGGACCTGAACTCTGGACCTGCGCACTGTCCCTCAGCATTTTAGCTCAAGGCTAGTGCTCTATCACTTGAGCCAAAGTACCACTTCTGGCTTTTTCTGCTTATGTGGTGCTGAGGAATCAAACCCAGAGCCTCATGCATGTAAGGCAAGTATTCTACCACTGAGCCACCCTTCCAGACCTCCCTCCCTTCCTTCCTTCTTTTCCCTCCCTCACTCCTTCCCTTCTTTCCTTCCTCCCTCCCTCCCTCCCTTCCTTCCTTCTTTCCTTCCTCCCTTCCTTCCTTCTTTAAAAATTTGTTTTGGTTGGAGACTAGGAGTCACACTCAATACCTGATGCTTCTATTCTTTGGGTAGAGCTCTATCAACTGAGCCACACCTTCAACCCCAAATAAAGAACTTCTTTGTAAGATTGATTAGTTTTTGTTGTTGTTATTGTTTTAAGGTTAATCTCTTTTGGAGTAGTAACTTGTTAGTCTAGTCATAGTACTATAGTCAAGTTAGATGAACTAATTTGTTTTTGTATATATGCCAAATGACAATTTTATCTTTCTTTGCAAACATGATAAAATTAAAGCAATGTCTGTGGAAGGGATACCTTCTAGGCCACTTCCAGGTCTTGACTTATCTGCTGCTTAATCGTCTTTTTTTTTTTTTGTCCATCGTGGGGCTTGAACTCTGGGCTTGGGCACTGTCCCTGCGCTCTCTAGCTCAAGGCAAGCACTCTACGGCTTGAGCCACAGCACCACTTTTTAGTGGTTTGTTGGAGATAAGAGTCTCACAAACTTTCTTGCCTGGGCTGGCTTTGAACCCTGATCCTCAGATCTCAGCCTCCCGAGTAGCTAGGATTACAGGCGTGAGCCACCGGCACCTGGCTTTGCTGCTTAATCTTCTGAGCTCCTGTTTTCCTTTCTTCAGTTCCTTGATAACTGTTATGAAATAGCTCTGAAGATTCACGGCTTGAAGCCCTGGTCCTGAAGCACTGTTCAAACATGATTGGATCAATTGGTTTATAAGGGCTCTAACTTCAGCAATGTAGTAATCCATCAATGAATAGACATAGAGGATGCTGAGCTAGGGAAGACCACTGGGGAGTATCTTGAAGTCTGTGTCTTTTCCTTTCCCACTTGAGTGCTCTAGAGGCAAGCAGCCTTCCCTTGCCAAGACATTCCACCATTATGCTTTTCTATAGGTTTATAAACAATGGAGCCTGATGACCGTGGCCTAAAACCTGGGAAACCATGGGACAAACCCTTCCCTCTTTAAGATGTTTCACTCAAGTATATGGTCACCCATAAAACTAACACAGTGGTAGAGGAAGTTATTGGAGATTGCCCTATAACAGAGTACAAGCAACCTGAACCCTGGAATTGGCGCAAGTACAGTTTCTTATGCAAGCAGTGCACTCATATCTTAAGGTACCTAAATAAGACTTATGTCTTTTGTTGTTAAGCAATTGGGATTTTTTTAGGTTGATGTAATTAAGAGACATGTAAATCAGAAATGAAGTATTATAAAAAAAAAAAAAAACCTAACTTGGGTAGGGATTATTTAACCATTTTAGAGTAGTGAGGAAGCTATTATGCCTGAAAAGATGCAAGTCTGTTTGTTTTGATGAGAAATATTTATCAGAACTCTCACTTGCAATAAGATGGAGGTCAAGACAAGTCCCTACACTGCCTGCAACTCCAGGAAAAATAGTTGAAATGAATCATAGCATTTGTATGGGCTTGCTTTTACAAGCTGTATTTTTAAAGATAGTACAAAAAGAGGCTCAAGGAAGGAACTGGGGGACTCACAAGCAGAAATGAAAGAGAATAGATGGAGTCTAGAAATGTTAGTTTGGGAAGCTATTTTGAAGTCTAAGTTTGAAAAAAGAGTTGACTCTAATAACTAAGGGAAATCAGATTAAAGGTGCAGCATTCCTAGATGGCTATCAACTCATTCTCGGTGGTTATTTACAGATAAGGAAGATTACCTCATCTTCTAGGTTAAATTGGAGAGTTATGAGGGTGAGAAAGCAAAGTAACAAAGCTGATTTTAAAATTTATCTCAGAAATAAACTTTGAAGGGTTTACTAGCTCATGGCAAATGCACTGGAAGCCTATTAAGTCATTGAAGGAACTGTATTGCTAAAGAAACCATGAATCCAGATTAGAGAAGTAGTGTTAAGTAATTTGGGGTTGTATTCCAGATTCTGTCTTTGTACACTATCCCTACCTACATAGTTGATGGCAACACATAGCAGTCACCATCTTGTATCTATGTCTCTCTCTCTCTCTGACCACTTAAGAGTTAATTCCTTAGGAGTGATTGTGTGTGTGTGTGTGTGTGTGTGTGTGTGTGTGTGCCCATATTCAGATGCTGAGGCTTTGAACTCAGGACTCAAGTATTGTCTTTTAGCTGTTTTTCTCAATGCCAATGCTCTACTAATTGAACCACAGCTCCACTTCCAGTTTTTTGTTTTTTGTTTTTTTTGTTTTGTTTTTTTGTTTTTGTTAGTTGGAGATAAAAATCTCATAGACTTTCCTGCCTGGGCTGGAATTGAAGCAGGATTCACAGATCTCAGCCACCTAAGTAGCAGGGATTACAGGCATAAGCCACCAGCACTCGGTAATTAGAAGTAATCTTAAGTAAAGTAGGAGTAAGATATTTTATTTATACCACTCTTGCATGCTTATCATTTCTTAGAGGGCCCACCACAAACTTTTAAGTTTCCCTTTCTCTAAGAAATAACCTACTTACGAATTCTTCCATTCCTGGGTTTTCTTCCTTCCCATGTTTTATCCTTTCACTGTTCATAGTACTTCTTGATGTTACTTTTCAGATAAAGTTCTTGCACCTAAATGCAGGTACAAGTGTTTGATTTAAGGAAACACATTATCAAGACATCTATCCACTTTATAGAAATAGTAGGAAAAACATTAACGTGACCTCCAAGTGTAGGGTATATTAAATACGTAGGTTTCATTAGGTAGCAGAAGAAGGAACACCACCTGGTATTCAGGCAGGAAAAGAAGTTTATTTACCAAACTGCTGCCCCTTCTGTGCATGGCAGAAAAGCATGGCTGAAAGGGGCACTCCCCCTACCAAGACTTATCTAGCCAAGGACAAGAAGAGGTGTGGCCAGGTGGGGGAAAGGTGTGGTCACATTGGATCTGGATATGACCTCAGGGCTTGGGACACTGGGGGGAGTGAAGGGGGGGCGGGAAGGGAGGGGAAAGCGGGAAGCCCAGGATGTGACCTAGCAGGAAGGGGAGGTGACTGCTTTCAGGTGTGCCAGTTACCTAGGTACTCAGCAGGAAACTTAGCTAAGAGGTAGGGAGGTGTCTGCACTGGGCCTGCATGGCCCGGGACAGACCTTACACCAAGGATGTCATGTTCTCAAATATCTCATCAGAAGTTACTATGGATGGGGGCTAGGAAGGTGGCTCAGTGGTAGAGCGCTTGCCTTGCATGCATGAGGCTCTGGTTTCGATTCCTCAGTGCCACATAAGCTGAAGTGGCACTGTGGCTCAAGTGGTAAACCGTTAGTCTTGAGCTGAAGAGCTGAGGGACAGTGTTCAGGCCCCATGACCCCGGACCCCCTCCCCCAAAAAAAGAAGTTACTATGGATGATGAACAAGATAAAGAGCAATTGGCAAGGAGATTCTTCCAGAGAGCAGAAAAGGCTAAATCAGCCAAGTTAGAGAATTCCCTCCTTCAGAACTTCAGAATTGCAATGGACCATTACCTACAGTGTGACTCATATTGTTCCTGGTCCCACATGGGGGTGTTTATTACTCTTATCCCACTCTTATCCTACCAGTGTGTAGGGAATGTACATGTGGGGGACAGATTACTTGTCTTTTAAATGCATATGCAGCAAGAGCATGATTAGTCATGTTCAGCCTGGGGGAGAGGATTGTACTTTTTCTCACATATATAGGACTATGAACTTGATGCCATGGCTGAGAGAAACTACGGAGCAAGATTATGGTGGGTATTTGATGACCATGAGAGGGACTTTGGTGAGAGGCAGATTAGAAATGCTTCTGCCTTGTTTCATTTGCCTGAATACAAAAGAAAAATGCATGCTTACAATATCCTTGCCATAGACTATGGGCAAGTGCTAGCTCTGTTTATAAAATTTGCATCATAGTCCACACCTCTTCACCTTTCCTAGTTACAAAGTAAGTGAGCTAGGAAAGATGGCATCACAAAGATAGAAGGTCATACCTTGAGGCACTACTAGAGGAGACTTTCATAGGGAAGAGCTGGACCTTTATGGACAATGATATAAACAACCAATAAATATTTATTTTGTTACATTACTGAATTTTGAGGTTTGCTCATTATACCAGTAGTATAATTCATACACACACAAACACACACACACACATATATGAATGCACACACATATATACATATATGAGAGACAGTGTCTTTTTTCACATGAAATATCTGCTTAGACCATACTTTGATGGGAGTAGAAAGCTCAATCATGGTGGGGTCAATGAGCACTAGGATTGCTTCTGAATCAAACGAGAAGGTGCGAACACTAGTCCATGTCATGGGTAAGGAGGATAGAGTGAAGGAAGAATCTGATCAAGATGTATTGTATATACACATACAGACATCAATATGAAACCCCTTTACACAACTCATTGATACTAGTAAAAGTGTGTATGTGTGTGTGTGTGTGTGTGTGTGTGTGTGTCTGTCTGTCTGTCTGGGGAAGTAAATCACATATTTCTGCTTGGATGTAATTCTTGGTCCCCAAATGGAATGTATGACACACTATATATGTCATTTGAACATATGTGTATGTACCCACAATATTGATTTATGTGAGGCAGACAAAGATGGCACCAGCCTTAGATCAGGTGTTTCCTCCTTTTTCTTTCCTTGTGTTGACCTCTTCTGCTGCATCCTCTTTACCAGTTCTTTCTTGTTTAACATTCAAACTGGCAGTTTATAACATCTATAATACAATGGTAAGAAAAGCAAGGGATGTTTTGATGAATTGGGATGGTCAGACAAGCTCTTAAGGAGGGTGGAATTCACAGATAAAGATGATTTTGGGTCAGTGGTTCCTCACATTCCTAGCTGGCTGATAGCTAATTCTTGGAAAAATGTGGTCTCATTATCTGGAAGTATTTACATTTCATTTACATTTTAACTGAATTTCCAGAAGACATCTAAAGTTTTTAAAAATATACTTTTAATCAATTAAATTATTTTGAAGTCAGGGTCTCACTTTGCATCTACCGCCTTAGATCTCGGATTACATTATGTGTTACTATGCCTGACTCCATTAAAAAATATATAATAGAGAATTGTTTTAGACCACTTTGTGTTCTACACAAAAATACCCAAGAGGGATTGACACAGGAAAAAAAAATTTATTGGACTTATAGTCCTAAAAGCCAGTAAGTCACCAGCCTCTACTTGGCTTCTGGTGAGAGCTTTCTTGTTGCATAATCCTATGGTGAAAGGAAGAAGGGCCAAAAAGCTTATGAAAGAGAAGTCAAACTCATAGATTTGAGCCTTTTCATAAATTGTTCTCATCCATCTATGAAGGGAAGTTGCCATCTTCCAACACTGTTGCTTTGGGTATTAAGTTTCTAACATGTACTTTTTAAAGGGACACATTTAAACCATAGTATTAATACATGTTAATATGTTCAATGTATTCACATAATTAAATAAATACACAGTAGAAAGAATTTGCTTACTCTCTGGCTCACCTATTCCACATCCCATAAGTAATAGTTTCACTAAGCTCTTCTGTAAAATTAACCCTTGATGAAATTTCAGGTACCAATAGCTGATGGGGAAATAAGGTTTTGAGACAGAGTGTATTTTCTTCAAATGACCATCTATTCAAATTCTCAGATTACACCCTCTTCAAATGTCCAACAATTTACAAAATGGTCTTGAAATTGAGAATGAACATTGAGAAATTGTTTCAATGGTGCTCCTTCTAACCAAAGACCAACTATTTGATCTTCAAACCATCAAATCAAAATAGATCACTTTTAAACTCTGAGACAATGGCTATGAACTGCTGAGACAATGGCCATAGCAAATTTTAATTCTGACAGTACCAAAGACTTACATATTTATCTTACCTTTTCTCCTCAGACATGTTTCCTACGCTTATGCTGGTATTTGAGAACAAACATACTATAGTGATCATATAGGTAATAATATCACAGCCCTGCTGCGTCTTCCCCGTGTGAATGCAATCAGCCACACCAGACATCCTAAACTGCTCTCCTATAGATTTTCCTATTACCTTTTGCTATAGCAACAGGCCCCAGAAATTTAACCTCTCTTTTATTTAGAAAAATCAATTTGATTTAAATTATAAAACCCAAAATAAATTCAGTCTTAGGGATATATTTGATATTATTGCTTCTTTAAATTTTATTTCTTGTGACAGTTTCATTCAAAATTATAAGCGGTAAAAAGTAAAATAAGTTCTAGATGTTAAATATTAACCATGTGTTTGGAATTGTTAAAGGGGAAGTAGAGGTCTGGGGTCTTTTGAATCTATACAATAGCAGATGTAAAGATTTAAAAAAAAAAAAGAAAATTAGGAGTTTGAATGTAGGGAAATACTTTGAAGTTTTTTTAAAGAAAATATTCTATCATTTTATTTTATTTTTACCAGAGGAAACCAATTTCTCTAACTTAACTCACATAAAGTTGGGATGAAGAAACTCTCAGGGTAGATGAGCCAGGTCTGAAACATTGGTAAACAGACTAACAGATGGGAGGCTGTGCTGTTAGTTTCTGTCTTCTCCTTCTTTTATTATATGAGGAGAATACAAAAACAAAAAGACAAAACAAAAGCAAAAGTTGGGAAGATTACTTGAGAATACTTAGAATTCTGAGTAAAAGGACAAATGGCCAATTTGAATAACCAAGTAAATGTCTGTAAGTATGTAGTCAGCTTTCCTACAATTTAAAAATCACTATGATTCCTCATGTTGCAAGTATATTATGACTGAAGATTTGTGAGATATTATTTTATTGGAAAATAAGTTTTAATTCATGTATGGATTGGTCTTTATAACTATTGAAAGCTTCAGCCCTTATTTAATGTGTATTTATTAATATCTGCCAGCCTGTGGAGTTTAGAGCAAGAGTATCCTGGTTTTGTCCTTTCTAACCCACCTCCTCTGTTTCTTTCTTTAAAAAAAAAGTTTATTCACTTCCTTTGGCTTCTTGTGAATGACTTTGCCTCTTCTTTCCGTGTGTGTGCTATGATGATCTCAATGAACAACATGTTGGACTCTGAATGTGCTTCCATATGGAACAAGTTAGCAGCTATTTAATTTCTAAAAATGTTTATGAAGTCTACAGTCCATTGTTATTTTTAGGGAGGCCAGTTCACATCTTTGCCAGACAGTTATTTCTGGACTCCAGAGATTGGTTTTTTTCTTATGAATCTCCTCCAGGAAACACAGCACCTTAAAAGCTATACTGAGTTATAAAGATTAAAATAAAGGATTTGATTTCTTGCCCTATACACTGTAATTATTCTCTAATAGAGCTTGCATATATGTAGCCAGAAAACAAACAAATCTTTGAATTAAAGAAGTTGCATGTTAGCTCATTTGGTTTTAGAATCAATGAAGGAACTGTAGTAATGATAGACAAGGAAATACACATAATTTTAAGGAATTGTGTAAGCCCTCAAGCTTAGAAAACAATGATTTAAATGAATGTTTGCTTTTTTTTTTTTTTTTTTTTTTGTCTTTTTGCATGTAATTGAACCTTCAGGATAACGTTGAAATTACAGTTGCTCCCAAATTTCCACTCTCATGATTATTATGTGGTTAGGTTTTTTTTTTTTCTTGGCCTTTGGACTCAAAATTACTCATTATTCAAGGGTTAGGCCTTTTGTAGTAGTGAAAATTTACCAATCCTTCTGAGAGTTTCTTGTGGCTGAATGCCGAACACTCATTGAAGATGAGAAGAATTAAAATGTGAGAATAAACTCAGGATGAAATTTATTTTTCAAAATCAAGGACACATGGGACTGGGAAGGTGGCTCAGGGGCAGAGCGCTTGCCTTGTATGCCTGAGGTCCTGGGTTCGATTCCTCAGCACCACATAAGCAAAAAGTAAAGCCAGAAGTGGTACTGTGGCTCAAGTGGTAGAACGCTAGCCTTGAGCTGAAGAGCTGAGGGACAGCGCCCAGGCCCAGAGTTCAGGCCCCATGACTGGACCCCCCCCCAAAAAAATAAAATCAAGGACACAAAATAATTTTTTATTCTCTATGAAATTTAGGCAGGAGGTTGAGAAAATGTAAACACACATACATCTGTTTCTGCCTATTTGAAAACCTGTATCTTTCGTGGATGGTTATTTGATAATGCTCTCATTACATGAACACTTCACTGGCGCTGTAAGAGAATACTTGAATTACACAAATGCCAATCTGGTGGCATTAGAGAAACATATTGTGGGTGAAGCTTATCTCTAGGTGGCAACTTGAAGTAAAACAATTATGGAAAACGTAATGGCTGTGAGAAAGGAAATGGGAAAGGAAAATGATTCATATATGGAAGTAGACTTTGCCGCCTGATAAGTTTGCAATTGTAGGGACCATAATCACTTTTTTTTTTTTTACACACAGTACCTATTTGAAAGACATCATAGGCAAAACAGTAAAATATAATCTCATTTTTTTCTTTTTAAAGCTGGTAGGAATTCAATAGTTTTTTCTTAAAACATTAATTTTAAACTAAAATGAATTTGTCAGTCTTATGAACCAGTCTCTCTCTAGATGAAAAATAATTTTGTTTTGATTTATGCATTTAATATTTCACACTGGAAATGTAAAACTACAGCAGTTATTTTATAGTGACTGAGATCAGGAAATATGGGGGTAATTCATTATATTTATTATTTTTCTTTATAAAACTATAAATCAATGTTATTGAAAATTAAATGTATGGTCTACTGTGAGGGCATTTTTGAGGTAGAACAGTACTTTCCATAAGGCTTTCTAGGGTCTGACAGAAACCTGAATTATTCATAAGAGTCTTGGATTTTCCTTCAACCTAATCAAATTAATAAAACAATTTCTATTAATGCTCTGTGGAACAGAGCAAGAAGCATCAATTTATCTTTAGTTTCTGTTTGAATTGTGTATACTCCTGGGAATCACTAAAACCAAAAAAGTAGATTAAAAAAAAAAGGGACACTTGGAATTATCATTGTTGCTTTGCTAGTGTATCACAACAATGTGACAATTTTTCTTCTTCCGCTGTCACTATACTTCAAAGGAAGACTAATACGTCTCTGGAAGGATCTTATAAACTCTTTTACATAAAATTATAGAGAACTATTTTAGTTTTTAGCTTAATTACCATCCTATTACTAGAATATTTGAAGTCACTTGTAAAATGGAATCATGACGTGTGATTAGACAAATATAAACAGTTATATAAAACAAATACCAAAAGGAACAGAATTATGTCACTGGCTATGGTAGATAAGCAAATTCTTTAGTTGGTTACTGGACTGAAGTGACTTAAAAATTTTGGCTTTGAAGACAAAACGGAAATAAGCTGGTTACATAACTTTCATTGTCTAACTCAAAAGCAAACACACACATTACTATGTGGAGGAAAAACTTACTTCATGATGTAAATTCAAAGAGAAATTTTTATGTGAATTCTTGCACGAGGCACTTGTAATAATAAACTAAACAGTGTCTCCAACTCCAGCTTTGTCTTATAGAAAGGTTGTTCAGATTGATCCCTTCTGAATCGATCTTCTTTGAAGGTTGAGGATATGATATTAAGTCATAACTCAGTGAAGACACTCCTAAGGGGGCTCAAATAATAAAGTGTAAGTCTTCCACTTGTTGAAGATCTGACTTTATACAGGGATAGAGGTAGGAGAATCCAGAAGGAGGAAGTGCTTTCAACTCCCCTGGGCAATGTCTCTCAAATTCAAGATGCTTTTAAGCTGGCTTTTAGTAAGTGCAGGATCACTGTCAATTTCAGGATACAACTCTTAGCAGAAACTAATAAAGAAGAATGAGGCACAGTGCTCTATTATGAGGTCCAACTTAACATTCTCATGATTACACTTTTGCACAATCATGGGAAGCTGTGATACTGGCAGATAGGACTTACATGTAGTCTGAAAGTTCTTACTTGCCTAGTATTAGCAGCCTTAGAGCATACTGGCTTTGAGTCACCCCCCCCCAAAAATATATCTATATATATATGCTACCTATGGAAGATACAACTGCATTTTGATATTTCTACAGGAAGAGTTAGTTGCAAAATAGACACAGCATAATTAAATCTGTTGACTGATATAGCATTCTTAAATCTGTTGAACAGTATTGTTTTTAAATGTTCAAGGATGTCTGCCAGATGTTACCCATTTTGGTGAAAATGAGATCCAGTGACCCTTTTTGCATTCATAGACTGATGAATCCAATCCTTAAGACCTTTATTTGGTTTATTGTCATCAAAAATGCAACTGTTTAGTCAACATAAAAAAGGATGTTTGGCATTTGTTTGCATAGCAGGAGTGAATGCAGATTGTCAATTGAATAGTTCTAGTCTATTGTGTAGTTGAAAAAAATTTAAAATGGGGTTAGCCAAGCACTGTAGTACTCATCTGCAATCCCTACAAGAGGACTGAGAGCTCAGGTGAGCCTGGGCTGCAAGAGCCTGTTTTAAGTAGTGTAAGTAAGTAAATAAATAAATAGTAAAAAATGAGTTAGGATGTACCTATTGGAGACAACCTTGAATTTCATAAGCCTTTGCTAAAAAGGCCATTTATGTCTTGATTCATAGTCTGGAGATCATAGCAAGTTTGCACTGTTCTACAAACTGAAGACAGATGGATGAAGCAGAAAAGCACAGAAACAAGCTGTTAGATGGGGTAGAATGGGCTTTTAATATGAATGGTCACTAATATGAATAGTGTCCTTATGAAAAAGAGACACAAAGGAGGAAGATGATGATATGAGGAGGAAACATGACGGTTGTAGGTAAAATAAAAGGGAGGCAGAGTTATGACATTGTAGGTTGGATAAAATTCTACAAACACGTTTGTGGCTTTGAAGGTAAAAGGTACCAGTAGCTCATGGCTGCAATCCTGGCTATTTGGAGGCTGGCACTTGGAGGCTTGAGATTCGAAGTTAACCTGGGCCACCAAAAAAAAAAAAAAAAAAAATGCCAGGAAACAGGTACTAGAAAGGGGTAGGATAGGATCTAGGGGAAAGAGGTAGATGAATGAAGAGAGTATGTAGTCAAGAATCCAATGTATAGCCTATAAAATTAAGGAGAGTGAGAGAAGGAGAGGGGAGGGGATGGATGGGCAAAGTGTTGAAAGGGGTGACATTGATCAAGATATATTGAATTCATAAACTGCTTTGTTAAATTGCAGCTCCTTTATACAACTACTTAAAGAGAATAATAAATAATTAAACAAAACAAAGTCAGTCAGGGCAGAAAAGCCCAAGCACAAATAAATAAATAAGCAAATAAAAGAAAAAAATCTAAAAGAGGAAATGTTATGGCTGTTACACTAGCTACTTGAAAGGCTAAATAAACTCAGAAGGATTGCAGTCCATGCAATCCTTGGACAAAAGTGAGAATTATAGAAAGCAAAATAATGAAATCAGAAAGGGCTAGAGAGGTGACTCAGTGGCAGACTTCCTAATAGGTGCAAGACAGTGAATTCAAATCATAGTAACACACACACACACAGACACACACACACACACACACACACGGGGGGCGGGGGAGGAGGGGAGAAGAGAACAAAGAGAAGGAGGATGGAGAGAAGGAGGAAAAACTGCTCAAGGAGGAAGAGAAGGAAAGAATATATGTGAGAATTCCTGGCATAAAAGTGAAGTCTTTTAAAAAAACTAAGTGATTGCTTGCCGAGCATGTGTAAGGCCTTGAGTTCTATCCTAGCACTGCAAAAATAGTAACAACAACAACAAACAATGCTTGATAAGAAATGTACTCATTATCTTGCCCATGTAATTGTAACCTCTCTGTATGGTATTTTCACAATAAAAAAAAAAGAGGAAAAAAATAAATTAAAAAACCTTAAATGAAATACTAAGTAATGTGTCAAGTACTTTGTCTTAGCTACTGTCACTAAATCTCATCTTGGGAGTCCATCAATTACCTAAAAAAAACATGAAGGCAGTCCTATGAATTTAAATGGAGATTTACACTTGTATTCATTCTTGCAAAGGTAAAATGAGAAGTAATCAAGTCATAAAATATTCATTATTTTCTCTATGTCCCAATTTAAAACTTCTTATTGAGGTTTTAGTATATGTTTTAAAAATAAACAATACATATTCATTTATAATACATTATATATATTTACTATACACATACACACATATCATTTTGAACATAGAAATGAAAGAAGGAGAAAGGAGTGTGGTAGATTCTTTACATTGTAATAACAAAGTCTCACATGGTGGGTGGCTAAACAACAGAAACTTATTCTTTTATAGTTCTGTAGACTGTAAGTCTGAAACCAAGGAATTAGCAGCAGAGTCATGTTCTCTCAAGCCTCTAGGCAACCAGGATGGAGAGTGTCTGGCCCAAAGCCCAATTAAGCCCAAGAAATCTTTTGGTACATGATGAACGCATATGCTTTTCATAGGCTGCCTGTGGCCATATGACTGCATTGATATTTTAGGATGGCCAGAAGATGATATATATAGAAAAGTTGTTCTTGCCAGAAAATCTACAGAAAATCTTTCTTAGAGTCTTGTTTGTAGTTGTTTGACTCCAAAATGCCCTTTTCTTCACATGATTACCTTCTGTTTATGTGTCTCTCCTCCTTCCTTAAGGATACTGTTAGGTTAAGGACTTGAGCTACACCAGTCTAACCTCCTCTTAACCCACTGTCTATACCTAATTGACTGCATGTGCAATCACCTTATTACCACATAGTCACATTCATATGGGTTAGGAGTTCTATAGCTATATGACTCCATAAGAAGGAGTCATTTTATTCTGATTATTTGGCATTTCTGGAGGTGTATCAGTCTTATTGAATCAAGCACCATATAGCCAGACTTTGTTTTCCTGGATAAAAAAAACGATAACAGGATTGATTACCATGGCCTCACTATCTTTTACTTGCAAGGGAAATGTAGAGTTGGGGAATGATGGTTTCTCTTGTATCCTGATAGCCTCACTGCACTGTAATCTCTTAGTCTCACTCGGCTGATGACGGAGTCAGACTGAAAACAATGATTTTTTAAACCATTTCAGTAGAATCTACATACCAATTTGAAAAGTGAAAATAAATTATAATGTTAATTGATCATTAATGGGATGTCCCCTAGATAGTCCAGAGGCTGCCATTTAATGCACCGGAGTTACAGAAAATTAGTATGGCTAGCTATTTTTATCAAAGTTTAAAGTATTTATCTATATAGAAAGAGCCCATGGGAAAGAAATTTTCTGATCTAAATTTCTTTGCTTGGATGGAGATGTGAATTCACCATTCATTAGTTTAATGACCTTGGGTAAATAAGCCCATTAATCTTTGAAATTTTTTCTATGTTTATTAAAAAAATAGAAATAATAGTAATTTAACCATTAGTTTAATAGGGCCTTTTAATATAAAACCTATTTATACATTGTAATGTTATATAATCCATGTAAAAATTTATTTTTAGAC
Organism: Dipodomys spectabilis; assembly: GCF_019054845.1. Taxonomy (NCBI): domain Eukaryota; kingdom Metazoa; phylum Chordata; class Mammalia; order Rodentia; family Heteromyidae; genus Dipodomys; species Dipodomys spectabilis. The sequence goes on along the minus strand of NW_024870824.1, from coordinate 352,167 downwards.
AATATCTTTATGGAGCCTATTACTATGGCATAGCAGTTATGAGCATAGTTTTTGACAGAGCTTCAGCACCACCACCTATTCCAGGGTGACCTTGACCTCTGGGATGTCTGTTTCCTTATCCTCCTTATCCATAAATGAGGACAGTACTATTTACTTCCTAGGTTATTAATAGGATTAGACAGTTAATAAACATAAGGTAATTAGGATAGTGCCTGCACATAGTAAACACTCAATAAATGTTGTTAGTATGATTACCCTAAAATCTGGCACCCAGGTCACCTCAATAAATGCTCAGAATATACAATATTTAGCAGACAATGAAATTGTTTCCAGGCTTACAGATGTGAATTTGTATGTGCAATGTAACTAAAATCATGCATACCCATATGCTTTCTTTCACTATATATTTATATGTATATATATATATACACATATATACATATACATGTATATGTACATGTGCATATGTGTCCCTGTTCACACATGTATGGCATAGGAAAATATTCAAAGTTTGTGAGTTTGCAGATAATAAGGAATAGAGGAGGAAAACTGATGAAGTTCACATAGAATTGAAAGAGAATGGGAGTTAATTTTGTGTGTGTGTATGCATGTGCATATGTTTAAGAGAGACAGAGTTATAATAATAGTGAGAAGACTAAAAATAGATTTGAAATAATTACTGTGGTGAATAATTAAGGGGCTAAAGGATAAATAAAAGGTTGCCGTAAAGATCACAACGTTAAGAGGTTAGCTGTGACAAAAAGCCCCCAGTTTATGGTACTATCAGTCAGTCGTTTGGTTGGAAACATACTCAGTGGATTTGGCAGTCATCTTTTGACATCTTTACTGATTAAGTACTTGAGGATTTGGTTAATTAGATGAACACTAGGTGAGAACGAATAACCAGGTTGTCAAATGATAATCATGATCTTAAGGCCTTATGCTTTAGAAAGTAAAAATTTAAGAGACTCTTCAAATATTCACACATATTGAGTATAAGGTTTCATACTTGATTCATTAGACAGATGTATTTATTGGTTTGTCTATTTATTGTAGGACAGTCTTGCTATGTATCCTTGCTTGGCCTTGGACTCAACATCCTCTTGTCTGTGCCTCCTCAGTGCTAGAATACTATGTTCACTTGGACGAGAAATTATGATTTTTATCAGACTCATATAAGCAAGACATTTCCCTTTATAAGTGGTACTGAATCAAAGGAAACCATCTTAAGCAAGGAAAAATGACAACATCTAGAACTTACGTCCAGCACATGGTTTCTCTACAACTGACATGTCTGCCTCTTCTATGCTGTTTCCTTTCTAGTTCCAGGACTTAGCAAAAATGCTGAGCCAGAGTCTTTATCAACATAAAATGAAGCCATGAAAGAAGAGAACTCTGTCATGTAACTCTCATACATATGTAATTTCACTAGTTTAGGAGTCTTTCTCACTTTCCATTCTTGAGCCAAATCCAGTGGCCAGGAAAGAAAAATGTGTGATTGGCTGATAGTAGTTTAGGGAACGAGATTGGGGGAGAAGCCATGCTCAAGTAAAATCTGGGAGCTATTGCTTGAAAAAGGGAAGGTGAATATTGGTGAGAAAGTGCTAAAAAAAAAATCCCACATAAGGCCAGCATATCCTGAACAGTTGCCTAAAACACCCTTGATGTGACTTTTGTATTTAGCTAATTATAAAAAAACATATTGAATGAAAGCATAGCCTTTATTTAGGGTAGAACAAGGAGATGTTGTACCTTTAGTTATAATCGACACCTTCTGCTGAGCTAGAGATGGCTTTATGTTTCTTTCAATGAGGCCATGTTTGAGGACATGTCACATTCATTCTTTTTCACTTCAAAAGCAAGCTTTCACAGAAGTGAAAGGCTAATTCAGATGAGCTTTGATGCATGTTTTGTATCTAAAAAGCAACTGCATTTTGTTAATTGTTCTTTTTATTTCAATATGAAGGATTAAAATGTTAAAAAATGAAATTTAAAAGCAGTTTAGACATTAGAATCAGCTTTGATATTTTAATATGTTTTCATTTAAAATGTTTTGCTTACAGTGTCAAAATAATGAAAGATAGATATTTCAATTGGATTAAAAATATGCCTTAAAATATGGTAGATTCAAGGGAAATCTCAAATAGTGTAATTCCTTAAAAAAATCAAAGTTCAGCAAAATAAAACACCAGGAAAAATGTACTCAAAAGGGTAGGGTCAGATCTGGGTAAATGAATAAAGAAGAGAAGAGGGAGAAATTGCAGTCAAGAATCCAATATATAACCTACAAAACAAAGAAAACTGAGGGAAGGGATAGGTAGGCATGAAATGGGTGGGAATGTTGAAAGGGGTAACATTGACCAAGATATATTATATTCATACACTGTTTTGTTAAATGACAACTTTTTTGCACAGATACTTAAAGAAAAGAATAATTTAAAAAAGACAAAGTAATGTTCTATCTTTAAAAAAAAAACACCCTGCCTTGACAACTAAAAAAGAATAATTATGACTTAAATAAGGACAAAATTGCCAACATATATTTTTGTGACTACAATTCTTATAGAAAGACCATGGGCTTGTTAAAGATTAATTACAATTTCATTTACATAAAATATAAAGAATATGAGGAAAAAGTATATAGTGCCAATATTATTCACATGATTCTTAAAACAATTGGGGTTTTTATTGTATTGCTTTTCTTTAAAGAAAAAATATTTTATTGTAAAAAGTATTAGACAGCAGGAAAAATATTTTTCAAACAACACTTAAAATTAGGTTAGCGTTAATGGTTTCCTCAGTTCTTTCTTTCAAGAAAAAAATATCATCAATACTAGGGGAACAAAGACAGACTGGAGAAATTACAGAGCCAAATATTGAATAAATGTATGGGGAACTTCCAGCAAAAATGTGTTCAAACTATCATGAGAATGGTTTAATCATATAGTAGCTTATTTTGTGTTCCAAGGAGTTCAATGTTTCATTGTATTTTGTATTTCACTGTATGTTTATTTGTCTGAGTTATAAAGTAAATCACTTAAGATCACTTGAAAAGTTACATAGTATAAAGATTTTTTAAAGAAAAATAGACATTATTGAGTTTATCAGAAATTTTATTACTAATTAGTTAAGATGGGTTTGTGGTATTTATCAAATCTCTTTTAGAGGAAAAAAAAAGAACATGCAGGTCTTATATGCTGTCCAAAGTAGATGCTGTATTGTTTAATGTTCAAGAATAATAACAACGAACATAAAAAGTACAACAATGCCCCTATTACTAAATTTTTGGCCAATCAACTAATATTTGTTGGCAAACAATTCTCTATTGTACTAAAATGTGGTGTCTGTACGAGGACAACAGTCTGGTTCAGGGCTGACCAGACTGAAGTGGGTGGTGTTTTCCTAACAGAGCTTGTTTGGCTCAGCCAACTAATCTAGCAAAAAGATATAGTATGGGAATCAGACTGCTCTCTCACAGAAAGAAGAATTTTCCAGGCAATGCATTTGATTGTTCATGTGTAAACAGCTCAGGTATTAGAAGGAGGTCACTGACTTAGCTTTATGTGAAACCAGTTCCTGCCTGTTTCTTCTGGACACACCCATTCGGAATGTTTGTTAAAACTATAGGGAGGAAGGTCTGGGTGAGAGAGAGCAGCACAGACAGCAATATCAGTATGATTGGAAGAGTTGTTTAAACATCAGATTACTCCTGTATCGGTTGATAAATAGTCACTCTCCTGAGTAGCCTCCCATACCAACATCTCCCAGCCATTGTGGTCTTTTCCCCAGACCACTGATCTCTCCATGAAGTAGCAATTCAAAGAGTAATTCCCAGTGGAGCAGAGAACTCTTGATCCAGTGCTCTGGCCCTGTAGAATCTGTTCTGACTGGACTGGGCTTGCGTGATGCTAGTTCTGAAACTATATGATATAAATCTAAAAACATCTAAATATGGCACTGGCTAAGAGCTAATTATTTTAGCACATCAACTGACAACAATACTAAAAGACCCCAGAATGAAACCAGAGACCTTCTAAGAGCTCCATGTGTCTTTAAGGACAGTCTCTGTATTGAATATGATTTAGTTTGTCTTTCAGTTTTCCCTCCTCCACTTTTGGAATTGGTTCTGTTTATAATCCTTCATATGGTTTAGAGCAATTGTGCTGAAGTTCCATGGTGGAGCACTTCTGCTAATGAGCATTTGCCGGAAATGTGTGGGTAGAATGATAACAACCCACCCACTTTTAAGCTTATTTTAGAAAATGCAAACATGAGAAAATGAAAATTAATTAATGAGCAAATTAAGGCAAGTATCAAGTAAAGTATCCTGAATTAGGCATTTCTATTTTTTTCTTTTCCTTTTCTTCCTCTTCCTCCTCCTCCTCCTCCTCATTTTCCTTCTCTTTCTTCTTCTTTTTGAAACTGGATCTTGCTTTGTAGCCTCAAGGCTGGCCTTGAAATGGACATTGTCTTCTTCTGCTTAATGGGTGTGATATCACAAGCATATGCCATGATGCCTGACTTCCAGCTAGCTTACATTCTGTCTTCATGAAAAATCCACTAGTGGCTTCCTGCTGCTCTGAAAATAACATCCTCCTCTCTTGTTATGCCCTGCAATGTTCTCTGTGACCTTGCAATGGATCAGATCAAAGAACAGGTCAGTGTTGTCTCTGGTCTAACCTCATGTTATTCTTGCCTGTTCCTTCTCTGCATCTGGCACTCTGGCCTTCTCCAGATGTGCTGAGCTGGTTCCTTGCTTTATGACATTTATACATGCTGTTCACACCATTCCCAATGTCTCTTGCTTTCCACCTGGTTCCTTCTGTTACTGAGTTCTAATCTCCTAGAGAGATGTTCCTGATGATCCTGTGATGTCACTTTTCTTTCCAACATTGGTTTATCTGGATCACTAGACACAATTTTACATTTTTGCATCACTTGTTTGTCTCAGAATGTGAATTTACTGTCTCAGAATGTGAATTTTTGAGGGTAGGGATTTTTCTGGCTTATTACCATGATAGCCTAGAATGTACAAGGCTAGTAGTTCAGTGTAGAAGAGGGACTAGAGAGTAGGGCCTGTGTAGGCCGCAGAGATGAACTCCCTGGAAACTCAGTCCTGACCTAGGAAACAATACTACTCATTCTGTAGAGGTTGTAGCTTTAAATGAGCTAAAATGTGAAAAATTCACTTAGAACAGAAACTGGGAGATAAGAAGCATTGTATCTTAAGTATTTTCATTTTCATTATTTTTAAAGCTAGACTATAAGATCCATTGGGCCTAGAGTTTTCTGTTTTATTTATTGGCCATTCCATATTACCTACAGCAGTATTAATCTCAAACGCACTGACCCTCAAAAATACAGAATTCATTTTGTTAAACTCAGTTCTATATGTCTGAGTAAATTGTTCCTATTTGTTAATTGCTGGTAATGCTCTTTCTTCTTAAGCCTGACTGAGCCTTAGAAATTCTTTTTTTTTTTTTTGGGTCCAGTAATGGGGCCTGAACTCTGGGCCTGGGCGCTGTCCCTCAGCTCTTCAGCTCAAGGCTAGCACTCTACCACTTGAGCCACAGCACCACTTCTGGTTTTTTTTCTTTTTGCTTATGTGGTGCTGAGGAATCGAACCCAGGGCCTCAGGCATACAAGGCAAGTGCTCTACCACTGAGCCACCTTCCCAGCCCAGAGACTTAGAAATTCTTAAAACAGAGTTGAAGATTTTTAACACCAATTAAAGTAGGTATGTGAAGAAAAAAAACCTATAAGTATCTTATGATCTGGTATTCTATTGGTCCTAGGACTGATATATATATATATATATGTATATATATATATATATATATATATCATATATATTTGTATCATTTCTTCTTTTTTTCCCTCTTTATGTTTATTTGGAGACTTAATCTGTCCTTGTTCATTGGCCACTCAAAATGCTATGAATGAGTGAAACAAGGAATTAGTTTTGTGGTAGAGCTGAGGTGTGTTCAGATCACAGATAAGAGGACTATAAGAAATTATTAAACCTCACTGCTTTAATTAAGTGTTCTTCACCTGACTAATAGCAGTAGAAGAGGTGTGAACTTGAATTCACTCTACACTTCCTAGGTGCTAACATCACTTAAATATGAAAATTAAATACTAGTGGCTTCTCTCACTTAAAAAAAAAAATAGAGCAAGCCAAGAGACATAGACAGCAAATTTCAGAGACACTGATAAGGTTATCGAAAACTTTCACAAGAAAAGCCTACACTTACTTGAAAAATCTTAATTTTCTTTACACTTAGTGAGCTTTTGCACTGATAATACTGAAGTTGCATTCACTTTTATTTTTCTCTTTTGGACCCAGGGAGCATTTAAATTGGTTGGTTGTAGGTTGGTGTTAATGAGATCTTAGTCAGGGCTTCAGATCCCTTTCTTCCTGTCACAGGCAGTTAGATCAAACTTCGAAGACTCTTCTGTAATCCCCATCACTGTTCTCCCTGCATGTCTAACTCTAGTTGTTTACAAGGTAGAGCATTGACTCTTGCATTCAATTCAACAACAAATATTTGTTATTTATGTCAATGTTATAAATAAAAGGGACATTACTAAATTAAATAAACCCATGGGTTATAGCAGGTACAGACATAACGTGAGAAATTATCTTTGTCTTGGAATTTTGTAGGCAGTTTATATGACCAAACCTATTTTAAAAAAACACGGCAACAAGGAAATCTGAATTTTGTAATTTTGATGGGGGTGACCTTTTGTTTGTTAGTTTATTTAAAAAGCTATATTGAGCTGGGCACTGGTGGCTCACGCCTATAATCCAGCTACTTAAGAGGCTCAAAACTGAGGATTGCGGTTCAAAGCCATGAGACTCTTATCTCCAATTAACCACCAAAAAACTGGAAGTGGTAGAGTGCTTGCCTTGAGCTGAAGAGCTCAGGGACAGTGCCCAGGTATAGTGCCCACAACCAAAAAAAAATGAAGCTATTTTGGGAAATAATCAACAGACAAAAATTTTAAGTATTTAAAGCACATAGTATGATGCTTTATTTTGATGCTTTGATATATGTATATCTTGTAATTAAATAAAGGTAATTAAAAATAGCCACCCCCTTACCCTTTCTTTATATATGAGAACATCTAAGGTCTATTCTCAACAAATTTTAACTATGCAATATCATGTTATTACCTAGAATTGCTGTTCTATATATTAGGGTTTCACAATTTATTCATTCTGATAACTTTTTTCCCAAGAGTTTCCCCTCTCTATTTTATATTACTGGGGTTTGAACTCAGGTGTTTGTATTTGCTAGGCAGATGCTCTAACATTGAGCCACATCTCTGTGCCCATTCTGTATAACTGTTGACCAAGATTTCTCCTGCACACCAGCACCTGACCACCACTGAACTTTCTACCCTTATGAATGTGACTTTTTTAGATTCCACATATATGTGGGATCTTTCTTTGCCTCACCTGCTTCATTTAGCATAACTATCCTTCAGGTTCATCCATATTTCAGCAAATGATAAAAATTTCCATCTTTGAAAAGACTCAATAAATATATGAATGTTCACATTGTTTTTATTCATCTATCAATAGGCACTTAGACTGATTTAATATCTTGGTTATTGTAAATAATGTTACAGTTAATATTGGAGTGCAGATATCTCTTTGAGATATGGATTTAATTTTTCTTGAATACATTCAACAAAAAGTGATTGCTGGATGATGTTAGTTTTTTTTTATTTTTATGAAATCTCCATACTGTTTTCCATAATGGCTGTACCAATTTATAACCTCACCAACAGTATGCAAGGATTCCTTTTTCTCTACATCTTTGTCAATACTTTTTGCCTTTTTGATAATACCTTTCTAAAAGGCATGAAGTAATTATTTTATTGTGGTTTTAGATGGACATTTGCCTGATGATTGATGATATTGAGTAGCATTTTATCTTTGATTTAACAAACATCTGATTAGATTTAATGCTCATTCTCTGTGCTAGTCCTTTTGCACTGAAATAGTATGAATTTACTTATGTATTTATATTATGGTTAAATATACTTTATGAGTATAATCATGTATATTAACCATATACATATGATAGTCTTTAATTTCATCACATATATTTATTAAAGTAATGTCTATTGACCACCAAGTAGTCTAAGTACCAAAATAATATTCAACAATAAGAAGTCACACAAGGTCCCTATTTTCCAGTACTAGTAAGATAGAAACAATAGTAAAAGTTTAGATTAAAAGAGAGAAAATAGCTCACAAACAATAAAACAGGACAATAATCAGTTGATGAATGCCTAGGAAGAGGGGTACAGTGGTCTGTTTTGTAGTTGACAGGGGAAACTCCTGAGGAGATGACAGGTGAGCTAAGTCTCTGGTGATTAACGGAGACAAACAACATGAAGCCACAAGGCAGATACTTTCAAACAGAAGGATCAGCCCAGGTATTCCCAGGTAGAAAGGAATTTGGCATATGTGAGCAAGAACTACGATAAGAACTAAAGCAAAGTGTCTGGAGTTAGAGGGTGAAGAGGATGTGATGTGATGTGACATGATAGGAGCTCCAGAAAATAGGAAGGAGAGAAATGGGAGAGTGGCTTTAAGGCTATGATAAGAAGTCTTTGTTTTATTTTATGATCTAAAGGAAGTATGATTCCACTTAGCTCTTAAGTGGAATCATAATCTGTTTTATGTTACATTATTTTTTTCTCTTCTGATTGTTATATATACTGAAAGGTCAGGAATAGAAGTAGGAAAACCAGTTAAGGATGTTATTACAGACTAGAAAAAAATAGGGCTTGACAAGGAAGCGAGCAGTCATGATGGTGGTAAAGGACAGTATCAAGATATGTTTTGGAGATAGACATGACAGAAGTTGGTGAGGGATTATTTTTTGGAGTGGAAAGAGATGGATTAAATAGATTTTTTTTTTGCTTGAACAGTAAGGTAAATGGTAAAGCTAATTTTTGAGATTGAGAAAGAATTATTCTGTTGGCAGAGGGGCAGAGAAGTCAAGACTGTGATAGCTTTGAGAGAAGTCTATGACACATTTAAATAGAAATCTCAGTAATAATAAGAACAAGTTTAAGCAAACTGATAATATAAAAATATTGGCTTTATGTCACTTTTGAAAGTGTGAGATTTTTAAATGAAGAAATTCAGGCTATTAAGACTCAGAATTATTGAGCAACTTGATTCTGGAAAACCGCCACCATGTCTTCTCTCTTAATTCTTATGTTTAGAAATAGTTCAATCAGAAACATGATTCTATATGGATAGAATATTATTAAAAAAACACATTTTCAAGTATTTTAGGAACTGTCTGTTTGCAGTATAGTAATTGGAAATAATAGAGCAGAGATCCCTTTTTGTCACATACCAATGGGTGTTCCAAGCACTGAATCCAAGATGATAAAGAATGACAAACAAAAACTGAAACAGTCTATTCTGGAAATATTTGAAAGCACACATGATACAAAATGAATTATTTCTGAGACACATTAGATTGTGATTTAGACAGACTATACCATATTTTGGAGGTTCTTAGCATGTGTATTATATTTTGTTAGTGTATAACTAAATGACCCTAGACTTATCTAAGAATAATAACCACAAGGATCAATGTTTGTTATGGCTTTGTTCATAATATACAAAGTATGAAGCATTGGAATTTCTGCAGTTAGGACTTTGATTTGTCTAGTGCTATAAATGTACAGAAGGTTTTATAATTGATTGGATTGGGAAAAAAACACCCCAAAAAACAAAACCAGAAGGTGTATAATTTAGGTTCCATGGGAAGCAGCTCTGGAACTAGGATTTGCATGTGGCTGGTTCTTTCGGAATAGGCTGGGGAATTATCCTTGTAAGGGAAGGAGGAAGCCCGGTAACACAGGAGGAGAAGGAGAACTATCATGTACTTGGACCAGAGCGTCAGCCAATATCCCACGGAGCTCTCAAACTGGAGAGGAAATTTTGAGATATCTTGGATTGAGGCAAAGAGGCAGACTTTTCTAATCCTTCATTGACTAGTGACTTAATGTGAGTGTAACCTGGGGCTAAGCAGTTTCTTGCAAATGAAGGCAGTCCTTGGGGAGGACCTCAGCTGTGGACTCTTCTCAGATAACACACCCAGCACTGGGAAATAAGTGCCTCATCCTTGAAGGAGTAGCTGCTCATCAACTTCACTTGCTTTGTATAAGAGATTCATCTCATGGAGAAGGACACCTCCAGTTATTACAGTATGGTTTGTAGGATGAATTATAGGTTGCACCATAACCCTTGGTCTCAAGACTGCAGCTGATACTCATTACCTCTGGCCTTTCCTATCAATTTTGCATTCCCTTTAGGTCATCACTGACACCTCTGTTGATCTAGGTGTCTTACCTGCTGGGAAAACTCAAACTTTAACCCTTTAATGCTGAGGGGGTCAGCAGGCTCTTCTCAAGTGACATCTAATGCACTTGTCCATCTGCTTTTATATAAGTGGGTCCTTAAGAAAAGGGATTTGTTTTTTACTAGATGATCACTTGGTTCGGAAAGTCCAAAGTGATTGATCAGTGGGTTAAAATCAGGTGAGACACTTGCTGTCTCTTCTCATGAGAGCTTTGAACTTCATACAGTTCTAGGAAAGAAGAATTTCCACCAGGAATAGAGGCCCAACAGTGAATTCCTGAAATTGTACAATCCCCTTAATGAGACAAAAAGTTCTTTGGTGGCAAGTTTATTGAACTGAATCTCTTCTGTGCTGTGTGCATTCTACTGTTTATTCAAGGAAGGAGCCCAGTGACTTGCCAGTGTATCATGTTTTATCTGCAAAGGATGATGTGATGATGGGGGCTTGGTTTTGGTCTTTGTTACTGCCATCTGGTCTGTTCAGGGGCAGATTGACTAGCTAAGTCTTATTGAGTGGGAACACCATGGTATCTGGATCATGATATTTTCCATTCCTCTTAATGGGGCTTCTCAGTTGATGCCAATATTGCTCCAGCATTGGAATGGCTAATGACACAGGCTGTATAATATCTTCTATCCAAGTCATCTTGTCTTCTTGGCTAATTAGTGCCTTTTCTGGAGTGGATGATCTGTGATTGGTGTAAACAGACGAGACAAAGATCTTTAGACTTTGTGCCCACTCTAATATCCACACCTTTTTGGCTCATTGTCCCCAGTCTTTTAATAGTTCTCCTCTAGGCTCTTGACCAACAAAGCCCAGCGGTTTGGCACTGCCTTAGGCATTTTCTTTTTCCAGAGAGAGTGGGTGACTGGGAGCACCACCCTAAATTCTACTGGAAGGAGCACCTGGCTGATGCCTTGCAGAGCCATTCTGAAACTACAGTAGCCACCCATTTTTTGGTTTGCATCTGTGTACCCAGCTAAGCCTTCCATTACTATCCAGTCCATCAGTAGGAGATAAAGGGCTAATCTATCCTCCAGGCAGCATTAGGACTAGTGCATCTCTACTGGATGTTTCATATCCCTATGTACTGTACCATTTCAGGAAATGGCATGTATAATAGGACTGTACTGAAGGAGAAGGTGAACTGTGATCCAGTTGCAAAGATCCTTCAGCACACTCTATAGTGGGCTATAAAGTTAATATGGCCTTTTAGAGATGTTTCAAATTGAAGCCAGAGAGCTAAGCCTTCGTACTTTTGCCTGGACTGGTCATTGCAGATGGACTGTCGTAGAGGTGAGGATGTAACTTTGGTGATACAATAATTCCTGTTGTGGATTAACCTGTGAATTTATCTGGAGTGGTTGACGCCAAAGTAACACACAAATGACATTTTGATTTGGGGTATCATTGGACATTCTAGGAATCACAATTGGCATCATCTAGGGGCATTTTGAGATTTGAGACAGGCTTGGAGTAGTGTATATGCAGAAACTTGAGATAAGAACCCAGTTATCAGTTGTGACTTTTTCTTTTTTGTTAGATTCAGTCATCACATCCTGTAACTAGGCTCTATGTGAGTTTTCTGGAATTCATCCATTCCTCTTTACATCTGTTACCTTAGATTGGCTCTAAACACTTTTTATATCTGGATCATAAAATCTGACTCCTCTGTTTCCCTTCTTTCAAGCCTCAAGGCTTCATTTGGCTTTTTTTAATACTACAATATACTGTAGCTAAAATAAATTTTCTAGAAAACAAATGTGATGATGCTAGCTTCCTGTTTAAAATTCATAAATGGCTACTTATTACTTTCCTCATAAAATTCCAAATGTAGGGTTGTTTCTGGCCTAGAGTTTTGCTGCCCTACTAAATTCTCTCTCACCGCCTTTTGGCTTAGTCTTGTCAACTTAGATTTTTACTCACATTTATTGTTTCTATTCCCTCTTGGATGTGAATAGACCATTGCCTTTGCTTGGCACTCTTTGTACTCTGTAGGGTGATGCTCTCTCCACCCCATCCCATAGTCTCTGAGTTCTGAGACTATGCAAGCTTAAATGGTGAAAGGAATTTTCCAGATGTGGTTAAGATAAGAATCTTGAGATGAGGAGATTATCCTGTGTTGTCCACGTGTGGGCAATGCAAGAGCAAGGATCCTTGAGGAGGACCACCGGAGGGGATGATGGTAGCAGAAGCCAGAGTGATGCCATTGGCAGAATTGGGACATGAACCAAATAATGTTCCAGCTTTGAGAAGCAAGAAAGTCATTTTTTTGAGTTTCCAGTTGGAATGCAGCTTTGTGTGCACCTGATTTTAGCCTAGCAAAAGCCATTTTAGCTCTCTTGTCATCCATTACTGTAAAGTTTCATTGTTCTAAGCTGCTAAATTTGTGGTAATACTATATAGCAGCAATAAGAAACTAATATACCTCCCCATGGCTAAATTTTATTAATCATTTAAGACTCAGCTGAAGCAACAATTCTGGTTTAGGAGATTCTCCCCTAGGTTCCCACTGCTAACACACTAATCCTTAATTTCTTTTATTATAGATATCTGTTTATTCTCTCTCATTCTACTCCATCATTAAAGTTTTACTCCCTGCTCAAGAGTTGTAACAGTGCCATGTGTTCTCTGAATCCAAGTAGCAATGTGCTGGTATTCAGGCTCAGTGAAGGCATAATTGCTCTTCACTCACTGTCCCCTGGCCTCAAGGTTTTACTGTGTACTTCAAAGCTACCTGTGAATTGACAACCCTGTTTTGTATTTTGAGCGCTTATTCTTATTTGAGAATTGTGCAAAGAAACCTGGAGTAGTTCATGCATGTCAGTTAGATCAGCTCAGAAAGCCCCAGTCATCCATTGTGAGGAGAGGCCTTTTTTTACAGAGGGTCCAGAAGGTTGCAAAGGTAGTGCTCAGTAGAGGTACTTATTCCACAGTATTGCAAAGTTTTCCACAGTAGCAATTTTCCTTGCTGGGCTAAGCATCTGGGACCAGGTAGATGATCTTCAGTTTTGCCTTGAGCTCACTATAGTCCACTGGGACCCCAGATCCATTCCACCTCAGCCTTTCTCCCACACAGCCTTCTCCATCCTCTATTCTTACCTGTTCTATTTTTTTATGGACTAAACTTGATCATTTACTTCCCTCAGGCCTTTCTCTTTTGATTCTCTAGAGACTGTTTCAGAAATTAAAAACAAATATCCCAAATCGACTTTTCCTCAAGGCTATGTGTTTGCCTCTGGCTGACTGAGGGGAAAGTCACAGGAAGTTCAGAAAGAAAAACACATATCTAATGCACAAATATAATCTTGCTGCATTCCGGAATTGTTATAAATATTTGTTAAATGAATGCATAGTGAAAGGGAATGGAAGAGAATACCCAGGCTGGGGAAGGGCAAGTATTTCTCCTCCCTACACGTTTTTGGGATTTTTTTTCTTTGAGAGGGTTTCCATAAGTGATTCTTATATGACTGATGATCAGCATTTGAAATTTTTGGCCAGAAATGGAAGCATTTGGAAGATGCTATCAAATGTCTATAGAGAAGACTATTCTGGCTTTTAGGTAATCAGATAAGCTAAAATAAAATGCAGATAGGCCTAGTCATCTGACACTCCCATACACATTCCCTGGCATAAATCATATTTTTTTAATGCAGTGGGAAAGAAGGAGGATTTACTTTTCATCTCTCTGTCCTGCTCAGCATCATGAGCCCTTTTCTACCATACTGGGTCCATCCCATTATTTGCTGCAATTGTCTGCTTGATACTCTGCACTTAGGCCCACTGGTGATATGAGCATGCCCAACCTAATCTTTGCCAACAAAAACCTGTTCCTTCATTTTTCACATCACTGACACACAAGTAGATACAACTATGACTAAGATGGCTTAATGAAAGATACTGAAAACACAGTACAGTTGCCCCCTATTCTTCATCAGCAATCAGTACAGATTGCTGATGGGCAGTGTTGTAAATTTCCCTTCTCACCAATTCTCTGGATGAAATCAGGTGTTTTGTACATGTGCCCTTTTAACAATCCTTGTTCTATATCCATAGGGTTTTGTCTGATCTCAAATTCCACCTTCCTCCCCATTCTCACCCTGTGGCCTTCTGTAATAAGAAGTCCCACTCCTATGACTTACAATGGTGGCATGTCAAGATTTCCTTGTGTTCTTAATCTGAATCCTAGTCTGCCTTGTAGGAAGCCGGGAGGGGCGGAAGAGGGGAGGGAATCAAGCCCTCCAGCTGCATTTGTCTCCTTTTGTAGCTGGCAGAAAATCCAGTCATTGCCAAACCTCTGCTTTTTAATGGGTGAAAGCTGAAGTTTTCAGAGCATTTCTAAAGGGACAACATAAATCATGCTTAACTCATGAAATTCTCATGAGACAGGAGGTAGAGAAGCTTTTGTTTCTATTACTCAGAAAGGACATTTTCATTTTGATGGTTGCCGAGCTTTGTTCCCACGATAAATTTCTCTTATTTTCTTTAAATAGGCTAGAATTATATACAGAATGACACTTATCATTTCTTTCCTCTCTCCATACTGCTCATAGACTAGGTTTTAAAAACAACTCAGGTATTTTACCAAGTGATGCATCCCTGGTGGGGAAAAGTCATAGCTTTATTGATTAAAGTCTTCATATAACATCCATAATTGGGGTTTTCCTGGGATTTGGTGCCAGGTTGCCTTACCACTCTCTCTAGAGACTATATATCAAATACTATTTTTCATGCTTCTGTTTTCTGGTAAGGGCTCCATAAAACCGCCAGTTTGACCTGATATTAGATTTCTGGAGATGAAAACATTAACGCGCAGATTGCCAAATGTCCTCAAATACACTGAGTATCCATACCAATAATTTAAAAGAACTGTATGACTCAGGGGGAAAAACATATCCTTGGGTTTGGGTGTGTGTTTGTGTTTTCATGCCCTACCTTCAACATGTATTTTTATCCTTTACAAACAATTTCCAATCAATAATTAAAATTGGTAAATAGAACTACAGGGGGAAAAATCCTTCAGTTTGAGTTTAATAGATTGCCTCTCAAAGTCATTCCCTGACACAGCAAGTTGCCAAGGGAATTGGTGCCAGTAAATAGGATAGAATGGGGTTGATTAAAAAGTAAAACAACACAGACTTGACATCCTGTTGTGAGTTTAAAAATAAATCAAAATTACTATTAGCATCTATGTTCATTTCTGTCAAGCTATCTTTATCTGTAGGTAAGGACAGGGAGGAACTATACATGGCTTCTAGTCAGACCAACTTAGGACATTATGGGAATTCATGAGGTTGGTGTTGTTGTTGTTTTTCCTTCCCAAACTTCTGTCTTTTTGTTTTCTTGGATGTTTCTTCTCCTGTGGAGACTCATGGGACACCTATTAGTCTGTCTGGAGCCTACAGGTATCTGAGTTGCTTCAGGAGGAGAAATGAGATGTCTTTCGGCTTTTCTTTGGAGTAGATTTGTTGCATGTTTACCAAGGTGAAAGGATTAGTGCCCTGGAGATCATTTGCTTTCATAAGCTTTAAACTAGAGCAGCAAAGTTTCATGCCTTGATTCACTTCCAACAGCTCTTTCTCTCAGCAAGGCATAGAGGAGCAAGCTGAGACCTACAGATTGCCAACAGACTTTTCCAACAAAATTGCCCTGTCTCAATCAGTTAAACTGGGTGGGAAGGGAGAGCCTCTGCCAGTTTTCTCCCATCTCCTCCACCATGTGGCAAGATACCCAAACATTCCATGGAGCTTTAAAATCAAGATGAGATACTCCAGATTTCTAAGTCTCAGTAATACCCAAATCCCAGACCATATGTACTCATAATTCACGTACTTTCTAACCTTTGCATTTTGCACATAACCTCGCTGTCAAACACTGGGTTTCTGTTGCCTCATGTAGAATAAAAGGTTAAGAAGACAACAGAACAAAAGTTGTGTGTGTGTTAAACTCTTTTTCCACTTAATGAAAAAACACTAGTGAGTATAGAAACTAAAATTTTTGCTCTATAAAAAGTTATATGATCTCATATGACTAGAATCTAAAAGATGATGACTTAAAATGTTAACTTTGAAATGGAATATCACAGAAGCAACAATGACACCTGTAAAACAAACAATAACCTCAAACTAGCTTGAAACAAATTCAAAACTCGGTAAATGGGAGCAGGCTCCTGTTCCCAAATCACTTTACTTAAGAAATAAAATGAGAAAAAAAAGAAATAAAATAAGAAAAGAGGAAGAAATTTAGTTTATACACTTCACATTGACCTTCTCCTCCCTCTCCTCTAGAAATTAAGGTTGGCTGCAGAAGTGACTGACTACACTCTTACACTGAGATATTTATGAGGTAATGGACATCATACTCCCTTCTGCAAGGCAGAGATCCAATTCCCAAATGAACTGATTAAATGACCTTCTTCACGTTAGACACTAGAAATAAAGAATTTGAGGAAAAGGCAGAATAAATTTCCACTGAAAACTCACTTTTTTTTTGTTTTGGTATTTATATACAAGCACAGTTTTCATGAACCTCACAAACTATAAATATTAAATTAATATTAAAGCTAACTGTTTGAGTTACAGTTAAACAATTTAAGATCTGTGGATTACTTGCTACCTTATTTACCCTCAAAGAATGAATTCACCTTATAGAGAAACAGGTAAATTTCCTTCAAATTCCTGTTATAAAACCTACAAAGAGGGGATTGAAGGCATGGGTCAGTGGGTAGAGTGCTAGCCAATAAATGAAAGCATCAGGTATCAAGTTTGGATCCTAAAAAGAAAACCCCCAAACCTACAAAGTGACTTGCCATTGGCTTCTGTTTTCACTTGCTTCCTTGTATTCATGGTGGGAGGCTCATTGTTATTTCCAAGGCCTCATTATACTTCTGGGAAAGTCCTTTGTCTTAGGTTTCTGAGCCACCACTCACTTTTCTATATTCATTTGTCTTAAATCTTTCACTTTTGTTCCCTTCTTCCCATTGAAAAGCAAGACATAAACACATACACAAACATTTTGAGTCAAGTTCACTCATTAACTCTCTGTCTTGTTCCTTCATTTCTTTGGTAGTTATACTTCTTTGAAAAGCTGTTATAAAAAAATCTCCAGGGGCTGGGAAGGTGGCTCAGTGGTAGAGCGCTTGCCTTGCATGCCTGAGGCCCTGGGTTCGATTGCTCAGTATCACATAAGCAAAAAAAAAAGCCAGAAGTGACACTGTGGCTCAAGTGGTAGAGCGCTAGCCTTGAGCTGAAGAGCTAAGAGACAACGCCCAGGCCCAGAGTTCAGGCCTCACAATCAGACACCACCCCTCCCCCCCAAAAAAAAAGAAAAAAAAATCTCCAGCCAAATGCACAACTCAACAGTGGTCGGCTATTTTGGTAAACATAGTAGAGGTATGATTAAAGCATAATCTATGAATGTATGGAAGTGTCATTCCATTAATTTGTATATACTGTCCTTGGGCACTTAGATGAAAGGCTTACTCTTAAGTAACACATGGTAGTCCTTGGGACTCCTACTTGGATCAGAATCCAACATAAAGAATCAAGTATTGCTATTTAACTAGGCTCTCATTAGGCCAGAAGATTCACTTTCTTTCAGACAGGAATTGTAGCCTCTTTACAAAATCTCCTTTGTTCTCCAAAATCATGGACCCTACTCATAGCACAAAAGAAATTTATTTCAAACAATCATTATGCTAATTAACTATCTGAGGTAGATTGAGAATATTTGAAGCACTTGCCTTAGTGCCTCTGAAGTCTGGATTCCTAATTAGGTTCTTCTAAGTGCTAACTAACTTCCCATTGGGGTCTGATTAAAGTTAACTTATACACAATATAAATCATACTACTTATTCTGAAGATTTTGAAATATGCTACTATGTAGCTATTAAAGACTCATCTCTTTTCCCTGCTTCTGCTTCTTCTCCACTCATATCTGGCTCTATTATCAGTTGGCTTCTGCCCCATCATTCCATTGAACTGGGGCATTAATAACCTTCATAACAAGAAAGCCTGTGGATATATTTAACTCCTCATTTCAGTTAACTTTCGGTTGCATTTAGCACTGTTGGTCACATTCCCTTTCTAAATATGCTACAGATTTTCTTTTTACCCCACAAAGCCACATAGTCCTCCTGGGCTGACTCCCTAAGCAAAGAAGATTAGAATGACCAGGTGATTTATTTCTCAGAGATGACGTCCCTGGCTCACCTTCTATATTATTATATATTGTTCCTACTAGAAGATGATAAAAGAACACAAGCCTAAGCCCAAGAGCATTCTAAAATCTGAGGCTAGCTAGATGCAGAGGGAACAATAAGGGCATTTAAGAAGTACTAGCCAGAGAGGTGGGGGGAAAGCACTCAGTAGAAAGCACAGAGTATGTTTCAGGAACGGGAAAACACACCATATCAAGTGCTACCAAGAACCCGATTAGGATGAGGTCAGGGAAGTATTAATAGAAATAACAATATGGAGTTCGATAGTTGGAACAATATCAACACAGTGGTGGGAACAGAAAACAACTGGGGCAGGGGAAGAAATGAATGGGAGATAAGACTATGAGAATGTGTTTTGGAAAATACTTCTTGTGATTTTTTGGAGCAGAGAAATGAAGTGACGGTTGGTGATGGATGTGGGATCTGTCTTAGCTCAGCCTGAACACCATAGTCTGGGAGGCTTAAGCACCAGATTTTATTTCTCACCATTTGGGAGACTGGGAAATCCAAGATCAGGGTGTCAGAATATTTGCTGTCAAGTGAGCGTGTTCTTCCTGATTTTCAGACAGCTGCCCTTCCATTGTATCCTCAAATGGAGAAGAGAAAGATCTTAGCCACTTTATCTTCTTTATGCAACATTATTGTCACTTCATCTTTAGGTTTTAATTACCTCCAAAGTGCCAGCTTCTCATTGAAGTTGAGAATTTGGGGGAAACACAAGTAAGTGTACACTTTACAAGAGTAGGGTCAAAGGAAAATGTCATTAACATAAGCATAACTGGACCATGCTGTATGCTACTGGAATAGATCCAGTTGAAGAAGTGAAACTGATCATGTAGTAACAGGGTATAAAATTCTAGAGAAGGCAAAGGGGTGAGTTTTATACCCTAGTAGAAGAATTGGCTTTTTATTGAAAGAGAACAGTTTTTCAAATTTAACAAGAAAAAGGAGAGAACACAGTTATCTTGGTGATTTTTAGAGGTGGGATAAATAAGAATCTAATAATTTTTTTAAATCTTGGGGATCTTCAAATTGTTAGAAGAAAGAACTTTTGTCTTTTGTCAAAACTGGATGCATGTAATTTGTCAGAAAGCTGAAGGTACATTATTACACATGTGTCTAATGAAAGACGTTTCCTGCAACATATAACTATGACAAGGAATATAGATATAACATGCATGTGTGTGTGTGTGTGTGTGTGTGTGTGTGAGTGTGTGTAAAGGGCATATACATGGATATATAAAGAGATATACATGGATTTTTATTAGACTGACATATGCACATTGTCATTACTATAATACTTGTACTTTTTTATTTGAAAGATAATATTTTAATGGAAGATGGCATTTTAGAGACAATAGTAATAAATGCCTTTTGATTCAATAAAGTCACTTCCATATCTTATTTAAGTCAAAGTGGAAACAATGGTGGATACAATGTTGATTGACTGGCAGCCTCCTGTTCACAAAACAAACCTGGCAAATAATGAGGGGCATGTCTTGCCCTTCATGAGAAGACTTCAACTAAAAAAGATAAGCACATTGTCTTGCCAGTTTGCAAATAAATTTTATTGTGATGAATTCACCACTATTACCACACAGGATGCTCTTCAGAAAATGCCTTTTGGGGAAGAAAATAAAAATATCAACCTTCAATGACTCTTCTGGTAGTTTAAAAAAATCAGGCAAATCCCTCCTCCAGACCTTTAGGTTCTTCATTTTCCATTTACATAGAAGCAACTCATACTTGAGTTTTCCAAACACATGAGATTTCCACTACCATATTAGTGGAAATATTAGTGGGGAAATATTAGAGCTTGTATTTTTGTTGTCATGCATAGACTTGTACTGAAGTATTTTCTCCTCAAAGGTATCTAGATATTCATGTTTCTATTGCTCTTTCTTATAAACACAAGTCTTCAGATCAGAAGTACAGGCTTTTTTTTATTGTGAAAATACTGTACAGAGAGATTACAATTACATGGGCAAGATAGTGAGTACATTTCTTATCAAGCATCGTAGCCTCCTCCTTTGTTTACCCTTCCCATCCCTTCCCATCCTCCCTCCCCCCCCCAAGTTGTAAAGTTCGTTTTTGACATGACAACTTGTACTTCTAATAGAAGTACAGGCTTTAAGCAAGGAAAGAATGGTAAAGAAGCCCAGACCTTGGCAAACATTGCTGAAGGAGCATGTAAAATATATGCATAACTTCAGGTAGAGGGAGATTTTCAATCCAATTTTTAAAAGATGAATTTGAAGAGTGTTTCCCAAAATAAGAGTGTATGAGGGTTTTACATATTGTATTTGTGTTTAAGGGAAATTTAGCCTGCCTGGTTGTTCAGATAATCTTCCCTCCCTAAAGCAGAGCCTCAATGTTTCTTTAAGTCCATAGCCCAGTAGACTGGAACAAAAGGTGTGACGTTCTTTTCATTCATCTTAATGGGTGTTAATGATGACAGAGTCACACTGTGTCCATTTAAATGTGAGTACTATTAATCAAATAGAAAAAAAATACAAGCTCCTAGCTTGAGCCACTGAAATGTAATTGCAAGGGACAGTTGGATCCTAATTTGCTTTTGATTGAAGACTTGCTTACATAAAAAGAAAAAAAAGTGTTGCCCCCAAGCCAACTTGGCAGATTTAAAACCAAATCTACAGGCAAGTGCCTTCTAACCTTTTATTGAGATTTTAAAAGCCATTTTCCCCCATGAAGTTACTGTTTATCTGTTCTGCATCCAGTGAGTAACTTTTACCACTGGTGTAAATTTCTATGAGGCAGTTACCTGCCAAATTATATTTCCTTAAGAGGACTTTTAATGTATCAGTGGGCAAGGCTCTGTGTGGGGTAGGGGTTGGGGGGAGGGTTGGGAGGGGGACACGTGTGCTTCCAGAATTCTTAATTCAAGGCTTAAAGCCATTTCCCAGTTCTATAACTTGTTTGTTTTGGTTAAGAGACCACAATGCCTAATAAAGCATTTGCTCTTTTTATTCCATTATAATATTTGATTTTAAAAATGTATATCTCTTTCTACCATGTGTGTATCATATCTGCAATGCTGCTGTTTTCAGTACTGGCAAAGAGGCATGTATTTCATCATGGCAAAAATGGCAATATTTCTGGAAAACTAAATGAAAAATGTGAAGAACATCTTTTTTGTTGCTGCTGTTTTACAGGTTGGGCTAATGGAAGAACAGAAATGTATTGATTCTTCTTTACAGAAAACTAGAGGCTCCTAGTTTCAGATGTTAGTACTTCTGTTAATGTATTAGATAAACAGAAACACAAGCCTGCAGTACTGAGCTTCCACTGAGGAATGTGTGGTTCAGCACGTACTCCTAACCATCTTATTTGCACATTGCCAGTAGACTGAGATTAGTTATCAAGGGGCATCTGATTTATTTGCATAAGAGCATGCCAAAGTATATGATATGTATTTGGGGGTACTGATGTAAAAGGCAAAGGCTGTTTCCAGTCTAGGGTTTTTGCCTGTGACATGATACTTCTCCAACAATAACTACCATTGGGAACAATAACCGGGCCTGGCCTGGTCTGACCCTACAAAAAGCAAGTTTGGAGGGTATTTATCTCAACTGCTGGACATGGTGTTGATTTTTACTTTTCTTATAGGAGCAGCCAAGCCACTTTTGGTTTTACCACTTCTTAAACTCACCCCTTGCCTGTTGCCTAGGGCAGAAGGCTCTTGGAAAGTTCACAAAGGAAATAAAATACTTCGGTGGCCTCTGAAGTTAAATAAAATACTTGTCTATGGGTTAGGTCTTTCCCTCTTCACTCTCCCACTGGAGAAAGGCAGAAAAGCTGTGGATTTTAATAATGCTAACATTCTAGGTTTGGAAAAGGTCAAGTGACCACAAATGCCTGATAAAGTATTTGTTCTTTTTTTTTTTCCAGTATAAGTATTTGAATTTTAAAATACGATATTTAAAGCAATTACTCTTCGGAAGTTCACTAACATCAAATGAGAAAGTTTGAAAGGCTAAAGCACTCAGTTCCCTCCAACAGTTTTCACAGATGCTGTTGTTGAGACATAAGGAAGATTGGAAATGGAACATATTTAAGATACTACCAGTCCTTTACCCAATTCCTGGTGGGTAAAGAGAGAAGGATGGACCAAAAGGTAGTCTTCCTGTAATCAAATCCTATCATCACAAATATAAGGCATAGGCTATATATATACTTTTTTGTCTTCAACTCTCCATTTTTAAAGTTTGAGATGAATCTTTGGAAAAGCATTCAATGTAGATTCTTGTTTCCTCTTGCGTTTTAATGTCTCATTATGACTTTCCACTAGCTTTCTGACTTGAAGCGCTTGGGCTTAACATTATTCTACTTCCAGATTAATTTTTTTCTTGTGATATTCTCTCTCCTAAGCCTACCTCTGTGTGAATTCTAATGAAAGAGTGGAAAAATTAACTGACTTAAGTTTTCCACCAAAAGGCCTGGATTCAAATATTAGTTGGTTTTGATTTGGGCTCTGCAACTGCCTCAATGTGTGTGGTCTTAGTCACATGTGTGTTTTTGTGTCAGTTTCCCTAAATGTATAAAAGGGGGTAATTATACCAACCCATTCAGTAGATTGTAGCCTTGAATAACAAATGGATGATTACAAAGTACTTACAATTACAACAGAAATTGTAAGTGTTTCAGTCTTATTTCCTTATAGAAGGTGATAAAGTAAAAGTGAAGTTTAATAAGCAAATTGAAATTCCTAGATGAAAGGGGCTAGAGAAGTTCAAAGTCATTTTATTATTATTAATAATAGGTGTTGTACCTCTCTCTCACCCGCTTCATCTAATCAGCAAACATTCCTTCGATTAAAGGGAGTATTGTCTCTCCAAATAACTTTTATCTACAGTGTTGAGACATTCCTTATCCTGTTTTATAGATATAGAGTTTTGAATGACTATAAACAACTCCCTTTTTTTATAAATCCTCCCTCTCTCTCTGGTTTCAGAAAAGAAGTAGAAACAAGTTGGCTCTTGGTCCACCTTCCCAAGCATGTGAAATGTTTATCTGAAGCTCCATTGTAAATCTGTTCCTTTTTATAAGATCAAAACTTCTTCACTTGTGGCTCTTTGTTGTTCAATCCACAGACATTCGTAAGCAAGTTTTCCTTTGTTTATATGAGAAAAATCATATATATATAGGCTCAAATTGTGTCTTTAATAACAAATCTTCTGTTAAGTCATAATAATAAGTAGAAGGTAAACTTACTTCATTTAACTCTGTAAGACTAGAGCACAGAAATTTCTCAGGTGAAAGAACTTGGTGTACATTATAAATGTGACCCTGTCCCACCTGAGGAAAAGGAAGAAAAGGGGCCAACATGACTACTGACAAGTTAATCAGGGTGAGGATTTTGTTTTTTTGGGGTGGGGGGTCTGGTTATGGGGCCTGAACTCTGGGCCTGGGTGCTGTCCCTCAGCTCTTCAGCTCAAGGCTAGCGCTCTACCACTTGAGCCACAGTGCCACTTTCGGCTTTTTTCTTTTTGCTTATGTGGTGCTGAGGAATTGAACCTAGGTCCTCATGCATGCAAGGTGAGCGCTCTACCACTGAGCCACCTTCCCAGCCCCCTGGAGTGAGGATTTTGAATATGAGGATGTAGCTTCCAACCACATTTCAGTTCTGAGTCTTTTTTTTTTTAAGTAATCATGGTGAAATCTATATTGAATAAAGTATGGAAAGCATATCTGAGTTAAGAAAAAAGAAGGAAACACAATGCTTTGCTCAAGTAATCTGGGAAGTATCTGCTGGGAAGTTCATTGGCTTGTTTGTTTAAAATGTTCATAAAGATTTTTTTTTAGACAAATTTTTTTCCCCTATTCAGACCAGAAGGCCTGGAATATGAGATCCTCCTGCCTCAATCCCCTGTGTGCTGGGATTACCAGTGCGTACCACCCACCCTATCAATAATGATCTTCTTTATCACATTGATCCATGTTGGGGATTATGAATAGAAATATATTAAAATTTTAGTGAATAGAGAAAAGATACAGTGATCATTTGGATAACTAGAGTTAAACAATTAAATAGAAGAAGTGTCTCAAAATAGTAGATAATGAAATATAAAGTGACATTCCGTAGGTCCATGAATTGACTGGAAGCAGGATAAAGGCCAACCATCTCAGACTCCTCCATTTCCTATCTCTGTCTTTTGCCCTGAGCCATTCTCTTCTGCAGTCCCTTTGCAGCCATTTGGGAAGCCAGGAAGGAATAGACCACTGTGTCAGGCATCAGTGATTCTTATTGTAACAAGGAGCTGTGTGAAGCATCCTGAGACAGTGCACTATTAGACCACCTCTGACACAACAACTGAGCTGGGCCCCCTCTGAACAAGTCTGGGACTGGAACTCTTTTCCCTATACATACCTTGTCTCTATTCTTCCTGATTTAATCTAAGGCAATGTCCATATCCCAAAAGGTTTAAGATAGACTGAAAGGCTGTCTTTCCTGTGGTTACCAGTGCTACATAATACATTTCCTTTGCCTTTCACAATATCTGTTTATTTAGCAGATAGAGTAAGTAGCTGGATGTGACATGTCAAAGTCCTGTCATATGAGCTTAAAATGTAAAACCCGTTTCATTTGAACTCAGGGTCTTGCCCTTGTTAGGCAGGTGCTCTACCTCTTGAACACACCCCTAACCTGCACACTCACTTTTGAGAGTCCAGAGGAAGTAAGATGTCCCTGAAAATTGTTATGGCTGCAAAATCTTGTTAGCAGTTGTAACAGTTGAACTGATTTTTGAAGTGAATTCAGGCTTAGGTACTAATGGGGAGAGAGGATAAGAAAAGGCATTCTAAATTGGAAGACTGTAGAAAATTATCAGGAAGCATAATAGCCATTTGTTTCATGACACATGAGTAAATCTGTATCTACAGTAGAGGACCAGCAACTATAATAAAATCAGGAAAGTGTGTAGCCTATTCATGATATTCCATAGTTTCTAAGTACTATACTTCCTGGTTTTGCATTGGTTGCTCAAGTCTCAAAACCTACAACTGGAATCATTGTCTTAGGAAGCCAGAGCTGAGTAAAGATTGGTGCCTCTAAGGGAAATACAGTTTACACTTCCTCTTCAAGGAAGTGATAAGCAAATGTTAGTACTTCAATAGGATTTGAAGTTTTAAGTGGAATACATTCATTTTCCATGGTAGTTTTTTAAGTGATTGTCAGTGCAAGCAGGTGAGCCAAAGGAAACTGAGGTGGTGAGGACAGAACTTTAAGAGGTTCTTATCTTTGCTGCCACTAATCACAGTTTAGAAAGCCACTTACATTTTTAAAGGATGTGAGACCTTCTTACTTCCTCCATATAAATGAAAGGATATCAGGGAAATAGATAATTAGAATCAGGAAACTGTGATAAAGATTGGTTTGTCAGTGACCAGCTCAGTATGCCTGAGCTGAGTTCATTTTTACCAATACAAGTTTTACGATCTCATTAATGATTGTTAAAAATACCCACCAAGAAAAACATTGCCTTGCTTTCTTTCATTATTATGTGTGAAGGTAGCTGCCACCTAACAAGTGTCTGTTATATACCAGGCTTTGCAGATGCACTTTCAAATATTAATTCTTTCCGGAATCTGCAAGGTGGCTGCTACAGTTTTGTTTATAAGAGACAAAGTAGGAAAACTGAGACTCAGAAAGGATTAGCAGCCTTCTCAGAGTTACCTAGTCAGGATTCAAAGCCCCTTGTGAGTCTAAAGCCTGTGCTCCTTAGCTTCTACCACACTGTCTTTTCTGTGTAAAAATCAAATTTAAAAAGTTACTATTTTTCCTTGAAAATAAAAAAAGTATTACCCAAAGATCTCTGAGAGAGCTTGCTTGTGTTGGATACTAGTTATTTAATAGCTATACTTTTATTAATACAGAGGCATTGCCATGAAGTTACAGAATGCACACATATTCTGCACACTGTATATGGACATTATAAAAAGTTGTTCTCTCCATGCAGATTTAGTCAAAGAAAGCTAAAGCCATGTGCTAAGAATCCCTTGCCCTTCTCCTTGCTGACTCGGCTTCCCTCAGCCTGTTGCACTAAACAGAGGCTGCCAGAACCCATGTGTGCGTGGAGATATCAGTCTTGAAAGCAGAAGTTTGGCAGGGCTTGAAGAATGGAAACGGCTGCAGATGTTGAGGGCTGGGGAGTTCAAACGCAGCCCTGCTATGTGGAATCCCACATTTGAGACTCTCTTTTCTTTTGGTGGGGAAACTAATAGCCCTCCAGTTTTGAGTTAAAACATTGTGCTTCTTTCAGCGGAAATATAAAAGAGCCCTTGCCTTCTCTGCTTAGGCTGAGGCAGCCCTACCCTTTGTGGCTCATCAACCTTGTGCTTCAGTCTTGGCCTTCCATTCACACCTCCTCCTTGTGACTGGCACTGGTTGAAAGGAAGAATCCTGGCCAAGATGGGATCTGGCTGAACAGAAGGGTGTGGTACCAGCATGGAGCCCCTCTCTCATCTCTCACCCTCAGCACTTAATAAGACATAAACCATTTCTCCGGCTTCCAATTCTTACATTATGTTTCTTTCAGACCTGGCTTTTAAAAACTCAATAGTTTACACATTACTGATGAAGTACAATTCCCCAATTATATATAAAAAAAACATCAATAGAACATATTTTCCACTTTACCTTCATCCTGCCTCCTCCTCCACCCCCTAGGAAGAATTCATGATCCAAAGTATGTTGAACAAAACTTGACCCTGTTGTACATCCAGTACATTTGCTTATTGCATTGACATTCCTTTTCTCTTAATTAACTACTGGCCAGTGATAGGTGCCTCTTTGTGGAGCCTCATCCCCCTGTGTCTGTGTGTATATATCTTAGACCAGGAAACTAACTCCATCTCTCATTAGTGTGTTACCCACACCACCCACTCATCAATTTCCTCAGGAGTTTCAGTCTTTCATTTCTCAATTTCTCACTTGTTCAACTGCTCATATGACTCAATGAATAATTCCTTTTGTCTCTCCTTTCAATCACCTTTTGTCCTAGCAGTAAACTTGAATCCTGTGACTTGGCCCTTGAACAAACCTTAGGGCATATGTTAGAACTGCATGAGAACTATGGGATAAATTAGGTGGGAGGCAAGGGCACTTTGTTTGGCTCCAGCAACTTGAGGCATTGAGCATGTTTGAATTTTGGAGCCTCAGCTCTTTCTGTGAAAAGGGTTGGATGATTACTCTCTAATATACATTATTCATTAAGAAATTACCTAATGGGGACCTACTTTTGCCTGCTTTAAGTTCAATGCTCTGAATACAATTCTGAGAACTTAGGCAGGGTTTTCTCCCCTTTGTGGAGCTTATGTTGTATGAGGGTATTAATAAGTACTTCCAAAGATGACATTGATCTAGTACTATAAATGCGTGAAGAAGCAACTTAGGGTGCCACTGGAATAGACAATAAGACATCTTAACCTAGTGGGAGCAGGAGAGGAGGATATGTTGGGGGAAGAACATAAAGAGGCCTGAAGGATGGTCACAGAAACAAGCAAGGAAAGAGAGGGGGGAAATCCTGACAAAAGAAATGGAAAAAAGAAATACCCCAAGACAGATGGGAACAGGGTAGAGAGGATGAAGTGAATAATGACCAACAAGATTTAAAGACAACACTGAGAAAGAGGCCTTAAATGAATCTATAAGAGATAGAGAGGCCAGATTCCATAGAACCTTGAGGGTCAAACGCAGGGCTTTTAACTACATTCTGAGTTTAATAGATGATTTGAAAACACCAAATGACATAAGACTGGCAATTCAAAAACATCTCTCTGGCCCCTGAGTGATAGGTAGGAGGGGGTAGACACAAACATGGGGTATCTTTAGGATTCCAGGCAAGACAAGAAAGATGGCCTCAAAGTGGGTGCTAGATGAGGATGGAAGGAATTGAACAACTCCTTTAGGTTTATCTCTGATGCTTTTCCTTGTGATCTCTCTAGACCTCTCTAGACTGTGACCTCTTCTATTCTGAGTGGAAATGATCCTGACCCTTCAAGCAAGCACTGAATCTTATCTCAACCTTAGGTATGGCTTATGATCTAGTCTACTTTATCTTGATTATTATTTTATTTCTCTTCCTGGATTAGAAGCTTAGAGAGATTACAATGTCTTGTTCATCCTTTAATCCACTATGTCTTGTTCATCCTTTAATCCACTAGGAAACCCATCCTTACATAATAATGGGTACATAGTAGCTGTTTGTCAGGATCTATGATTTTTTTTTTTCATGAGCAACTTTATTAAGTGTCAAAGCAAGGATTCCCTGAGAGGTCTGAGTTATCTCTAGCCTATATTTTAGATTGTATTGTTAAATGTGCTCTGCCATTCCTCAGGAAACAAAGTAAGGGGAAGGTTATGGTGAGAGGAGAAAGATTATAGAAAATTTTACCTTTAGAGACCATGGTTTGGCCAGGTACCAGTGGCTCATGCCTGTAATTCTAGCTACTCAAGATGCTAAGATCTGAGGATTGTGGTTCAAAGCTAGCCCAGGCAGTTCATTATCTCGAATGAACTACCAAAAAGCCAGAAGTGGTGCTGTGGCTCAAGTGGTAGAGTGTTAGCTTTGAGCACAAAACTTCAGGACAGGCCTGGAGTTCAAGCCCTAGAACAGTCAAGAAAGAAAGGGAGGAAGAAAAGGAAGAGAGAGAGAGAGAGAGAGAGAGAGAGAGAGAGAGAGAGAGACAGAGACAGACAGAGACAGACAGAGACAGAGAGACAGAGAGAGACAGAGAGAGAGAGACAGAGAGAGACAGAGAGAGAGAGACAGAGAGAGACAGAGAGAGACAGAGAGAGAACAGAAACAGATTTGGAAATATATTGCTCCCAGGGTTATTTTCTCCTGTTGGACCTGGCCCATAGTGTCTTTAAGCATTCGTGGTTGCCTAGTTGTTTCTTGTGTTATATGATAATGGAAGAAAAATCTGGATTGTCAGGAACACTGACTGAGAGACAAGAAACCTCACTAGCACTAGTTAAAGGTGCAGTTCCTGGCAGGTGGTCCCTCCTTACTACTTTGAGGCCCCTGTGGTTAAGGAGTCTATCAGCTAAGCCATCACATTGTCCCTTCCTGTCCTCAGAAACTTCCTCCAGCCATTTATGGCTTTTGGTGGGGCAAAGTCCTTTCCTATACAAAAAAGACTTACCCTGTTTTGGTGTCTGGTTGAAATCATTATTTAAGCTGGATATTTTTTTTCGATTAAGAGTATTATATGGGCTTTCTTTCCATGAATTCCATTTTCTCTGTTTTTTTTTTCTTTGCATTCTTAGAGACTTTTAGTAGTTATTCCCCAAGAGTTCTAGAATTTCAAAATAGTGCATCATGAATTTTTTTCTTTCTTTCATCTGTTTGGTTAGAGAGAAAAAAAAGAGGGGAGAAGGGGGTAGAGGAGAAACTTTAGCTTTCCTTAGTGCCCTTTCTTTTCCTCAGAGCCCACTTCTGCCTCTCCACTACAGTCCCTTTATAGGGCTCTGTAATAGATGATAATGTGCAAAGAGCAATCTCTATGAGACTTTTGGAAGCCTTCATTGTCTTCAATTAGACTCTTTAAGAGTCTTAAACCCACCCTCAGGCACATTTAAACTTAGAAACCTAGACCTCTATCTGGGATCACCCTTCATTCATATTTATTTTCTGCTGAGAGCAATATCTTTTCTCTGGCTGATAGTTTTTCAATCTAGAATTACAAAACACAAGCACTGGAAGCAAACTTAGAGACCATTCTAAATTCTTATCCATGCTCTTGAGATATCACTGAGACCCCTAAGGCCTGGGGAGTCAACGATTTTTCCTAAGTCATTTCATTACTCAGTACAAATGATAGAAACTTTGTCTTTAAACTTTGTCTTTAAAGCTTAATTTTTCCTTTCATAATTCTCTTCTTTAATTCTCTGCTGAATGTTATAGACAGGGCAGAGTAACATGGACCCAGAAGTTACTACATTATTCATTCCATCAATCATTTACTAAATATTGGACATCTATATAAGCAAATCACTGTACTGGTGCATGACCAATATGCATAAACAGCTTGATTAAAAGGTAGGGCAAATACAATTGATTTCTCTTAACCATTTATAATTTTAACTTATTTCCCTAGGAAGTGACTAAATGAAAAGTTTAAAAAGCTTTAGTTCTTTCATGTACAGAGAGTTAACTGAGGAAAGACCTACACTAATGGCTGGGTGATGGGGATTTTTTTTTTTTGGAAGTTTTATGTGAATATTTTGCTGTAAAAAAGACAGATTTAGTTTTCATTTTTGTGAAGTAAATACTGAGAAAGAAGGCCATCTCACAATATCCATGTGAATAAATATGAAGTTTGAAAAACATCAGATTTAGAAATAAATCGCTGAAATGTTAATTATCCCTGGAAACTGTAGTCAGGCTGGTTGTTTATTTGCTTGTTTTACAGGTAGCTTATTATTAGAACCTGAAAGAAAGGCTTATTTGAGTGGTGTCTGAAATGGTTTCTTACTTCATTGGAGGCAGTCTATAGGGAGTTCTTTGCTCAGTAGTTTCTCGATTACCTGTTACCCTTTAGCTCTGGCCTCAGTGGACATTTTGAATAACAACATTCCCAAGCAATAACCAAGCTTGGCAGGAATCACAGAGGTGGACCTACTATGCCAAAACCACAACAGAGAGTCAATGGCTCTTGGTCCATTTGGAGACGTCCAGATGTGATGTTGAAAGAGTAAAACATCACAAACTGCGTCAGGAGTCAGAGGCAGGCCCTGAGTGCTCTGACTTCTACCAGCTCTCCCTCACCCTGACCTCTGGGCAGGTTGCCCAAACCCTGCAGGTACTGCTCTTTACCTTTCTACAGTATGTTCTGGAAGCTGCCCTACTCATGGCAAGGTATTGTGCTGAGGGTCAAATGAGATGTTAAGGTAAAAGTTCTTGGAGAGTTTAAGACCTCAAGAAATGTAAGCCTTTTTTTTTTAATTTTAAAAATCCAGATTTTTTTTTAAACCACTGACAAGTATTTCTCTTGCAAAAATTCCTCTTTCCTTCCTTTGTTCATGTTGGGAGTCTGTGTGCATATTTTACTTTGTTGAAAACACTTGTTATCCTTCCTTTGAAGTAGCAGGAGATAGGCTCAATGCTGGTAGGAAGTATCAGGCTTCTCTTATCCCTTCAAAGAACAGAGAGCAGGACTGAATTTTATTAGAGAGGCTTTGTTTGATGGATATGATGAAGTGGCAGCCTTTGGAACGCCACCAGCAAGCTCCTGTTCCCATGGAATCACGGGAGCACTTTACAAACAACTGATGTGAGGTTCAGAGTCATCTCTGTGACATTGCCAGGTGATGGCTTATGCTTCCCCTGCCCTCATTCCCCATCCAGGGCTGTTGGTTAGGTTGTGTCATGTGGGAATAAGTAAAAATTCTTTGTTCCCCCTCTCCCCCACATTCCATTGACTCATTTAATAAGTATTCATTGAGTGGCTACCATGCTAGACAGTAGGACACAGACCAAAGTGATTGGGAAAATAGAAGTCATGGAATAATTATGCCACATTGTGGCCAAGTTCTGAGCTAGGTAGTTAAAGTTGGACTACTTCCTCCATACCAGTGTTTCCTTTCCAGAAACATCCAGAGTAGAGCTCCAAAATATGCAGCAACTATATGGTGGAAAGTCAGTTAGTTTGACCCACTGTGACATATTTTTTACCCCTTCCCTATCCCGACTCTCTCCAGAGTTGAACATTGTGGAAATAACAGAAAGGAGAAATAAGTTTGGGGGTTGTCTGATGAAGTAGTTATTTGCCCTTTTGCCAGGCAACTTTTACATTAATAAGCAAGATCTTTGTCTTTAGTCAGCTTCAATTTCAGTAAGGGATACATGGTCACACACCATAAAAGTTTATGATAATGGCAGAAATTTAAGCATAAAGAATCTGTCACAATAGAGCAAATTTAGTTTGAAAACATTATATACATAAAAATACTGTTTTTCCTGGGCTGGCTTTGAACTTTGATCCTAAGATCTCAGTCTCCTGAGTAGCTAGGATTACAGGTGTGAGCCTCTGGTGCCTGGCTGTGAGACTCTTATGTTCAGTTACCCATCAAAAAATGCCAGAACTGGAGGTGGTTCAAATGGTAAAGTGCTGGCCTTGTGCAGAAAAAGCCAAGAGAGCATGGACCTGAGTTCAAGCCCCAGTACTGGTATACACACAGAACCACACACACATAAAAAATCAAATCTCTAAGAACCAAAACAAAAATCCTGTCATTGCCTGTATAGAACAGCTTTTCTACGGTTGTGTTATCATTACCATTGTATATTCTAGCAGTGTGCCAGTGGCTCATGCCTATAATCCTAGTTACTAGAACTGAGGATCAAAGTTCAAAGCTAGCCCAGGTAAGAAAGTCTTTGAGACTCTTATCTCCAATTACCCACCAGAAGGCAGAAGTGGATCTGTGGCTCGAGTGGTAGAGAAGTGGATCTGTGGCTCGAGTGGTAGAGCACACAGCCTTGAGCAAAAAAGCTCAGGGACAGCAACCAGGCCCTAAGTTTAATCCCAAGAACTCACACACTTACACACACATACTCTCTCTCTCTCTCTCTCTCTCTCACACACACACACACACACACACACACACACACACACACACACAAGCCCATTTTCTTATATTTTAAAAAATGTTAAAGAAAAGGGAGGGCCAAAAAAGTGTAGTAGTGGAGCTCACTGGACACTGATGAAAGTGAACTATACAACTTGGTGGAGAAGGGAGGGAGGACTAGGAGAAAAGAGGGAACAGAAGACACTGTACAAAAGGAAATGTATTCATTACTTGACTCATGTAATAGTAATCCCTCTCTATGTCACTTTTATAATAACAGTAAAGAAAATTAACCTTAAAATACTACTTTGATTAGGAAAATACAAATTGATTTAATGTTATTAAATTCATGGTGTGCCGTTTCACATTTTACTTTTTCTGTTTGACTTTTTTTTCTCTATCTTTTCCTATTAGTGTGTAGGCTCCATGCCATTGTTTTTAGGCTCTATTAGATCTCTGGGTACTCAAAGAGTGTTTGTTAAACATTGATCAAGTACATTTTCTCAACCAACAGACTATTTATTATAAATAAAATATGTTAGCTCTTAAAGTTTTCAAAAGATCCTCTCCTTTAGGTTGAGGTTAAGATATTGTAAATATAATTTTTTTTTTTTTGTCAGTCATGGGGCTTGAATTCTGGGCCTGGGCGTTGTCCCTCAGCTCTTCAGCTCAAGGCGAGCGCTCTACCACTTGAGCCACAGCGCCACTTCCGGTTTTCTGGTGGTTTATTGGAGATAGGAGTCTCAAGGTCTCTCCTGCCCGGGCTGGCTCTGAACCACGATCCTCAGATCTCAGCCTCCTGAGTACCTAGGATTACAGGCGTGAGCCACCAGCGCCCGGCTGTAAATATAATTTTATGTGAACATTTATCTGTCTTTCTAGCAGGAGACAGAGAATTAAAATTTATGTATACAACTCTGTAGAGTGGCGACTGCCACCATCCCTCATTTCTTTCCTTTATTCCGTTTTCATCTACAAGAATCCTGGCAAATTTTGCCACATAGGAACCATATAATGAGTAATGAGGTAACTGGGAAAGAAGCAGAGGGAAGGAATGCTGCTGCCTCCCCTATTTTAGGCTTCAAAAGCTGCTGATGTCTCAAAGGGCAAATCTGAAAGGGACTATAAGGACCATCTTGCCCTACAAGTCTTGTTTTACTCTAAGGAAAAAAGAAAAATAAAACACCAAAAGTTGTGGTTCGACCTCGAAGGGTGTACATCCAGGTTGTAGCAGAATTAGAACCAGAACTCGTGATCATCTAACAGATCATTTCCATCATACTTGGGTAACTCAGTTGGACTCAGGTTCATCATTATTCAAATAATTCATTTGGGAGAAACTGATGAATTAAGGAAGTATGCATTCAAATTTGTAGTTTGTCATCAACCTTCTGTTTTGGTTCAGTCTTTCAAAATATACACTCTTCCAAACAAGCAACAGCTTGAAAGTCAGACAGAAATACAATTTGTAAATTTGAGGTTAATGTTTTCCTAATTCTACTAAAGATCATAATCTTTAAGTCAGCATGTATTTATTCTGTGTAGTCATTACAAATATGCTGCTCACTCTTATTAGAGTGAGTAAATATGTTCTTTCTTCATCAATTGGGCATTCTTTCTGCACAATAATTCCCTCCTGGAGCCAATATCAATGCTAATTCTGCATTTAGAAAGATAAAGACATAAAACACTTGGTTGCAGTAAATATCTGGCAAGCCTCAGAGACACTATTTTAAAGAAAATTGTCTCAAGACACTTTAATGTTTTCTATTGCTATGGTTGGAGAATTACTGAGGGCATGCTGCTAAGAGAACCACTATTACATCTATTAATGAGATTTATAAGAACACTAATAGGTAAATCCAAACCCAACTCCATCAATACAGATGCAAATTAATACAATTCTAACCATTCAGATCAGGGTTATAAATATCATGCAAATTCTCTATTTTAAAAATACTATATGTTCCTAGTCTGTGTGCGCATGAACATATTGTATGTGTTGACATCCTGACAAAAAGCCTCTATTTCCTATGGGGTGAATTCTGATGTTAATTTAAGATACATGCTCTACCAACACATCTACTCTCATCATTGAAGAAAAGTGTACTGTTAATTAGAAACTTAAGATTAGGCAGGTTAAATACGTTCTAATAAGTTTTAATGTCCTTAACCCATAGTCTTCATCATCAGCCTAAATAGTCCTTGTAAGAACCACTGTGTTCATAAGAACACCATCTGAAGTGGTTTAGTAGAAATTTGAAATTGATTCTGGAAGACAACTCAGACATGGAAAATCTTGAAAAATGTGTCATAGCCTTATGGTTAGTAGATATTAAGGGATAAAAAAGAATTTGATGTTGGTGAATGAATGGGAGTCTGTGCTACAGAAACGTGTGATTCTTGTAAACTTTGCCATTCTTCAATGATTTCAAGTATCTAAATAACTTGCTAGTATTTTATTTTTCACTAATGCTTAACTTCAGAGTTCTCTTTGGAGATCCTGGTTGATAAGATTACTTTATTAGTAAGTCTCTGTGGTCATTAAATATAACATTCATTTAGATAGAGATGGATACAGCCTGGCTTTTACTTAATTCCATTATCACATTCAGGTTCTGGGGTGTTTATTTCAAATACTTGTTCTGTTGTCCTATGTGACCTCCAAGAGTCACAGGATAATTAAAGAGAAAATACTGTATTACAAAGGCTAGTGCTTTTAAGAATATTTACATAGATAAAACTATTTGCTCTTTTTCTAATGGAATATTTTAATTGTAATTGAAGACCTTTATGTTTATTTCACTTAGGATTTGGTTCATGATGGTTTAATGCTTTTTTTGTTTGTTTTTATAAGCCTGTTTATGAAGGCAGTTAGGTTTCAAAGATAGTCATTAGCTTGGATGTTACCTCAGTATATTCAAGGAAAACCTCATAGCACTTATAGATAAACTCAACTATTCAGTTGATACATTATCTTCCTATGTGTGGTTGCATTTGTGTGTGTAACTAATACTTCCTATTTATTCCATGAATTTTAAGTCTCTTGCCTTTATCCTCTCCCTCAACTTCCTTTTTTCCTTTTCTTTCTCTTCCTTTTTCACTCTGCCTTTATCCCTTCTTCCTTCTCCCTTTTTTCCTTCATCCTTCTATTGCTCTTTTCTTTTCTTTTTTTTTGTCAGTCATGGACCTGAACTCTGGGCCTGGGCGCTGTCCCTCAGCTCTTCAGCTCAAGGCTAGCGCTCGACCACTTGAGCTACAGCACCACTTCCGGCTTTTTCTGCTTATGTGGTGCTGAGGAATTGAACCCAGG
This sequence comes from Dipodomys spectabilis, assembly GCF_019054845.1. Taxonomy (NCBI): domain Eukaryota; kingdom Metazoa; phylum Chordata; class Mammalia; order Rodentia; family Heteromyidae; genus Dipodomys; species Dipodomys spectabilis. The sequence continues at coordinate 315,646 of NW_024870824.1, read as the reverse complement.
GCTTCATGCATGCAAGACAAGCACTCTACCACTGAGCCACCTTCCCAGCCCCTCTATTGCTCTTTTCTTTCTTCTTTTTTTGGGAGGGTCCGGTCATGGGGCCTGAACTCTGGGCCTGGGCGCTGTCTCTCAGCTCTTCAGCTCAAGGCTACCACTCTACCACTTGAGCCACAGCGCCACTTCCGGCTTTTTTCTTTTTGCTTATGTGGTGCTGAGGAATCGAACCCAGGGCCTCAGGCATGCAAGGCAAGCGCTCTACCACTGAGTCACCTTCCCAGCCCTGCTCTTTTCTTTTTCTTTTCCATTGCTCCTTCCCCTTCCACTTCCCTTCCCCTTCCCTAATCACAACTGCCTTTCTCAGGCTTGTCTGGAATTAAAGATCCTCCTGCCTCCCCCTTCCTTAGTAGTTGGGATTACAGGTATGTGCCACAAGGCCTGGAACACTCATATTTGTCTGGTATAGTTTACCAGATATTCTATCAGTGACATCTTAGTCTCAAGAGGTTACCCAGCTAACGCTATGTACATATATTCTTCTGCTGTAGATGTTTTCCAACCCAAGAAAGGCATCTTTATCTGTGCATACATTACAATATCCTTTGGCATTCTACTTTACAATATCTGCAAATAATAAACCTTTAGGAGTTTAGCCAGATGCCATATAGACCAGAAAAAATTTGAGACAATGAAGAATAGCCAAGTCATTAAAGCTTTTCTTTCCTATAGATTTATTCATATGAATAATCAGTATCAGTTTAAATAAATTTATATGTAAAATAGTATGTAAATAAATAAATTAATGTCTTTCTCTATTGTTCTTTCAAAGTATGTCTTTTTTACTTTTAAAAGTCATACATCTGTGTGTGTGTATATATATATATATATATATGAGCAATAGCAGCTCAATACTAAAAAAGCTGTCATTATAAAGGAATAATGATGTATAGGGAGAGAATCTCAAACTACTACCAGCTGCTGAACAATTAGGTTGAACTGCTAACAGGTGTGATGAAGAGTCTCTCTACAGAATTCCCTTTTGTCAAGGGGCTTTCTCAAAGGGCTTTTGTTTATAAAATTGCAGAGTATTGGGTGTGATGGTGGAAATACCTTCTATACACAGATACATATACACACACATTCATCAAAGTATATTCATTGAGGACAAATTTTTTTTTTTTTTTTTGGGTCCGGTTGTGGGACCTGAACTCTGGGCCTGGGTGCTGTCCCTCAGCTCTTCAGCTCAAGGCTAGCGCTCTACCACTTGAGCCACAGAACCACTTCCGGCTTTTTTTTTTTTTTTGTTTATGTGGTGCTGAGGAATCTCACCCAGGGCCTCAGGCATGCAAGGCAAGCACTCTACCACTGAGCCACCTTCCCAGCCCCAAGGATAAATTTCATCTTCCTTTTAAATCTCCTATTACAATATATACATGGCCTATTATATTGGCCATGGATCAGTGTGGGGGAACATGATTCTCAGTCTGTATGGTTGAAATAGTGCCATTGGCCATGCTTATTGGGTTAGATAAAGTAGATTCTCAAACTATATGTCTGTAATTCTCAGGTCTTCTAACATATTCAGAGCATCTTCAAAACTTTGACAACCCTTTATACACTCCACACCAATTAAATCAGAAACCTTTGTGGTAGGATACAAGAAGGAAATATTGACTTGGGCTTACAACTACAGAGTTTCAATCCATGCTAGAATATAACGGTGAAGAATAGTTTACAATATGGTAGCCAGAAGGGATAGGAGAGGGAATATTTTGAATTCCTTCAGTTTTCCAATCCCTCCCTCCCCCCTACTGTTTTTGTCAGTTATAGAGCTTGAATTCAGGGCCTGGGTGCTATCCCTGAGCTCTTTTTGCTCAAGGCTAGAGCTCTAACACTTTGAGCCATGGCACCACTTCTGGTTTTCAAGTGGTTAATCCTCTCTTTATTGCAAGCCCATGGCCCAAGTGATATGTAACTCTCATTCAGGGTGAGTTCTCCCCCTTAGTTAAATCTCTCTAGAAACACAGACACTCCCAAAGATCTGCTTTACTAATTAAGAAGCTTCACAATCCAATCAAGTTGACCGTTAACTGTCAACAGTTAACAGTTAGTGTTTTTCTCAGTATGTTTTTCCATCATTGGGATAACAGAATTTAAAAAAAAAAAAACACCTGAAGTATTCAATCTAATGCTATAAGGGATAAACAAACTGTTGTGGACTAGAGAGAAGAATCCATAAACTTATAATGAGACCAGAAATATTGTTTGTAAAGTCTGTCTTTTACACACCAACAGAAAGGAGACAAGAAATACCCATGTTTTACACCAATATTTGTTGGGAAAATTAATGTTTGTAAAATGTTTTGAGGTCCACAAATGAAAGAACACTCAGGAAGTTCAAAGTTTCTTTGTTATACGAAAAGAAATTATCAGTGATTGTGTGACTGTCTCAAAACAAGGGCAAATAGTATTTGGGCAATAAAGAAGAGAGATACTGAAAGGGATGGATAGTGGACTGTTTTCTATAGATTGTTAGAAAAATGATGTAAAACTTGTTTATATTAGTTCATAATATTGGACGTTCTTTTCTAGTGAGATCCTAAATTTTCACTCAGAATACAAGTCTGTGAAGTCTTTTTGCCTTGGCTCAGGCTGTCAATTCACCATCTATGAAGCTGTTATTATCACCAACCCCTTTCTAGAAAGAACTTCCAGCCTTTCAATATGTCACTGATCCTTTGGGAGTACTTTAAGCAAATGCTTTGAAATTTGTGTTGATCTCATTTATGAGTGTCTAAATTCTTTGAGAGTGAAGTGTTTTTGTGTGTGTGTGTGTGTGTGTGTGTGTGTGTGTGTGTGTGTGTGCCATTACTATAAAACATCAAATATTTGGATAGGCCATTTATTGGGGCAAGGTCCCAAATGATGTGTGTATGGTTGCATTGGACTCAAGACTATGAAATACAGTGTTAGAAATGCAGGGCAGGCATCTTCCTTTTGCTCCTCAGGATCAAGCTTCTCTTCTTCATGCTGCTCAGCCTTGGAGGCTGATCTGTGTATGCTGTAAGTGTATCCCCTTGCCTTTTGGCCTCAGGCTGGATGGGATCAATGTGGCACATTGACAGGAGACTCAGAAGGGAAAGGGGAGAGAGAATCCTCTTCTTCTTCCTCTAGTTCCCTTCCTAGCAATCTGTTTGGGCTTGTTATTCCCCGTGATTAAGTCACAGCTCCTTGAAGATGCTCCTGCTTACAGGATTCTGCTCAGTTCCAGTAAATGACTCTTGCCTTAGTCAGTCAGGCTTATGATGAAAACTAAACCTGTGTTATTGGACCCAGAGTAATGTACCACTTCTTATAATTTGCTTTCATTCTGACTATGAGTTTGTAAATAGTCCTTTATTGAATCATCTCTAGATTATTCTTCTTTGGTACATATGGAAACAGATGACCTCATCTCTAATTTTCTACTACATTCTCATTGGAATTTGCAGAGTGAAAAAATAAGTAAGTATTTGAATATCTTCATTGGCCACATTTATATACTTGATTGATTAGTTATTAGGGGAATGGCTCTGGGAGGGATGACAGTCTCTCTGTGATTAAAATTATCTGAGAATTAAGGCCCTGTTTAAAACTTTTCCATGATCCCTTGGCTTAGTTTACTTAAAAATTCCTACATGTTATATGGAATTTTAAAAATATGGCATACACTTGCATTTAAATAAATATTTGCTATTTTTTTAGCATTCCTCTTGCATACCAGGTTTAGTTTGTTACGCTTAGATATAAACATAATCTACAAGACCAAATCTCTCAACAGTGTTCAGTGAACACATTATATTTCTTATGCCACATTCTTCGTTACCCTCTTAATCTCTTCCTTCCACTTTTCCCACCTCTACCAATAAAAAAATACGTTAATGTTCTGAGAGCATGGTTGTTATACCTCACTTTCTTATCTTGAGCTAAGAAAAGCCTTTTTTTAGTTTTTGAAGCTCCATTTGAACCTTCATTTGTTGTAATGATCAAGAAAAACTTTACCCAACTTTTTTTCCAAAGAGAGCTTAAAGAATTCTATGAGTCAGAAGATGAGTTGCTACACCCATGGAGTCAAGTTTCTGTAGCTGCTGAATTCTGGGCAGCCTCTGTTTCACACTTGTTCACCTCCTCTAGCACTTCCTTGCTCTGCAACTACAAGAAAATCTGTTATCTTTCTGTAAGGTCTGACATTTGAAGATAAACCTGGTGTTATGGGCCGAGTTGTGATTCACCCTTGCCACATTAATCTGTTGGAGTTCTAACCCCTACCAATGTTATAAACTCCAGAATGTGACAGCATTTGAAAATAGGGTCTTTAAAAGAGGTAATTAAGGTAAAAAGAGGTCATGTGCCTGGGCTTTCATTCTCTGTGACTGCTTTCCTTAGGAAAGGAGATTAGCGTACTCACACAAAGGAGAAACATATTAAAGCCAAGGGAAAAGATGGCCATTTGCAAGCCAAGGAGACAGACTTCAGAATGAAACCAACTCTGCTGACTCTGATTTTGCACTGTTCCCTGGGAAGCGTATGGAAATACATTTCTGTTGTTCAAGGCATAAAATCTGTGTGCTTTGTCATGGCTGCCTAACAAACTAATATTCTCAGTGTCTTGTGAGTCTCCATGGGCATATATACTGATTTTAGCTAATTTACCAAGACTTTGGCGGCAGCTGTGAGAATGAAGAACTGCTCCATGTTATCCTAAGGGCAGAAGATATCAGTTCTTGAGTGCTTCAATTCTATTGGCCAGCCATCTAAGTTCACCCAGGTAGATAAGTTGTGCCAGACACCCAAGAGAGCTGTTAGCATTAGATGTCCACTGTGCCTTTTCCTGACATGTTCTTTGTTCTTAGGGTGGCAACAAAGATCCAACCATGTTCCAGATATCAGTGCACTGGAACTTAGATGTGCATCTTGAAGACAGAGGAGTAAACCACAAAGTAGCTCTTTGTAGTCATTACCATTAATCTTGTTAGACTTCTGTTCCTTGGACTCTAGATCCTCAGACTAGAAGTCCCTCCCTTTCCCAGACATAATCCTATCTGAGGATTTACTATTACCTATGATGATTGCTAGTACGGATGGATCCATTTTTTAAAGGGGAAATTCATACTTACCAAGATAGGCCTGTTTAATGATAATTTACTTCCCAAGATTTATATCATTTCATAGATTTGGTCTTGCTTTATTAGGGTTTACAGTGACAGCATGCAATTCTGCTTTTGCCCTTTGAAAGTTCATAATTCATATTTTAAAAGCGCATGCCTTTAATGCACTCCATGTTGATTCAATTGGCAAAAATTCTTACTCATTCTGCAGGTTGATTCTCTTACCTTGTGGGAATTCTGAAAGATGATTTTACTTTCCTGAAGCAGGATATCACGTTGTTGCCTAGACAAACCTTGAACTCTTGAACCCAATGATCCTTCTATATCTATGTTCTTAAGTCTTGGAATTACAGGTACAAACACCTTGCCTGGCTTCAGGGGATGAAGTTTTAAGTCTCATTTTAGGTGTTAAGTGCTATTTTTCTTGCTAAGCCACATTCTGGATGAAATTGTCAGCACTATCTTGTGATACCATGGGTAACTCTTTCCAGTCTAAAGTATACCTAGTTCATTAAATTTCTTATTTGAATAACTATAATTTTTCATTTTTAGAAATTTTTACTTGTTTTTATGTCTATTTATCTTTTTGGCATTTTTATTAGCATATATTAGTTGTACGAAGGGAATTTATTTTGGTTTACCATATATGCATACAATATTCTTCAATCAAATTCCTCCCCACCCCCATATCAGTCCCCTCTCTCTGCTTCTTGAAACAATTTCAGTGGATTCCATAGATATGAACAAAAAACTTTAAAACATATCAACATCCGTTTACCCTCTCTTTTGATTCTTCTACCCATTACTAGGGTCCACCCCCAAAGAAAGTCTGTTTTATGAGTGTGTGTGTTGAGTGTGTTTGTGTGTGTGTGTGTGTGTGAGAGAGAGTGCGCGCGTGCGCCAGTACTAGGATTTAAATTCAGAGCCTAGGTACTTTTCCTGTAAGCTTTTTCCACTCAAGCTTGGCTCTCTACAGTTGAACCACACATCTACTCCTAGCTTTTTGCTGGTTAATTGGCAACAAGAGTTTCAGACTTTTCTGCTGAGGCTGGCTAAAAATTGTGGTTCTGAGATCTCAGCATCCTAAGCCACTGATGCCCACCTTATTCCATAATTCCTTTATGCATTGATGAGCAATGAGACTGATTCTATGTTTTGGTTCTTTGGAATAGTGCTTCTGTAAACATGGGTGGACAGCTATTTTGTCTGGATGCTGACTTACATTGCTTTAGATAAAATGCCTAGAAGTAACATGTTTCTATTTTTAGTGTTTTGAGATACTGTTGTACTGATTTCTGTAGCAAATGAAGTAACTTATTACCAACAGGACTTCTTTTTCTCAGCATCCTCAGCAATATTGGCTATTGCTTGTTTTCCTGATGATAGCCATTCTGACTGGGATCAGATGGAATTTCAATGATACTTTTGGTTTGTATTTCCTTTAGGGCTAAGGATACTGGACATTTCACGTAGCTAACAGCCATTGTGCTTCCATTTGAAAACTGTACAAATCTTCATATTTCTTATTTGAGCTGAGCTTTACTTAAATTTTTTTTTTTGTATTTATCTATCTGTGTATTAGGGAAGAGAGTTGTTCATGTATGTAGTAAATTTTAATGATGTTCTAATGTCATTTTGAAGGGAAAAATACTAAAATGTTTGTTGGTATCAAACTTCCACAGGAAGTCAAATGTAACTATTTGAACAATGATTGATTAAAACCATATTTAGATATCTAATGTAAAAGAATATGGCTACTAATAAACATAGGGTATCAATAACTTCCAATACCACACTGTTCTTCACACACACATATATATATGTATATATACTGCCACAATGCAAAGAGTTTTAAACAAAAATTATAAACATTGTAAAATGTAGTCAGTTATATTACAATTTGAACATAAATAATTTTTGAATTATTTATGCTAATAGAAAGAAACGCTAGTAAGGTGATGAGAAAGTAGTAAATCATAAATAATTTATATTTTTGTTTTGTTTTGTATGTCTGTATTGTGTTTAAACCAGGTATTTGATAGGTTGGGAAGTTTATAATACTTTCATTCAAATGATTAAAACACATTCTAAATGTCTAGTTTGGAAAGTTCCCCAGCCTACTATACTGTTTTTAGCTCTTGCCAAAATCGTTCCTGTTACTGATTCCATGTTAAGAGAGATACTGGAGTGGTTCTGATTCATAGCTCGTGGACTCACCTTATCTCCAAGTTCATTCTTAGTCTGATTCATACCTTCCTTAACCGAGCATAGTTAAAGGTATTGACATGGTTTTTGATTGCATGACTTTAGCCAGTATCTGAACCTGGTGGAGGTGGGGGGGGGGGGGGGAATGCTGGGGGGGGGGGAGGGAGAGAAAGACAGAGACAGAGACAGAGACAGACAGACAGATTTAAAATCTTGCAGCAACTGTATGCAGACTAAGTAAATTAGACATGGTACTGACACCTTCTTTGTTTGTAAACCCACAAAAGGGCTAATTGCTTTATGCATTTTATTGCTATGTCACTGAAAGTTCAATGCTATACTTTTTGACAAAGACTTCTAATTATTATCAATCTGCTCTAGGCCATGTGTGCAATGAAAGCAAAATGAAAAGGGACCATGCTGTGAACTATTTTGGTGACTGCAAACATTATATAATATCTTAACATCTATTATTATTGTTGTCCACTTATGAATGAGTAATTGGGACGCCTTTGTGCAGAAGAGTGAGTTCACTTTCTTCTTACAAATAGAACATGACCTTCACCCTTGATCTACAAAAGTTTACCAAAATTGTACTTTTTCTACAAACATATGTTGAACTCTTACTACTGAGTAATGGACCTTTGTTGTCTGAGCTAGAATACAGCAATTAATACAACCAAATTCCAGTGATAATGGTATTGAGAGTTTAGCTTTCCACTTGAAATGTCTAAACATTTGAACCTGTTAATAAGATAGCAATTAATACTTTTTTGCTGTGAGATCCAAAATTTTTAATTCCAGTAAAGGAAAAATAATGCAAATGTAGATACATTATGATCATTTTGTTTTCTGAAAAAAAACCTTTATCATTTGGTACTTTTTTAAACTACAATTTAAATCAGTAATAAATATAATGATTACTTGTACATAGGTTACATAAATTGGAGAATCAAGAAAATTACCCAGATACTTTAGAGGAAAAAAATGGTGTTAAGGAAAATCTGACAGGTCCATTTCTCAGATTCACAAAATAATCAAAAAAATTTCTATTTTGTTCTACCCATATAGGTAAAAACAGTAGGAAACTACTGAAGAATCAGAGGAAAATGAGTTTCAGTTTTTCTAATGTAAATCACTATTTTGCCTCCATAAATTCAGTTTCATCATTCAACTGTATGTCAATAATTTGCATAAGAAAAATAGTCTATAAAATCAGTTTGCATGGACATTGGCCTTTGCAGTTAAAGACTATAGAGGTCAAGTATAAGAATGGGCTGGCTAAAGGTTACATGGTTCTTAAATTGTTTATGTAGAGTTAGTGATTGGCTTGACATTAGGAATCTTTTTCTAAATGTAGGCAATTGCTGAAAAATACAATATACACACACACACACACACACATATGTATATATATATATATATATATTCTACATATATATATATGTAGAATATATATATATATATTCTACAACCCATAGATTTTTCCTAAGGATGTAGAGCTAAATATTAACTCCAAGTTAAGCTTTGATTATGTATCTTTTGCTCAGCATTATTTCATCAGATAGCTGGTTTCCATGTCAGACTTGAATCAGTCATTGGGGGAAAACTGAACTCTGGGAGCTCTGTCTGAAATAAGCATATGAAATATTAGAATCCATGCCTTAACCTCATCATTTAATATTTATTTAGCTATTTATTTACTTATTTATTTATTTTGCAATCGTGGGGATTGAACTCAGCACCTCATACTTGATAGGCAAGAGCCCAACTGCTCAAGCCAATCCTCCAGAGGTTTTGGTTTCAGTTACTTTTTGGTAATTTTTTGTACTTTTGTTCCAGCAGGCTTCAGATGGTGATCCTCCTACCTATAACTGCTCAGTACTGCTCAGTAAATGGGATTATAAACACATATCACAGCATCTGGTTTGTTTTTAGATAGGGTCCCACTAAAATATATTTATTTTATATATATATATATATTTATTTTATTAACCTGGGCCAGCCTTATCTTATTATGCCCCTTTCCTCTGCCTTTCAAGCCAGATTATGTATGTGTGCTACCACACCTGAACTTCATCCTGTTTTAAAATACTGACTTTACTGTTTTTGGAAATTGTTTTCTGGGTTTATGTTATTTTATTATTTTTTAATAAAAAGTTAACCAGTTCAGAAAAAGTTTTAGAAAACCCTAAGAAAATAGGCACTGTGGAATGCTTCTTTTCTTGCTGTTAAAGTATAATTCACATGATAGGAAATCTTGCTACCTAACACCAGGCTCAACCAGATTTTCCCAATGTTGACTAACTTTAGTAACTGATGTTATTTAGCAAATGTACAAACAGAGGTTGTAATTAGGCTCTTAAAATTGGAATTCTTTTCCTATGGCTTGTGTAATAAAACCAAAAGGTGAGTGAATATATACATTTGACAAGAATGATTACATTTATAATGTGTCTGTTTTTCTAGCCAATCACATTTCTGTGTATGGAAAATGGAAATCAGAGTCCCAGGTAGCACATTTTCCACAGAGAATCGTAATCTAGAAAAAGTGTCCAGCCAACAAATACAATGGAAAATAAATTCCAGTGTCTACATACCTCCTTCATTATACATAGGGAATCCCTTGGTTAGGTTTCCCAAAAGTCCTTCCTAAATTCTCCACTTCTTTGGCCACCATGAAGCTGTTGTTGAATATCCCACATCATAAATTGTAACCTTTCTCCCTATCTCCACATTGGCAATTATTTTTCCTCTTTCTAAAACTTTTCTTTTATTCATATAAATGTAGTCCCTATGGAAGCCCTTCTTTTTCTCCATACTTGCATCTTACTAGCAAAGTCTTGATTACTGTAACTTCTTTTTTAAATTTTATTTTATCTTGTTGCAAAGGTGTTGTACAGAGAAAGGGGTTGCAGTTACATAAGTAAGCTAATAAGTAAATTTCTTTTGGAACATTGTTACCCACATTGTTTCTCCCACTATCCCTCTCCTCCCTCTACATTCCCACTGCCTCCCCCCCTCCCCACAAGGACCTGAGAACCAGATTGACAGATGCTTCTCACTACCTATGCTAATGCCAACAAGTAGAAACTGCCTCAGAATAGGGTTTTCGATTTGGGAGGTTTGATGGCAGTGTGAGGTTTCAAACTTTCATTATGTTCTTTATAGCAGTATTACCAAATGAACTTTAGCAGTGTGTGTTCTATGGGCAATATATATTTTATTTTTTGCATTTTGACACCTATTAAATAATGCAAAATTTTGTGGCATATAATTTCAATATCAAATATGAAATATGATATGTAATTATAAAGCCAAATGCACTAAAATACAGATTCATTGTTGATTCTAAACCTCAGCAAAAATATTTTCATCCTAATGTTGGTACTTTCACAGTTACATGTGACCTAAGCATTATAGAACCATACACAGACTTCAGTCATTGCCACAGGGAAAGTTTTATTACCTGCTTTGCCTTCAATTTACTTTAATAACACTTAATAATAATGCATTGCATTTATGTAGCACCTTTTATCTGATGATCCCAAAGCACAATAAAAACATTAATACTTAAAACTCTCTAGGAGAGCAATAAGTATTTTTATGCTCATTAAAATTTTTAATAAAAACATAAATGCATACTGTAGCTGGAACAAACATATTAAATTGCTTAATTTGCTAGGGAATAGAAACTTTACAGTTTTTGCTCCAGTTTGAAATCTAGTGCTTATTAAAATTAAGACAAAAGATTCTTTTCTGAGTACAAATTAATACACACTGTTGAATATCTGAAAAATATGCGTATGAAGACTATAAAACTACACCCACAATATTAAAACATAGAGCTATGCGCTATTATATATTTTTACAAGTTTTCTTTCTATACATGTACATAAACACTATATATGTATATATATTCATAATATGTTGCTGAGTGTAGGTATATATTTATTTACATAATACCATATTTAAAGCAATTTTCAAAGTTTTAAATTAGTTTTGAATTAGAGATTTTTCAGTGTGTTCACAAAACCAGGTAACTGCAATATAATTTAACTTTTCACCTACTTTAGTATACTTAGTCTCCTCTAGGTTTTCAAGATTACAAATAATTTGATAATAATCATTTGTTTGCAAAAACTTCTCTACCTTTCCTTCTACTTGTTTCTTTTTCCTTTCCTTTTTTTTGGTGGGGGAGGGCGTCCGGTCATGGGGCCTGAACTCTGGACCTGGGCGCTGTCCCTCAGCTCTTCAGCTCAAGGCTAGCACTCTACCACTTGAGCCACAGCACCACTTCTGGCTTTTTTTCTTTTTGTTTATGTGGTGCTTAGGAATCGAACCCAGGGCCTCATGCATGCAAGGCAAGCACTCTACCACTGAGCCACCTTCCCAGTCCCCCTTCTACTTGTTTCTTTGGGATAGATTTTAGAGGTAGTGCCAAATAGAATTAGATGACTTAGTCTGTTTGTACCCTTGTTGTAAGGTGGGAAAAACAGAGAAGCCACATTTTGAGAAGTCAAATCTTGGAGTCTTTATTGGAGTTCTAGCTGCCAATTGTTACAAAGGCCTGCAACCTGCAATACACTTAACATAGTTAGGAAACAAGCCAGAAAAAAAACTTTAAAACTTGGGGTGGGGGGGGCTGGGAAGGTGGCTCAGTGGTAGAGCGCTTGCCTTGAGCTGAAGAGCTGAGGGACAGCGCCCAGGCCCAGAGTTCAGGCCCCACGACTGGACCAAAAAAAAACCTTGGGGTGGGGGGGAGGGGGGGTTGGGGGAAGGGAGGAGTTGGGAAGGTGGGGAGGAAAGGGATGGTAGGGAAAAAAACAAAGGAGGGAGTAACAATGCTTGACAGGAAATGGACTCATTACCTTGCTTATGTAAGTGTAACTCCTCTGTACAGTATCTTTACAATAAAATATATATATAAAACACAAAAAAACACACACAAAATAAAAGCAGAAAACAAAACAAAACCAAAAAAGGAGCAAAAACAATACCAACAAACCAATTCAGCTTCAATGGAGAGCTGAAGTGGGATACCATGGTGACTGGGGCATAGCCAGGAGACAGAAGACAGGACATAAACATGGAGACACATAGTATGGTGTAATGGTCCTTGTACTAGTCTGGGCCTAAATAGGGTCCATACAGGGGGTAGGATCACAGGAAGCTCCCAGTCACAGTCCCTGGACTGACAGGTTCAGTATCCTATTAGCCAAGTGCCCATCCCTGCCTCCAGGGAATCAGGCATGCCCATGACCTGGGAGCTGGTGGCTTCACCTTTTGAAGACAAGATGCCAGACTCTACCATCCACCATGTGGCCAAGATGGCAGTAGCCAGACCTGTTCTTCCTACTTCACTGTAAGTTAGTTTCTAGAAAGGTCTTACTGCTTTGCTTAGGTATTTTTCATGTTTTTGTTTACAGAATTAAAATGAGTTTCCAATTCCTGGTAAAACTTAATTTGAAACTAAAGAGAAATCAAATAATATATCATTTATTAAGAGTGTCAGCTTCAAGAGTTGGGGAAGATGAATCGCACCTGTCATCCCAGCTCTTTGGGAAACATTAGGCAGGAAGATGAGAGTCTGATTCTGTACAGACAAAAACATGAGACTCTATCCAAAGAATAACTAAAGCAAGAAAATGTTGTGGGCATGGTTCCATAGTTCAACTGACAGGATTCTTGTCTAGCAAGCAGGAGGCCCTGAGTTCAATCCTCAAGACCACATGCACATACAATCAAATGTCTGCTTTAGAGTCAATCATTCTTTTTTTTTTCTTTTTTTTTTTTTTTTTTTGCCAGTCCTGGGACTTGAACTCAGGGCCTGAGCACCATCTCTAATGCTTCTTTTTGCTCAAGGCTAGCACTCTACTACTTGAGCCACAGCACCACTATGGGCTTTTTCTGTTTTGGGGTACTGAAGAATCGAAAACCCAGGGCTTCATGCATGCAAGGAAAGCACCCTACCACTAAGCCACATTCCCAGCCTGTTTCAGTCATTCTTAAATTTTAATTTTACCTGTGTGTCTCAGGCAAGATGATTAATTTATGTGTCTCAGTTCCTTATCTGTAAATTATAATGTCTGTTCTATAGAAGTTCTGTTAGCTTTGAATAAAGTGAGATGTGCAAGGCAATGATTATTTCTTGAAATTACTCACTCTTTAAATGTCTTATCCATTCCTATGGCTTTAAAATGCCTTAGAAGCTGACAAGACACAAGTATGTCACCCTTGCTCAGACCTGCTTCTGAGTTCCAGACTTGTGATCCACTTCCATCCTTATGACTCCAGGTGAATGCCTCACAGACATCTCAATCATTAAATTCCCAGGCTTTGATAATTTTTTTTTCTACAAGTTTCTGCACATGCTTAAGAACAAATATAGGTTCTGTTTTTACAAAATTATATCATTAATAAGTTACTTGACATTGTTTTATAGAATGCCAGAACAAATAGATTAATAGTACATCTACCCCCCACACACATACACACATGTATTATTCATGCGAACTGGGGGTCTCTCTCCTTTCTTTCTCCTATCTCTCCTCCCCCCTCTTTTTCTCTCCCTTTCCTTTTGCCTCTTCCTATTTCTCTTTCTTCATATATCCTGGCAAGTCTGAAATTTGTAGATTGATGTGTAAATCATTCTGGACACTCAGAACTGATACTACGGTCTTGAGTTTGAGGGCAGCCTGAAGAATTCCCTCTTCCTCAGGGACATCAGTCTTTTTCTCTGAAGTCCTTCCACTGACTGGATGTGGCCAACCCATACTATGGAAAGCAATCTGCTTTATTCAAAGACTAGTATTCTATGTGTTTCCAACCTAGAAAATACTTACATAGTGACATCAAGATTGATGTTGAACAAATTAATTTGATAAAGGGGACTTTGCAGATGTAATTAAGATGTTTGAAATAAACTCATCCTGACTTATTCAGGTAGACCCCAAATCCAGGGACAAATTTTTTTTATGACATATAAGAAGACAGAGGAGAAGGTGATGTGAAAATGGAGACAGAAATTGAGCTATGCAGTCATAAGGAATGCCAATATTTTCAGAAACCAGAATAATCAAGGATGGAATCTCCACTAGAACTCCCGGGAGTGTCATACTGCTGACATCTTGATTTTGTATTTCTGGCCTCCAGCACTGTGAGAGATTGAATTTCCATTGTAAAAGTCAGTTTGATTTGGTTGCCAGTGGCTCATGCTTATAATCTCATCTACTCAGGAGGCTGAGATCTAAAGACTTCAGTTCAAAGCCAGACTGGGCAGAAGAGTCAGTGAGATTCTTATCACCAAAAAGCCAGAAGTGGGGCTGTGACTTCTTGAGTAATAGTCTCAAAAAAAAAAAGCTCAGTGATAGCACCCAGACCCTGAGTTCAAGCCCCAAGACTGATAGCAAAATAATAAAACAAACAAAAATACCCCACTTAGTAGCTCTGGTGCAGGGAAATACTGCACTATTTATGAATTAGAGTTTATATAGAATATAAAATCCCTCACTGTATACTCACGGAGGTTGACCCTAAATGTATAGGAAACAACTTATGGAAATAGAAACGGAAATTTGATTCAGGATCTGGACTGAATAGCTTTATTTAATGAGCTATATTTATATTATCAACTATGAAAGAAAGAACCCTGAGAAATTGTGCCCATAGTGAAATGTTGAATGTCAAAGACTCTTGCCTGATCTGTGGGTACATTGATTAATGGTATATAGGTCTAAGATGGGAATTTGAGAGCCAGCTATACTTCTGACTATGAAGTTCTCTTATGCATTATATATTTTTTCAAATGAGTTGGTGCAATAAGCATATCTTGTCATTTCTTTTGGTGATTCTTACCTACTTGCCATATGTTTTGAAGTTAACCCATTTCTTTGAATGTTGTTATATTTGGATTTCATTAGCATACTGTTAAAAAATCCCATTATTAAGGTCCCAAATGCATAGTGCCTAGCACATTTTTTGGTATTCAATTCATATAAATGCAACTCTTTGAATCATTCAATCTTTTTTAAGATAAATCAAAATCATTGGATGCTCACGTCGCTTGCCCATAATCCTAGCTAGTCAGAAGGCTGAGATTTGGAAAATTGTGGTTTAAAGTCAGCCTGAGTATAAAAGTCTGTGAGATTCCAACTACAAAATAATCAGAACAAAGGCATTTGTAAATGATAGTTCAAGGCACCTAAACATGTCATCAGAATGGGAATGAGAAGCACATTGGAGGATCTTGGCTGACTTTGGATTCTGATAGCAATTTTTCCTTGATATTCTTCTTCGGTTAGTATTTTGCTAGCTATAATTCTAGCCTTCTATTTTAACTAAATCATATGATTATATCTTCTTTAGTTACATATATAAGTTGGCCAAAACAAAAAAAATATTTACATAAGTTACTAAAATTGCTCTGTGACTCAGGAAAACTCAAAATTTACAAAAATCCAACTAAGTATATATTACTAGTGGGTATAGAGTTGGCTTATCAAGAGTATCAACTAAATGGATTGTGTATATTTTTAATGAAATGGGAAATATGAAGCCTGTCCTCTGGAAGCTTGCAACATAATCTTGGTGTGAGAAGAGTCTTATAAACATGGATGTAGCCAATCATAACTTTTTATAGGTAATAAGCCTTATTAGAATGACAGGGAAACAGCAGAGCAAATCTGGAAAGCCTTTATGGAAAATGTGACTTTTGAGTAAGGTTTTTAATGATTTGAATGGTTAAATCATGGCAGAAAGATTGTTTTGGGGGCAATATAGGCAAGAAAAATGTCCTAAGCAATTTACTCTTCTCATTTTTATACCCTTGCTATATCCCCAGATCACATCAAGACTTTTAATACCTTGTGTTTGTTGAACATTTTAAAATTTGTATGTAAACCAGGCACTGGTAGCTCATGCCTATAATCCTAACTACTCAGAAGGCTGAGATCTGGGGATCATGGTTCGAAGCCAGCCAGTCCTTGGGACTCTTATCTTCAATTAAAAACCAGAAAACTGGAAGTGGAGCTGTGGTTCAAAGTAGTAGAGCGCTAGCATTGAGCAAAAAAAACAGGGACAATGCTCAGGCCCTGAGTTCAAGTCCCACGACAGACCACAAAAAAAAAAAAAATTGTATGTATAGGTCAATGTCTCCAGTTGCCTATTGTGTGAACTTCTCTGCTGGATTTCAACATGCAGCATATCTAATAAAAACTTATCAGACTATTCCCCTCAGTTGCTCTTCCAGTCTGCTCATTTATTATTGATTTTTAAAACTTCTGTCCTCCATACCTGCTTTCAGTTAGTAGGTAAAACTTATCAATTTTAATGCACACAACTATGCTTCTAGAAAACCTACCTGCAAGAACCTCCAAATTGGTCTTTCTGTAATCACTCTTGTTCTCTTTAATTCATTTTCTACCTTGTACAGAGCGTTTTCATTTTCCACCTTGTACATAATTTTCTCTCACAAAAGAAAATTGGGTCATGTTACTATTTAGACTTCTTAAAGTTTTTCTGCTGTTACAGGTTACTGTCCAAATTTTGCAGCATAGCTTACAAGGTTGTTTCATAACATGGCCTCACAGTTCTCTTCCCCTCATATAGTGGCATGCTATGGATTCTTAACTATGATACGCTTCTTCTACTGTCACAAATGGGCCACCACGGTTCTCATCTCTAATCTTTTGCAAGTACTCTTTCCTTGGAGCAACAATTAGAAACATTCATTTATTCAGCTGTAAGATGATACTTGTAAAGCCAGGTGCCAGTGGCTCACAGCTATAATCCTAGCTACTCAGAAGGCTGAGTTCTGAGGATTGTGGTTCAAAGCCAGCCTGGGCAGGAAAAGTCCACGAGACTCATCTGTAATTAAACACCAAAAAAGCTGGAAGGGAGCTGGTGGCTCAAGTGGTAAAATGCTAGCCTGAAGCAGAAAAGCTCAGGGATAGGGCCCAGGCCCTGAATTCAAACCACAGGACTGGCGCACACACACACACATACACATACACAGGCATATACACAAAGGCACACAAAGGCACTAGTAGACCATAATAAGAATGATTACAGATAAGGGCAATCTACAATTGAAAGGATCCATCACATCTATCCCAGGGTTCCACGCAGAGGCAGGCAGGCACAGGAGAAAGATTATTACACAGTTTATTAGAGGAGCCATATTTCCCCTGGAGAGGGAGTACATGGTACCCCTCACTATCTAGGTAGCAGCAGGGGTTAGGGGTAGGAAATGAGGTAGATGGGAGCTCAGGTGTGTCTGGGCAGAGAGAGGGAGGGGCCAGCTGTATGGTGGGAACTCCAGGGCTGGGAGTTGCTGGGGTCTGGGTGGAGCTGAGGACCAAAGGTGGGCATAATGCTTATAACAATAAGGGAATTCTATTAAGGTGGAGGCTCTGCTTAGAAGGTGTTGGCCACGAAGGGATGTTATAGAAGTTTTCTAGGAAAAGGGAATATTCAAAGGCTAGGAAGTAGAAAGATCATGTCAGGTGGATGGATATGACAAAGAAAAAAATAAAGCACATGAGGGTGAGTAGCATAAGGCAAGATAAGTAAATGTAATGGGAGGCTATACAGTGAATGGTCCCTAGATTATATTGAGGAGATGAGTTGTTCCTGTGTGATGATAGGAGGTGAGGAGAATCTGGAAGTAGAGGCATTCGCCTGTATACTTTCAGTATGCGGGGGGGGGGGGGGGGGGGAGTTCAGTTGTGGAACAAAGAAAAGGTGTCATGCACACATGGAATTTAAATTAGGAATGATAAATCCAAATGTGGTTGGATCTTGGGAACTGGTAAGGGAAGAGGAAGTAGAAAAGAGGCTACAGTTATACTGCTGGATTCCTAAATGGGTAAATGATGTCCCTAGCCCTAGTAAATAGTAGAAATCGTTCAGGATTTTAAAGGATAGGACTCTAGGCTCAGTTTCATCACAGTCAGTTATAGACCTTAGCAGATCACTGACCAGAGTTGTTGGGTAAACAGCACAAACTGTCATTAGAAAGACAATCGGGGAGTCAAGAACTGAGATATTGATCTAAGCCATTTGTGGTTAGGGAGTACTTACATTGCTTTTCAGTAAGCAGGCAGTATGACAATACAGAATTTATTAGACCAGGTCATCTGTATTTCTTGATTTTTATTAACAGTGCTTAGCTGCATGAGCATGGGACAGAAGTAAGGTCCAGTGGTGCTTGCAAAAGGAAAGGGAAGCTGGAGGAAGAGATAATTGAGGAGAACAACAACAAAAATGCAAACAAGTCTAGTGCTGGTCACTAGGATCAGCTTTAGGGGACAATAACCTAATCCAGCTGGATCCTCTAAAGAGAAAACCAGGTTCACATGAATATTTAGGAAAGCCTTGGTTGGTGCAAAGAAG
Source organism: Dipodomys spectabilis (assembly GCF_019054845.1). NCBI lineage: Eukaryota > Metazoa > Chordata > Mammalia > Rodentia > Heteromyidae > Dipodomys > Dipodomys spectabilis. The sequence goes on along the minus strand of NW_024870824.1, from coordinate 296,903 downwards.
AATGGCAATTATCTCTGAATAGCAAAACATGAAGATTAAGCCATACAAATGCAAAAGATGAGCTTCCAGTTAGACTTTGAGCCATGCTAATTTGTATGAGGAGGAGTGTGTGTGTGTGTGTGTGTGTGTGTGTGTGTGTGTGTGTGTGTGTGTGTGAGATGTATATTCTAAATATCAGTGGCAAAGGCCACTTTGTTAAAAAGTAATTCAAGTCTTACTATAACATTTGGTGGTCTTAAATAAATCATTTAGCACTTTTGTATGTAAGCTTCCTCAACTTTAAAGGAGAGATAAAAATGGTGATCTATCCAGGTGGTTGGGGGCTTTCTGTGAGCCAATGCATAAGAGAGTGACCAGATACATTTTGTCGGGCTGCTTTAGGAGCACTTATTATACTTTACAAGGCTAAAAGTCTCCCTCATTTCTTAGGAAATCAAGTGCTATCTGTTTGACAACCTCATAGATCTGTTTCCATGAAAGAGATTATTGCCACAATTTTTGAATTCATAAGGATTTCATTGATGCAGCAATGAGCATCAGTGTCCTTGATAACTCTTTCATCTCTAGGTTACACAGAATAAGACTGCACCTGTAAACTCATTGTAATTTGCAGAGCTGTACATACCTTTGAAAGATGATTTATAATTCTCATGGCTAGCTCTCAAAGTATTTTTTAAATGACTCCGAGCTGAGCAAGGACAAGCCAGCCATGTGAGGCTTTAAAAAGGCACCCGACAGACACAGATATCAGACATCTGTTTTGACAGTCACTGACATAGCAAAATAGGCCTAACTCCATTGATCACAAATGTATTTCATTAGGACTTATACCTCTATTATTTCATGTCCATCATACAGTCTATGGAAATAGATTACTTTTGGATTTTTGTTTTCCTTGCTTTAAGGGGGAAAATTACAAAAGAGATGCTTGGTCTTAAAGAAACAAAACAAAACAAAACAAAACAGAAAGACTGGCACTGAATCCAAAAGCTGTTCTAAGCATAATAACAATGCAAACAGAGATAATTTCGTAAGAATTGCTACGAATGGATGCTCACTTATTTCTGAATACAGCCCAAAGATGCCAACTAATAATCTCCAAATGGCCTTGCCAGAACTAGTTTATTTTTATTCTGGGAACATTCTGAATTTCGGGCTGCAGTAAAATACACTTTATATTTTTTGAACTTGAGAGCCGGCAAAACCATATGTAAATGACAAAACCCACTTCCTCAGATAATCAGTTCCTGTGGAGAGTTTAAGTAGGCACTACTGGAGAATGTATTCTTATACAGATTGAGAAATGGAATGCTTAGAGACCCATGTTGTGTGAGGGCCAGGGGCTATGCTTGATCTGTAGAGAAAGGGCTTCTGGAGGAGTGGGGGTGAGTGAAGGTCTTAAATCTCACTTGCCTACAAATAATTACCCTTTAATTGGCCCAAGGCAAAACCGTGGTGTTTACCTTCTTAGGAGCCTTAGGCTGCAGATTGAGGCTCTGCACATTGTTTTGTTTGAGGAGGCCCCAGAAGTATTTCACTTGGAGTTCTCTTCTGTAAAAGTGTCAGAAAGATGATTAAGATGAACGACAATTAATTGTCACTTTCAAAACAAACACATTTTTCTTTTGAATATTGTATTAATTCTCAGCAATAAAATGCAACAGTCTGACCTGAGAAACATGGATTTATCACCTTGCATCTCAGTCTCAAAGCAATAACTTTCTACAGACCAATAATTAACACCAATAGCCATAGCAACAAAGTCATCAAAAACATTGGCGAGTCACCCACATAAAATGGTCTATTGTTGCTTATAGATTTAGTACACGAAACATAAAATTTCCTTTAAGATTCTGTCCACTAGCTCTTTTTTTTCCATTGTCTTCTGTTAAATCTGTTTTCTTGTTTCTAGCCAAGAAATGTTATTTAAAACGTGATATTAGTGTGATTTGTTCTGAGGGTGTTAACCTAATTTTTAAAAATTTAAATTTAGTTTTAATATCTCAGTGGTATTATGCTTTGTTAAAATTGCATTTCTGGAAAAACTCACTCATCTGTAACAGTTTAAACATGAGCCTATATACTGTATTAGCTGAGTAAAAAATGAATTTCCTTTTTACTGTTTTTCTTTTCAATACATCTTGTGAAATCATAAGAGAATTCTGCAATTTATATAGGGAAATTTGGCTGCCATTTGCTTGGACTGTGACATATGACTATAATTTGTAACTTTCCTTCCAACACTTGGTTATTTGTTATTCGAATATCTGAGTTTCAAAAGTATGAATTAGTGTATAGATAGTGAAATAAAAAAAGGTATTCTGTAATTCTCAGTGGGTAGTGTCCTTAGAAATATGGGTTAGGAAACACATTTAAGTACAGAATTTACATTCTGCTTAAATTTGTGATTTACCCCCCCCCCCCCCGTACCTTGCATCTTCATTTTAGTTTTGCATCTTTTTATTTGTATGTTATTCATTCTGTTTTGTGCTTGGGATTATGAGTGTCTTTGTTTCCAGTGGTCTGACATTTTAAAAAATCAAAATCACAATCCTATTCTCTGTGTGCATTTTGAACAAAAATATATTAAAAGCATACAGCTCTTGCCGAATAAGTCATTTATTCTTATGACAAGTATTTATGAAGTAACAGTGACATGTCAGTCACTGTGCTGGGCCCTGGGAACAAGGCCAATGTGATTCCTGTCTGAGAGAGAAAAGAGTTTAGTTAGGAACAGAAAAGAGCAGATAATTTCAAACACCATATCATACTGGAAGAGGTAGGAAGAAGAGTTGATTTGCATTGGAGGGATATCTACCCCAGAAATGTTGGGTTAGGGAGGGCTTCCTGGAGGAAGTGATCTTGAGATTTGAAAGACACATGGGAAAAGGGCAAGTGGAATTTAGGGTTTGAGTGGAGGAAGGGATGAACTAGAGGATAGCATTACAATCAGAGAAGATAGATTTGTTGTACAGGGAGTAGAAGTGATAAGGAGCATTGACTGTGACTGTGGGCTATTTAGGCATAGATGGGTGCTATAAACATGGAGTCCAGAGAGAAAACTGGGCAAACCTTATAAGTGCTGCACTCCCTTATCATGTAGATGATATTTGAAGCCATGGGGTTAGCACGCGTTTTGGAGGGTTGGTGTAATTCACTCGAATTTAAGCCCAAAAAATAATTTGTTAAAAAAAAAAGTTGGTTGAGATCTCCAAAGATACCATTTGAGGTCCATGCATATGAATATTGAGTTAGAGTAAGTTGTCATCAAAGCTTAGGAGAGAACCACAGAGGTCTTCTGATGTCGCTTGCTTAAAAACCCACATGGACAGGAATGTCAGTACAATATATTAGTAGGTTTGGTTCCTCTTTCAGAGAGAAACCACTCTCAAAAGGAGTGACACTGTCATGATTCGAATTGAACGCTAAAGATCCTATTGGCCAACTCTTCCATCTAAGGGAGGTGCCTTTTCTACAAGTGGGCTGTGGCCTCCGCCCTGGGTGGTTGTAGCTCCCTTTCTTCCAGACCATCTAACTGGACCAGGGTGGTCCTATCCCAAACCAATCTCTAGCCTGGCCAGTGTCCTAGGAGATGGTTTGGCATGAAAAATGCCCAAACAGGCAAAATGGTGATTAGTTAGGTCAGATGTTCTCCTTCAGGAATTTGAACTAGGGCATCTGGGGAAGGAGTCAATTAGTTGGTTTTAGGAGGGAATGTAAGCCGAAGAGAACCACAAGAAGAGGACTTGTGGCAGCGAGGATTTTGAATAAACTGATGGGGTAAGTAAACAGAATTTATGAGTAAGCAGAAACTGAAACAAATGGGAGAGAGGACAGGAGAAGTGGCTAAATACTACTAGTAGAAGAAATAGTTACAATCAGAAAAGAACTGAGTCATCACAGAGGCAAATCAAGAGACTTGCTAATAGAGTACCATTAAGGTGAGTGGCCACAGGAACATTGTTGGATTATTTTTCTTAATCCCAAATATATCAGGGGGTACAAGGTGGCCCATGATACTCCTCTTTTTTGGTTTTGCATAGCCTTATAATTAACCAAAATTAATCAGGCTAACCACAGTGAATTTTTATTGACAGAACAAACTACTGAAAGAACACTTCAAGCCTCAAATTTCTCTCAGTGTTACCTGATAGACTATAAGATACAGGGCTGGGAAGGTGGTTCAGTGGTAGAGTGCTTGCCTTGCATGCATGAGGCCCTGGGTTTGATTGCGTAGCACCACATAAGCAGAAAAACCCGGAAGTGGTGCTGTGGCTCAAGTGGTAGAGTGCTAGCCTTGAGCTGAAGAGCTGAGGGACAGCGCCCAGGACAGACAAAACAAACAAACAAACAAAAGATACAATACACTATTAGAAGTGCATTCCAGATGGGTAGGTAATCCTAGCTACTCAGGAGGCTAAGATCTGAGGATGGTGGTTTGAGGCCAGCCTACTCTGGGAAGTCAATGAGACTCCTACCTCCAATAAACTACTTAGAAGCCGGAAGTGGAGCTGTGGCTCAAGTGATAGAGGGCCAACCTTGAGCAAAATAAGTTCAGGGACAGTGAGTAGGACCTGACTTCAAGCCTCAGGACAGGCACTCCTCCCTGTCAAAAGCTCATTCTTTACTTGGAAACTCATGGTTTACCACACTACACTTGTAATCCTAGCTACTCTGGAAGTTGAAATAGGAAGGATCATGGTTCAATGCCAAATCTGAGAGACTCTTTTTGACCAATAGTTGGACACACTGGCATGGACCATCTTAGCTTCACGGGAATTAAAAAAGAGGTAGATTATGATCCGAGCATGTGCCCAGGCAGGAAATGAACCCAGTCTCAAGAGTGACAAGTGCAGAAAAGGGCTGGGGAGGGGCTGGGAAGGTGGCTCAGTGGTAGAGCGCTTGCCTTGCATGCCTGAGGCCCTGGGTTCAATTCCTTAGCACCATATAAGCAAAAAGAAAAAAGCCAGAGGTGGCGCTGTGACTCAAGTGGTAGAGCGCTAGCCTTGAGCTGAAGAGCTGAGGGACAGCGCCTAGGCCTAGAGTTCAGGCCCCACGACTGGACCACCATCCCTCCCCCCCCAAAAAAGAAAAGGGCTGGGGATGTAGTTTGGTAGTAGATCACCTGCCCAACAAGCATGAAGCACTGAGTTCAAATCTTGACACTGTCCAAAAGAAAAGAAAATGCATTCCTTTGAACTAAGATATTTGGAGCTCAAAATTCTTGAGTAAAATGTAAATATTTGTGAGTTATGTAATATTGAAATCCATTCAAGCATGAAGGGCAGTTATTGAACCTATATTGTTATATATTCTTTGTGTCTGTGTGTCTGTGTGTGCATTAAGGAGGAGAAAGGCAGAGATTTCTCAGGACTCTATGCATTAACCAAAGTTTTTACAGATTTACAATCCAGATGGGAATAAATTTAAGATTAGGAAAGATTTTAAAGGTAATCTAGACTAGAGAAAGCCACTCAGATGGCTCTTGTTGACTGAAGAGAGTTGAGTAGAAGCTGATGAGCTGCAATGCAGGGATATCTAGGGGGTTATTTCCATGATAGTTGCTAGGTGGGAAGAGCTGCCAAAGATTACACATCTAATTTTTCAAGAAAGTCTCAATGTTTATGTTATATAGCCTACATTCTAAATATTGGTGTGTAATTCAACCAAAAGCACAGTGAAGCAAAGCTCTTTGGGATCAAACAACAACAACAAAAAACTCTTCTGTCTGCTTTTGGATCATGGCCCAGCAGATCATGGTTTCTGTTCTAGATCAATAGATTTCAAAGTGTTTAAAGATTCAGACTCATCCTGTACAAGAAATTTTGTGCTGGAATCTGACAGGAAAAAGAATGAAGCACATATATTCAGACTGAAATTGGAGGGAAGAAACAAAGCCTGCCTGTTCTCATTTTGGTTTCTACTACCAACGGGCATTGAACTTGACTAGCGCTGGAAAACCATTGAGGGAATTCTGCAGATGAGGTACAGGGAAGATCCAACATGCCTTACCCCGAGAGAAAGAGAAAATGTCTGTTTATATACTATACTGTGTAAGATGTTCTATAGGAGGGGCTTATGTGGGTCAGTTTTAGAACTACATTTTCTAAAATTTAATCTGTTTCTTAAGGGCAAATGTAGGAAGTGGCTCATGTTTGTTAGATTTTTTTTTAATTGCAGTGACAAAATACTTGATGCAAACAACATAAAAGGGAAAGAAGACTTATTCTGGCTCAAAGTTCAAATATTTTAGTACACATGGTGGGGAAGGTATGGCAGAGAAACTTATTTCATGGTGGCCACAAAAAGCAGATAGAGAATGCCAATGCTGTGCGTTTCTTCCTTCTATTTTTTTCATTCCACCTGGACCATTAGCCTTTTGGATGACACTGCTCTTATTCAGGGAGGTGTCTTTCCCTTGGTTTATCTTCTCTGGAAGAACCATTTTACCAGGTACACTCAGATATGTGTGTTACTCATCTCCTATGGAATTCTCAATATAATCAAGTTGACAAACCTCTCAGAGGCATTCTGCTTACATTCTGCATGTATTTCCAGACCTGTCAGATAAGACTGGTAAGTCATAATTGCTACCTCATTAGGTTGTTGAGAAGATAAAATGAAATATACACACGATGAGAACTCTCTGACACAAAATAGGTTCTCAATAAACAACATCTTTAAAAATAATTACAAGACAGCTTTACTAGCCACCATGAACAAACCAGCAAGATTTATTTCATTTCACAACTAGTTATCACCTATAAAATTACCCTGGGAGAAGGGACCAAAGCTTAGGGAGGGGCTCACCACACCTGAAGTATGGAAATTACAGGAAGGAGGCGCAATGGAGGATGGTTTTCTCTGTATTTCTAGGTTTTGTAGATATTTTCTAGATATTATAGGTTACTGGAATGTTTCTAATCTTTGGTCATGCATCTAGCCATCATCATAACCTAGAGGGCTAAAAAGATACCCAGACTTGGGTTTGATGAACAACTCAAATAGCCAGTGTACTGTAGAAATAACTCCTCATAATAGAAACAGTAACCTGGTTTCTGGTTTCACCCTCTTCCTCTACCCACAATTCCAGTCATGATACACCTAACCAAGCACCTGAGATCTAAATATGGAGTTTAGGAGCCTTGTTCAGCACTACAGATTTCTCTCAGTTGTCTTCTTGGAATAAAATTTGGAATTTGTCATTTAATAAATCATTCCAGAGCACCTGCCACATTCTTAAATCTTAGATATCTCAGGTTTTTCCAAGTGAAGATGGTTTCTTTAGGCCTGTTTGTTGGTTTCTGTGGTGATTGTTGAGTCCAGTCAGTCGCTTTCTGCATGCCGGCACCCTCTCCCTCACTTCCCCTGAAATGAATGCTCCTTGACAAGGCAGGCACTTTAGGGCCATCTGGTCCAAAGAGAGATTGGAGCCTCTTGGCAGAAGGAAAGTTAACAAACAACCATAAAAGGATTTTCTAAATATGTCCACAATCCAATATAACCCTTGGTAATTTGATTTGTAGGAAATGGAGAGCAGAACATTACACACAGAGTGCTTATCTATAATTCATAATAATTACTGTAACAGGGAATCTATAGATGTAGGAACACAAATTACACTCCCAGGTTGAAGAATGCACTTCTGGCTGAAACAATGCTTTATGTCACCCCCTCTCTCTGATCTCCCTGTCCCTTAACATATATCATTTAGGTGTTTGGAAAAACTAAAGCCTATTTCATGCCCTGAAAGCTCACAAGTAAGTGTTCCTTCCTCTTTTGTGCCAGTGTTCCTTCTTCTTTTGTGCCAGTCTTGGGGCTTGGACTTGGGGCTTGGGCACTGTCCCCGAGATTCTTTGCTCAAGTCTTTTTGTCCCCAAGATATTTTGCTCTATTATTTGAACCACAGTATCAATTCCAGCTTTTTGTTGGTTAAACTGAAGCTAAGAGTCTCGTAGGCTTTCTTGCCAGGGTGGCTTTGAACTGCAATTCTCAAATCTCAACTTCCTGAGTAGCTAGGATTATAGGCATGAACTACTGGCACTTAGTTTGCCTTTCTCTTTATAATGAGATAGAGCACAGACTCATTTCTTTCAGGAGAGACTCAAGCAGTTTCACAATACTTTGTTTCATGGAATTTTGAGCTTTGGGCATTTGCAATATAACATGGGAAAAGATATTGATTGATTTATTTTGTGCTATTTATAAATGACAAGATCATTTTTCCTCAGTGGTAGTGAAGGGCCTCTATGGTTGCTTGTGGGGTTGAAGGCTAAAATTTAATTTAGCTGAAGGCTAATTTGTAATTAGGGGATGCATTCTGTTAAAAAAGGTTACTGTAGGGAACATGTTTTTGTTTCCTGCCAAGGATCACTTGCATAGTGTAGCATCATTTGAGGGCCATACAAAATATCAATACATTGCGGGAAGACAATGGGATGATTGTATGTCTGTCTTGTCCTAAATATTTTTCTCAGGCCTTATATGGCCGAAGGACTAGATGATCCTCACTGTTGGTAAGGATAAATAATCTGCTCAGGGCTACAGAAAAATGGAGACAGATAAACCTTAGCCTTATAAGTTCCTAAATACATATTATGTGTGTATAAATGTATTATTTATATACCTGCCATCATAAGTAAAAGAGTAACAGGTGCTAAGTACATTTCAACAAAATAACTGGACTTGGACTTTTCATTGTAAATATCACATTCATGACTGGCATCTCTCTTTCCCAGTTGTCCCTTGTGACCCTCACATTCCACCCTATGAGAGCTTTTTGTAGCTGTAGCTGATCATAGCTTTTTTTAGTTGTTCTTTTTACAGTTTATAATTGTCCAACATCATTTACTTTGGGTCTGTCTGGGAGACATTCAGAATCCAGCCACTACTTTATTTTTAGTGGCAGAGCGTGTCTACCCTTCAGCTGTTGGGAATGCTGGTCCTGGCTGCGAATCTTGTTTGCTTTAAGTTGCAGTGCTTTTCAGCCCCATGTGTTTTGGTTTTTGGAAGCAGCTGTATTGGGAAAGCTTCTGGCTGAATTACTGGACAAAGCCCGCATTATAAAAATCCTCAACTTGTTTGCTCTTCACTTCAAAAAGACTGTGGGCTGCCAGCTTGTCGTACTCATATTACCCACATGCCTGCTTAAGTTTTCACCAGCAGGCATGAGTCTCTGGGTCTCCATTTTTTAAAATTGGTTGGACTATAGCTATTTGGTTTGATACTGATCTGTCATAGGCAAACCATAAAGGGGCTGCCGCAAGATGCTGGCAGCCTCTGGCCCTCCCATTAGCAAGGATAGGGTTTTGAATGGAGTTTATTTTTTCCCCTGGTCAGCATCTTTAGAACAGAGTTGGGAATAAAGCTAGGACTGGCACTGAAGACTTCTTTTTTTCAATGGAAAGCTGATTACTTTGTCATTGAGCTCAGCAAGTGTACTGTGTGTGTGTGTGTGTGTGTGTGTGTGTGTGTGTGTGTGAGAGAGAGAGAGAGAGAGACAGCGAGAGACAGAGACAGAGAGAGAAAGAGAGAGAGAGAAAGTGTGTGTGTGTGTGTGTGTGTGTGTGTGTGTGAGAGAGAGAGAGAGAGAGAGAGAGAGTTGGCATCAGGGACCCTAAGACAGAAAACTAGGATATGTTAAGACACACAAACACATTGTGGTTCATAAACAGAGTCATATATAACAACATCAAGCCGAGGAAGTTTCAGCCAGTGGCAGTCCATGAAAGCACTAGAATTCCATCAATGCTATGCAGTTGCTCAATTGCTTGTTGCCACTATATCATCGTTTTCATTGTGCCCACATTACTCCTCTGCACGTCACTTCTGAAAAATTCTTACTGAGCTCTCACTGTCCCTTCTGATCTTTATTCTCATCACCACACCACCTATCTTTCATCTTTCCTTATAATGTTTCTCCCTGTCTTGGACTTCTGGATCGTTGAAGCAATTCATGATGGAAGTTGACTTGATCTGCAGTTTGTTGTGAGTATTTACACTGGATGTCATGGATTCCATCCTCTAGTGTTCAAGAGAAATGATTGGTGACAAGGGAGTTAGTTTCCTTACAGAGTATGGCTCTGACAAGAGACAACAAGCAGACTTCAGTAACAGAATCCCAGATTTTGAAACTTCTCAGCAGCAAAGCCTTACTTTAAGTGTGTGAATTGAAATCAACAAAAATAAAACACACTGAGCATTTCCAAGACTAGAAGTGCAAACCTTTGGCCCTGATCTGATCTATAGATGGGATTATGTTAATCCCGAAAATATACAGTATAACAAATGTCTAGTTTATTCTTTCAGTTGACCTAATTGTCATCACTTAAAAATTGAAAGACTTCACATAAAAATCTATATTCCCAGTTCTCTGGTACACTGTAAGATCCAGTAACCGTAGATTTATAGTCTTGCCTGCAAAACACCTGCACAGGGCTCAGTAACTGCTGGCCATTTTATATAGGGAAGGGTACCACATGCTCCAAGACACACAGACAGGGTCAATCTCTACTTGTCATTTTTTAACTTGGCTTTCTTAAAGCTAGTAGGAATATTTAACAATGCGCATGGCTCATCTTCCCTTCTTCTGTCATTGTGGTCACCTGCTTGGTGCAGAAACATAATTGCATATGTGGTACCTGCCTTCATCTTGCATGCAAGTACTAATCAGAAAGTAGCACTGTTTCTTGAGTTTTATTTATTTGGTTTTTTTTTTTTTTAATTTTTGCCTTTGGAAAATTCTGGTGTCTGAAAACTTGTGGTTTGAAGAATAATGTCTACGGCAGACGTAAAACAGAGACATTGTTATCTGCTTTAGCTGCTTAAGTGATTCAGGATGGCAGAAAGGCACAAAGGTCAAGGGAAGAATCTGAGTGCTATCAGAAGAATAAGCAGCTTATGTATGATGAACTGTGAATTCCTTGAAGGATGTTGGAAATTAGGAAAGCCCAGGCTAGAGTCCTACCTCCTCTCAAGATGACATCAAATAAGGAAATGTGAGAGCTATTATACATTGTCTTGGGACTCAATGGTATACAGACTTCCTATTTGAGTTTTGAATGTGTATGTAGAAATAGGAGCATGGGTGGAAGATCCTGCAAAGAATTCACTCATTTTACTACATGCTTCTTGGATTTGAGGCTTACTGTCTGTGGGAAGAGTCATTATAAGGGGGAACCCATGTTAAATGTCTCATGAGTGCTTGATAAATATCTCTAGATAAAATTGTAAAGCACACTATTTGTTTGTTTTTTGACAGAGAAATCAGGGGCAAAAAAAGCAATTGATGCCTGGCTTTGTAAAGATTGGTTCCCCAGGAAGATATTGCCATTTGAAATTACTTAACATTTCTCCCCCAATATAAATGCTTAAGGCAAGAACTAGATTTTATACCTAGCAAATAGCAATGTAAATGTCAAAGAACATATTCCGAAGCATTACACTTACAGCTCCTAAAATGGCATCTTAGACTGGTATTAATCACTGTCAGATTTGTGTACAACATTTCATCAATTAAATAGCAAGAAGACCTGTCCTTTCATGGAAAGCAAATAACACATATGGATTTCCTCTTAGCAATTAGCTGAACATTCTGCATTTCCTTCTTGCTTGCAAAAAAGGGCTTGGACTGAAACCATCAACATGTTTGCGTTCTTCATTGGAAAGGCAAAGCAGATGTGTAACAGCTTTCAGTAGAATCCAGATTAATTTACAAAGTATCTTGTGAAACATCTTGATGTAGATGCATTTCTGAATCCTTAGATCTTTTGGAGTTGGATGGAGGGTGACACCCCATGAAAGTTATGAAGTGCTTTAAACTTTTGTGTGTGTTTTGAGTAGAGATTTTCAAAACTGTGTCACTATGTGTATGTGAAAGGGAGTTTAATGTGAAAAACTTGTTCCCAGTAAGGACTAGTTTCAACTACGTTTATGGATTTTTTTAAATGATGAGGCAATTTTATGCAGTAAAGACTGATGATAGAACTGCAGTTTACATAAATGGCAATGGATTAGCACTTAAACCACTCTCCATGTATGTTTAAACAATCTTCCATGACCCCTCCCCCTCCCCAATCTCCTTTTATAAACTTCATCATTTATCTGGGATTAAAAGGGCAATGTTTTGGCAACACTGTTGATTTACATGTAACTCATCATTTGTTTATCATTTATTTGAGATTAGTTCCTGAACTTTATATGCCTGGAATGTGTATTACGCCTGTTTACATTTCTGATAGATGATGCCTGTTTTAAATGTATTTTTTTTAGGGCTCAGGACAGCTTTGTGACTTTGATGATCTCTAGCAATCAGTCCCATCTAAGCCAAAGGGAAGTCAGTGATTTATAACTTTTCAGCACAGTTCAGTTTTAGTGATAATCCATCAAAGTCTTTAGTATTCTTTTCAGGCTCTAGTCTCAAATCTCGTCCAACAAGATGCATTGGTCTCTAAAAACTGGCCTGTGGGGCTATGAAATCCTCTAAAGAGCAGAAACACAGCACTCAACATCATAGATATTTCTAAACAGTATGCAGAGATACTATAGCTTAAAGTGAACAAATAGCAGCATAGGTACCTACATAGCAAGAATACATTTGTATATGCACACAGTATTAGTTATCATATAGTAACATAATACATAATATAACCCATCTAAATTAGCTTTTATATTTATTCATATTTCCAGTGAGAGAGTAGATCTGTTACCAGCTATTTGTTATGATTTTTTCCCCTTTTTAGGACAATTTTAAATTGATTTTTGTAGTTTAAAATCAGAGAATGTTTAGAAGTAGAAGAAAACAGTTTGTACTGTAGAATTTCAGCATTTGAGTGTTGGAAAATTTAACAATGGAGGAGAATCGGTATTTATATTCCACCAAATTTCTTTGAATAGTGAATGTTGTGAGAAAGGCATTTTAAGCAGAAGAACAGATTATGTATTTTTGAGATTGCAGAAAGTATGAGATATGTATGTTAAAAGTCCTATGTGTGTAAACCATAACCAACGGAAGAGGAGAAGAACACAGGAAGAAATGAGCATGGAGAAAGTAAGAAGCAATGTCTTCCTCATGAAGAACTGAGGTAAAAAAGTAATTTTAGGATGATTTCTGTGGAACTTTGTTTAAACACTTAAAGCAATTCACAATTCATAATAAAAATTTATAATGCTTCATTCTTCCTGGCCAGATTGCTTCATTACAATGCCATAGAGATTAATGCAAATGAGACTATTAATGGAGGAGATATTCACCTGGGATTTTGCTAGTCAAGTACTCTACAACTTGATCCATAACCCCAGTCCTCACCTGGGATTTTGTTTATCTATTACTTTAGAACTAAATGAAAGGATATTTGACATCACACAATTTCATAACATATGGACGTTTAGGGTTTTCTTTTTATATTTTAAGATATTTTCCCATAAAATATATCTGTAGCAATGAGAAGTACAAAATGTCATGTCAAAACCAGCTTTACAATGTCGGTGAGGGGGGGGGAGGGGGGGTATGATTGGGTGGGAGGGAGGGGGGAGGCTGGGAAGGGAGGTGAAGGGTAAACAAAGGAGGAGGATGCAATGCTTGGTAAGAAATGTATGCATTATCCTGCCCATGAAATTGTAACCCCTCTGTACAGTATGTTCTCAAATAAAATAAAATAAAATTTAAAAAAAAAAAAAAAAAAAATATATCTGTAGCAGAAAAGGATAGATATAAAGATTTATATACAATTCTAGAGCTGGAGTAAAACCAGGAAGAACTGATCAGTATTAATATTCACACAAAATGTCCAAGCAGAATAATATATTTATGGATGATTAATTATCCAGATGTACCCAAAACAGAGCTGAGTGAATGGACTTAATTTCTTATCTTATAAGCGGTTGCATCTACAGAAGGTCTTACCAGTTGTAGTAAGAAATTTATGAGATATTGGTAAGAAAACAAAGTAAGAAGGAAGATCCAACAACTAGAATTGAAAGTCATAAAGACAGATCAATGAGTTTTTAGAGAGAAACCAAAGTTGAATAGTGGGAGAGAGGAGGAAAAAACAATTTGCTTGGATTATATATAAAGCAGATCACTTCCCGTGTCTCTGATTCTTAGCCAGACTAAAACTCATTTATGATTGCTTTTAAAGACAAAGATTTCAGAAGAGATAAAATTAAAGTAGTGCCTGTGCTGGACATAGTTTCTTAACTGGAAAGATGATGACTTTATCTGACTGGTGTGAATACAGTACTTTCAGTGTGTTCTGTAGTATCCTATTGGTTGGTTTGTGATTAATGGCTGAGGGTCAACTGAGAAAGTCTTAAAAATTCCCTTGTGAGCCAATAGGCTGAAAATTGTTTTTGAACAGACTCAATGGACACCCATTTACTGAGGAAATTGGAATTGCTCTTTGAGAAGGAGAATAGGTTAGTGACAGCCATGCTTGTGCTAGTTCAATGTTTTTGCTTTATCTCACTAGACAAGAACGAATCTCTGAGGATTTGGCTGCCACTCTGGGGCTGGAATTAAGTAGTCTATGAGCCCATGGGTAGAGACCAGAACTCTAAGAAACTTGTGAAATTAGTAGGAGGTATTATGCCAGGGACTGGAGTAAAGGTCTCTAATAGTGGTTAGAAATGCCACTGAAATGGAACAAAGATAAATAGCTTTGGAGCAGGGGAATGCCACCAACTAAGTGAGAATATATAGGCATTCAGCTCATTCATGGATTTGAACTCAACAGGTAATGCCAGGGAGAATAACTGGGATTTGAGTTTCAAGTTGGTATCTATGTAAATGAGATGAGCAGAAAATGTTTAGACCTCAGTGTTCAGATTAAACCAACTGCAGCAGTAGTCCATCCACCAGGGGGCAATAGATTGAAGCTTGGTCAATAAAACTTGAAGCAGATACACACTACATCTATAGGCAATCTTTTGTTATTTCCAAATCAAGGGAATCATGATTGTTTTTGGAGGAAAAAATAGCCAAGTATTTAAAACCTTCTGAACTCCCAAGATCGAAAAGCTTAAAGAGGTGGGTTGTGAACAGGTTGGAGAATTTGCTGTCTGGTTTGTATCAGGAGAAGCCTGGTTATCATAAAAGGTGTTACTTGGATTCTCTATTAACAGATTCCTCAGAGTTTTAAAAGTTTTCTAATGCCACAGAAATTCTGGGAAGAAGAGACAAACCCTACTTCTGCTGTCAGTATTTTAGCAAGGGCTTTCTAGGGATTTTCAGCTCCCATGAACTTAACTGGGTGCACTTTTTCTAATATTTGAGATCAAATTTGCAAAAATCAATTTTCAGAACTATGGATGAATAACAAAAAAGAAAGAAAACAGAATTTATCCAGGACATCTTGAAAGGCAAACAAGAAATATACTCTAGGTTAAACATCTACCATTCAACTATACATGCCCAACAGGTTACATTCATTCCCATATTTTCCCAAATGAGTACACCTTTTAGCTGATTATTATCAGAGAGAAACTCTGAAGGAGTTCTGCCAGAGACACATGACAAGTTTTGCTTCTAGACTTTCTAACCTTTAAAGGGTCATACTACCTACCTACCTTAGGAGAATCACATGTATAACCTTCAGTAAAGGAAGGGGAAGAAAACTAAGTGTGAGTTCCCACCATGTAGACAGGGGTCATTGGCAAGGGCAAAGAAGGCAGAGATTATATTATTCTTTGTGGAATACTATCAAGATACAAACAGAGAGATACTGTCACAATGCATAATAAATATTTTACTTGTTTAATCCATACAATGACCTTAGAGGTGTTCATATAATTGTAATTTGTAGGTGGGAAAATAGGTAGAAATCTATTAAGACCACAGTAAGACTAAGCAATTCAAAGCTAGAACTCTGCTATTCTGCTCCACAAAGAAGGCAGAACAATTAAATCTTCTGAATTTTAGGGGACAAAGTAACAGATATGTTTATTATGACAAGGGTAGTTTTAAATTTACGAATGAGGGAAATATAAAATAATATTTAGAATAGGTATGGTAATATGATTGATGTGTTCATAACATTAAAAACAACTATGAGTAGAGATTTCTATTTTTCATCAAAATTTCTAAAATTGAGCTTTTGTATCTTTGAGTGTAACATTCTATAGAAAATGGCCTCTGTTGGTTACCTGCAAGATTCAGGTTGCAAAAGTTGGTATAATTTTAAATTATGTTAAAAAATTTAAAGAAATTTTATCATTAGGTATGTATTTATTATTTTTCTTTGTGTTTTACCTAAGGCTTTTTTCTTTAAAATAATTCTTTAAATATTGTGAACTCAAAACTAGTAAGGCCTATAGTAAAGGCTATGTCATCACTATGCTATGGCAATTATAACTACGAAGTATGTTAATAACCAAGCTTATGTCCCAGTTCTTAAGAGTTGTGTGAAGGCACGAAAAACAGTTCTTTGAGACTTGGAATTTCATTTGTTAGGGAGAGATATCTTTTAAATAAAGTTTGATAGAAGTTTTGGAGTATTAAATGCAATTACGATTGTAAATTCTAGTTGAAATGAGTGACATATAGTAAACATGTAGTGTGACATATTATTATTGGTATCATTATACACTTCTGTTTTTCCATGGCCAGCATCAGCTTTAATGCATCAAGTTAGATTGTTTAGTAATTTGATGGTAGTAATCTACTGCTTCAGACATTAGAGCTGTTAACAGTATTGGAGATATTGATAACCTTCTTTTCCTGAAATGAGTTTTTCATTTGGCTTTTGATAGCCTTTCAACTTGCTGTTCTCTTCTTGTAATCTTTCTTCCTGATTCCTGTTCATCTTTCGATCCTTTTAATTTTGAAGTGTCCAAATCCTTGAAACATTCCTCTTCTTTGTCTGCACTCATTCTCTTGAGAACTCTTTTTATTATCACAATCACATTGTCTACTCCAAAATTTATATCTCTAGATGAGAACTCAATTATAGACTCATATATTCAATTGCCTACTAACATTTCCACTTAGATATTTAATAGACACATTAAATTAACCATGCTCAAAATAGAACACTTGGTTTTCCCCGTGAAAAGCTATTTTACCTAGTCTCGCCTATTTCCAATTGTTGAAAAGCATAAAACAAAAACAATGAAACAAATCAAACCAACAGAAAACTTGAAGTCATGCTTTGTTCATCTGTTTTCTCACTCATTATATTCTTTGCTTTGAAAATTCCTGTTGACTTTAGTATGATTTCAGAGTCACACCACTCCTCTGTAGCCTCTCTGCTACCATCCAACACTCATAGCCTTTGGTCTTCATTCTCCCTCTTTCTTTCTTTCTTTCTTTCTTTCTTTCTTTCTTTCTTTCTTTCTTTCTTTCTTTCTTTCTTTCTTTCTTTCTTCCTTCCTTCCTTCCTTCCTTCCTTCCTTCCTTCCTTCCTTCCTTCCTTCCTTTCTTTCTTTTTAAGCCCGTAGTACAAGGGTTTGAACTCAAAGCTTTGCACTTGCTGGGAAGGTACTCTACTACTTGAGCCCTTCTGTTGTTAGTTACTTTTGTGATAAGGTCTTGTGTTTAATGCCCAGCCCAGCCTCTTAATGGTCCTCTTAATGATGTTTCCTGTGTACTTGGGCTGAGGGTACATCTTACATCCACTTATTAGTTGATTAACTTTTTACTGGGGCTAACCTTCATAGTCCCAACCTCTACCTTCTAAGTGTTTGGAATTACCGGCATGAGCTGTTGTGCATAGCTTATCTTCATTCTTGCAACTGCCTTCTGTATTCATTGTTCCTACCATTGTTTCCTTCGGTATTTTGTCCACTTGCAATATAACTAGGGCCTGTCTCATTCCTGTTCACATTCAGTGGCTCCATGTTACTTAGACAAAAGCCAAATTTAAAAAAGATTGCCTAGGGTGGCACCTGTGTGGCTCATGCCTATAGTTCTAGCTACTCATGAGGTTGAGATCTGAGGATCACTGTTCCAAGCAGCCTGAGCAGGAAAGTCCTTGAGACTTTTATCTCCAGCTAATCACAGAAAAAGCTAGGAGTGGAGCTTTGTCTCCAAGTGAAACAATTCTGGCCTTGAGAAAAATGGAAAAAAAAAAAAAAAAGAAAAGAAAAGAAGCTAAGGGATAGTGCCTAAGCCCTGAGTTCAAGCCCCAGGACCAGCACAGAACCAAAACCAAACAAATGAGATTGCCTAAATTTAAAAGCACTTTGGTCTCTTGCCCTTTTTTCTCTGTTGCTACTCTTTTTCTAGGCACAGTTGCTTCTTTGCTTTTCTTTATGTTTATCAGATACTCTTTCAGGGCTTTACTCTGCCTTTGGTAATCTGCTTGGGAGTAAATACTGGTAAACTATACCACTTACTTCACAGTCTTTGACCATCTTAATTATGACTGTAACCTGTCAAGGACTCTGGATCTTCCTATATCACATTAAACAGAACTAAGACATTTAGTTGCATTATTTTTCTATAGCCCAATGATCTCTTATTAATTTACTCAAGATTTAATAATTTATTTACTGTCCGCATCCAATGTCAGTGTTTCCACTGAGCTTCATCAGGTAGGGACTGTGTAGCGATGGCCACCCTGACATTCTGGTGCTAGAATAGTGTGTGGTTTTGGTAAATGATCAACAATGTGCCCAGGAAACATGACACCTCCAATAGCTGAACACACACGTTTTTCTTTTTTATGAGTTCAACATAGTGCTTTTGGATGCCTACTCTACTGCTCACTTAGAGCAGTTGGGGAGCTTTAGTCAGAAGCTAAGCCTGCATTCTATGTGTGAATTTCAGGTTATTTACAAGGTTGATTTTGAATATATGACATGTATATGCAATATATACATGAATCATGCCCTCTGGTAACCTTAATTTTTAGGGTAACACTCTCTTTACTCTTCATTTTTTTTTGCTACTGAGTTTTGAACTCAAGACATCATACTCTGGGCATGGCTTTTCCATTCCAGACTAGCATTCTAACAATTGAGTTATAGCTCCATTCCTTAGGGTAACATTTTCTCCTAAAGTATGTAGTTAGTGACATCATCATTGTTCTTATTGTACATTCTCCACATAGTAATGGAGAATAACTCAGCAAAGCTAATATATAAGATTGTATTTGTCTTTATTCTCTTAATTAGATTTATTTTTCATTTTCGTCTGTGATATCACTGGTATTGCAAAATATATAGCTCAATACTAAAATTTTCCTGCGATTTGGAACTCAGGCAAGAGTTGCCTTTACCACATGCTCTTTTCTTACTAAAAATTGGGAGAAGTATTACATTACAAACCTAGACTACCTAGTAGTAAAAGGTCAGATGTTTCTGTGAGTGACAGCCTTCTACTTTGCACAAAAGTGTGACTTGGTGCATTCAGATTAGTGATTGTGTGGCTGTATGTCACTTTACCTTCAGAATATTTCCTTTCAATTTCTACTGTTTTGACTGTGTTCTGGAGCTGATGTTGTAAAGAGAGAGGGTGGTACAAGTCAGAGAACACTGACAGTTTGAAGCATCTGCAAGTTGGGACACATTTCCTGCTGCAATGTGTATACATTTGGCTAACAGTTGTAAAATTCCTCCCTTTTATAAGTGACAGGTAGTTGGAAATTGTGCTTTTGTTCTTTGATAAAAGGAAAGCAAACTTCTGAAGTCTCTAAGAATAGAATTAATCGAGTTTTAATATTTGGACTTAGTTCTGTAACAACATTCTTCTATTAAATTGAGTTGAATAGAAATAAAATTATGGCTGGGCTGACCTGATTAGATCTGTCATCTTCCTCAGTGTAAAGATAACATCGTATGGCTGGTTTGGCTGCAGTTGCCTCATTTGATGTTACTGAATGTCAAAGCAGCCACAATGATGAGTTTGGAAATGAAGTGGTCTGGTTAATTGGCCACAGGTGATAGTCAATGGACTGGTGTTTGTCTTAGCAGCATTTGGAAGAGCTGTTTTGTCTTAAATATCCTATGATGTTAAGTGAAAACATCAACATTTCTACAGACCCAGATAGTAATACAGTTGCTTCGCTTAGTTTTAACAATCTGCTAAAAATGGGAAGACACCATTTTTCAGAGTCAGATTTAGAAATAAGTAAAGGGTATTTCTCTTTATGGCATAACTGAGCAGGCCTCCAAGCAATTTGTCTTTCTACCAAACAGCAGTGGCACCTTTATTGTGAAGGCCTTGACACTTAGGCTGGGCCAGAACTTCATTTTTAAAGAATGTTGTCCTTGGGCAGGGATGTGAGTCCAGATTTAGAAAGATGAATGAGGCATAGAAAGCTATGCATGTATGAAAAATCCTTTTTTTTCTTTTTCTGGTAACACAGCTAGACTGATTTTCCAGTCTTTTTTTTTAGTTATGTGAGGTTATGTGATGGAATTTTGGCCAATGACATTTGAACGGAAGTGACATCTGTGATGATATCACATTGATAAATTGGCATAGAAGAAGATATATCCAATCTATTGGTTGGCTGGAGACCCTGGTAAGAAGATCTTGAATTCTTGAATAGAGATTGATTAACTTGAGTGAGTGTGTGTGTGTGTGTGTGTGTGTGTGTGTGTGTATGTGTGTGTGTGTTTTAAACCACTGAGATATTAGAATTCATCTGCAAACACTAGCTAGCAATATCATCTTAATTAGTCTTTCAGACATAAAATGAGTGAGAAGGGGAAGATTCTACAGTTTCAGTCAAGTTGGGCCATTCTTTCAAGATAAAGTAATGACAGCAAAAGCAATAAAAATCACAAACACTTGTGAGGAAACATTTATAAGAAGTAAAAGAAAAAGACTTTGAAAAAGAGACAAGATTAACCTCAATATTTTTGCTGAAATCTAGATTACCTTTTACTTCAAGCAAAAGCGGAAACTTGGAAAGAACTACAGTGAGCCATGTTTACATTACGAAGTGGGTGAATTGGGTGTTTTTGTTTTGTTTTGATATATGTGCAGTGTGAGGACCTGGAAATACTAGAAAGCACGCTGGGTGAAAAGTCAGGGTATAGCTTTAGATTTCAGAGTCATTAAAATCTGTAATGAATCTCAGAGTAGCAAATGAGAAAGGCAATGGTAGCTTACGCAGACATTACTGTTGAGAGAGTAAAAGAAGCAGAAAAGAATTAATGGTCAAAGAAAAGGAACAAACAATGTGGTGGAGGTCTAAGGCAGAAAATACTTTGTTAAGTAATTTATTTACTGACAAATGATTCCAGTTATCAAAAATGATGAGGAATGATAAAGGGCCTTTTGCTTAATTTTTTTGGCTCTTTTCTGTGATCATTCTTCAACATGGAAGCCACAAAAGTATGCATGTACATATTTCTATATTATGATTTGAAAGGGGTGGTTATTGTATGAGTCAAGTACAAGCCCAAGGCAAAGAAAGCTTGGAAAAGCATAAAGAAATAGTTTGGACATATTAAACCAAGTGAACATGGGTTTGTGGAGTGTCTTTCATGTACCATGCATTAGATAAAATGAAAAGAGACAGAGATGTTCATGCTACTATAACACAGAGTTCTAGCTGTTCTGATGGGCCTATAAACTAGAATAATGGGTATATGATTATGAGGTGAATAGGGCTTTTTCAGGCTTATGAGGATGGCGCAGAGAGAAAGCATGTTAAAGCAAAGCTAATTTCAAACATATGACACAGAATGAGCGAAGTTATATACACATGGCCATAGAACATTTGAGGAAGACTTACAGGGCATGGTGGCAGAATTTTTGAATGATGAGGCAGGACAGGTAAAACTTTTGAAACTAGTTCAACTCCACTGAAGATTTTAGACAGAGGAGAGACACATCTAAATTGGTGCTTCAAAATATTATTTTGGTAGCCTTGAGGGAGATGAATTAGATGAACTGGAGAAACTGATGCATGGAGGCCTACTAAAGATCAAAGCAAGCTGCTAGATAAGGAACAATGAGGGACTCGGGGGTGGGGTTGTTCAGGCCTGTAATCCTGTTTCCTCAGGAGGCTGAGATATGAATGAAAGCCGTTTAAAAAAGAAGAAAACTTGCAAAACTCCATCTCCAAAATATTCAGCAACAAAACAGACTGGGGGTATGGTTCACGTGGTAAAATCCTGGCTAAGGCAGCAAGCTTACCAAGTTTAAGGCCCTGAGTCCAAACTCCAGTACTACCAAAACCAGAAAATATAAACAAAGCCAAACAAATAAACAAAAAACAAAGATCAAACAAAGGTCTTCAAAGCAGTTGTCAGCATGAGGAGCAGGAAGGAATACATAGAAAATATTTTAGAATTGAAAAATATAGAATTTTCTAATAGACTAGTTGTGGAAACAAGTGAAAGGTCTTGGAAAAATTAAAAACTATTGCCTAAATTCAAAGATGGAAGAGACTTGGTGTTAGCTACTTATTTTACATCATATTCAGATTATGAAAGACTTTCTTCTCAAAGACTTATCTAGAATTCACCTGCCTCTCATCATTTTCTCTTTAGAAAAACCACCATCTTTTCTTGCCTGGATTAGCTCAGTACTTTGCATATTTCCTGCTCTCTCTTTATTTATTTATTTTTTGACGATTCTCAATGCAGCAGCCATTTTTCTCTCTGCTAAAATATAGGGGCAGGGCTGGGAAGGTGGCCCAGGGGTGGAGGGCTTGCCTTGCATGCCTGAGACCCTGGGTTTGATTCCTCAGCACCACATAAGCAAAAAGAAAAAAGCCCTAAGTGACGCTGTGGCTCAAGTGGTAGAGCGCTAGCCTTGAGCTGAAGAGCTGAGGGATAGCGCCCAGGTCCAGAGTTCAGGCCCCACGACCAGACTCCCCCCACCCCCCTCCCCCAAAATATATATATATATAGGGGCAAATCTTTCTTGTCTTTCAATGGCTTTCCTACAGAGTTGGGCCAAATCCTTCCATCTATGAGTGACTACTTGACTTATTAATCACTTCTGTTCCACATACCCACCCCAATCATCTGTCTGCTGTCTTCCTTAACTTCAGCATCATTAGATTCCTTGTGTTTCTGAAAATATACCAAGCAGCCTTTTGCCTCAGGCCCTTTGTACTTTCTTTAGAGGTCATTGTCACGAATGCATGTTCCAGATAGCTTCAAAATGCACTTCTTTACTTTTTTTTTTTTTTTTTTTACTTGGATTTCATATTTGAGGCACATATTTGGAAAGGCTTTATCTGATATCTTACCTAAAATGTAGTCATTATCTTTCTTTTACCAGTATATATGTTTATGTGTGTGTATTTACATATATAAATATATACACGTGTTTATACACACACATATGCACACACACACACACACACACACACACACACACACACACACACACACACACACACACACACACACACACACTGGTTCCAGAGTTTGGATTCAGAGACTCATTCTTACTCATCTGGTTTGCTGGTCTGGCACGGCATCCCTTGAGACACAGCTTAACCTGGGCTTTTTTCTAGTTATTTGGATATGTAGTCTTGCACTCTTGCCTGGTCTGGTTTTGAGTCTTGATCCTTTAAATCTCAGCCTCCTAAATAGCTGAGATTACAGGTATGAGTCATATTTGCCCAGTTAATTTTGGTGTTCAAGACTTTTATTTTTGATTTTTTACTTTTCCTTAATTACCTCATTCACTGTGGGTCTTGCTATGGCTTCATCCGAATGTATGTGTATATACATATATCTTAGATGTCTATATCAGAGACATTTTTCAATATTTATTTGTTTTTGTTTTTTTGGGATCTGGTCGTGGGGCCTGAACTCTGTGCCTGGGCGCTGTCCCTCAGCTCTTCAGCTCAAGGCTAGCGCTCTACCACTTGAGCCACAGCGCCACTTTCGGCTTTTTTTTTTTTTTTTCTGCTTACGTAGTGCTGAGGAATTGAACCCAGGGCCTCATGCATGCAAGGCAAGTGCTCTACCACTGAGCCACCTTCCCAGCCCTCAATATTTATTGAATGAGTACAGTTTCAGGAAATTGAACTAATACCTTTAATCTAAAAAATGGGGAAATTATAGTTGCAATAATATAAAACATTGAGATTTGCTCACTTTTTAATCAAAATTTTATTTGTTAACACATTTCAAAACCCATTTAATACTTAAAAAAGTTAGGGCATAAACGGTA
This sequence comes from Dipodomys spectabilis, assembly GCF_019054845.1. Lineage (NCBI taxonomy): Eukaryota > Metazoa > Chordata > Mammalia > Rodentia > Heteromyidae > Dipodomys > Dipodomys spectabilis. The sequence goes on along the minus strand of NW_024870824.1, from coordinate 272,818 downwards.
AAGTAGTAACTAAGAAATTCCATAATTACGTTGGTTGAAAAGTTGAAACTAGGATTATAGGAAGAATTTTGAGGGCATGTAGCCTCAAGAGAAGAGCAGCAGCTTAGAAATGTCTCTTGGATGAGATGAAAAGAGAAATCAAAGCCATCAGTCTTGCCGTTTCTGTAAAGTCCCCTTCTGCATTGGGAAACTGATTGCTAAGAATTAGAAGGTGAAGCTTATTGGAGGGCTCAAAGACCTTACATTTAGGCTTTTGCACAATGTGATAGTGAGAAGCACATTCCCTCCCTTTTGCTTTCTGTTTCCTTGGTTGCTTACCCTACTCCAATAAGTTAAGAATCACATGATAACTCATGTCATCACTCTCCCAAAGACCCAGAATTATTCACCAATGATGAAACTTAAACTGTAAGTTTGAGATTTGATACAATGAATAAAATATAGGTAGGAAGGAATGTTTATAATTTTGTAAATTCTGAACTAAAAAATGATGATAGTGACAAAGGTGAGGGGAATGACGTCAGCCTGACAAACTGCATGTTTGAATCACTCCTATACCAACATTGATGATTTTTTTCTTTGTGTTGGGCACTCTTCTGGACAACAGTGATGTAAGGCTAATAAAATATGCTTAATGCAGTACATTCTCCTTGTAATTGAGGAGCACAGGCAGTAAATGAATGCTTCCTTTACTATAAAAATACTCTGGTAGAGTTATACAAAAGGTACTGTGGAAGGCAGCAAGAAGAAAATGTCCAATCATAACCATATGTAGTCTGCAGGACCTAGGATGGAACTGGGAAGGGCCAGTGTATTAAGAGAAAAAACCACTGCTAGTTTCATACATACATATCATTTTGCAGTAATATGAAACGTAACAATCCATATGTGAAAATGTCAGCTTGAACTATTTTGAATTAATCAAATTGACAGATGAACTCACAAAAGATGCAGATTTTATTTAGAAGACTGTATTTGACAACTTGGAATTTGAACTGCTAAAAAGCAGAATTTTGATAATATTGATTATAAATTAATACTTGTATAGAAGTAGCTGAAACTATCAAAGTGAGTGAGATTCAGGATTAAAAAATTCTTTGCTGGGGCTGGGAAGGTGGCTCAGTGGTAGAGTGCTTGCCTTGCATGCATGAGGCCCTAGGTTCGATTCCTTAGCACCACATAAACAGAAAAAGCTGGAAGTAGCACTATGGCTCAAGTGGTAAAGTGCTAGCCTTGAGCTAAGGAGCTGAGGGACAGTGCCCAGGCCCAGAGTTCGGACCCCATGATTGGCAAAAAAAAATATTTGCTAAGATGGGAATGGACAAAGAACATCCTGGGAATGCAGTCTTGGGAGGATATATAGCTAGGGAGTATAGAATAGATTGTTGACACCAATTTTGAATGTCAAGAAAGGAAAGTTCTTTATTTAAATTCACCTTATCCAGCACTTCACAGCATCAAATAAAATGACTAAAATGAAATATTACTGATTAAAGGAAGTATTGTAAATTTTTTCTTAACTGATGAGGAGACCCAAAATTTTCAATTGATTTTACTGCTTGTATTAGGCACCTATATGCCTGCAGAAATTAATTCAGATAATAGATAAAATAAAAATTATGTTCCTATTGGAGCCTTTTCACCATGTTTGGAATTATGTTAGCATGTATTTAATAGTCCAATAAAGCTGTGAATTTTTTAAAATTTAGAATTGGACAAATTCAGTTGGACAAATGGACAAATTCAAATTGGACAAATGCAGTTGAACAAATCACCCTTAGAAAATTGTGAGGAATCATAACATGATCCAATTTCCTAGGATCTATTTTTTCTGTCAGATCACTTACTTTCTTTTCTTGTCCTCTTCTTTCCTAATATTTCCTATAAAGTTCTCTGAGTTTTTGAAAATCCTACCAGCATATTTTCATCTTCTGAGACATTCATCTTATTGTGGGCCCAGGTATTTCTGAAGGATCAAATCACAGGAACTAATAAAACTCAGATAATAACATTTTTACCGGCGTGGCTCATTATTTCTTAACAAGTTTAAGGCTGTGCTCTATGGCAAATGGAAAAGCTGGCACTAAGGAAATGAAGGATGTTGGCGGGCAGCAATGTGATTACCGGCTGGGAGAAATGTGGATGAGTTGGTCTATGTCTAATCCTTTTGTGGCTTTGTATATGACACACTATAATGAAAACATCACCACAAATTATAAGAATTGTCAAAATATGGTCCCAGAAGCCTTTTTTTTTACCCTGGAGTTTGCTAACCATAAATGAACAGTACTTTGCACCATATGTATATGCTTCTTGCTTTCTGTGAATGTACACACGACAACAACTCATGTGATAGGAAAGTTAGACTGTCTTTTAAGTCTTGGTTTGAGGATCAAGAAGATAGTTTTAAGTCAGAACATAGAACTGGAATGAAAATTCCTCTGGAATACCAGGCCTTTTGGTTTGAGAGTTGAAGATAGTCCTAGCTTTTCCGTGCTTACTATTGTTTAAGTAATTTGGGGGTATGATATAAATATACACAAACTCTGTTCCATTAAATTGTTGAAGTATTTAGGCCCTTCCAGGTGATTTATATAAAAATAACTTGCTTAGCCATGCTATGCAGCTTAAAGTTCTTCGAACAGTTAAAAGATCTTAACAAATTTCTTATGGAAGTCACAAGGTTAGAGAAATAATAGACATACTGCTATGCACCGTTCAAACACTATCACACTTGCTCCTCTCAAAAGCCTCAGATATACATTTATCTTCCTGCTTACATAGGCTGTGGTAGAGACAGATATAAGGAACAAGGATCTGAATCCTCATTCAAATCCAGAGAAGCTGAGTATAATAGACATGTTTGTAATCTCAGCACTGAAACGCTGAGGCATGAGGATGGTGAATTCTAGCCCAGTCTGAACTATAGAATGAAGCCTTGTCTCAAACAAATGAACAAACAAACACCAATAGCAACAACCGCATAACAACAAAAGAAAAAGGCGAAGCCATTTGATTCTAGCACAATTTCTGATTTTATCTACTTCCATTTGAAACTCACAATCATGTGAAAGAAATGATTCCTAAAGATGGCATTTATAGACAATTAAATAACTTAAAATAATCCATAACAGAGAACTACATTGCCATTTTCTCTCTTTTGTTTTAGGATTTTAATCTGTTAATCATTTCTTTCTAGTTAATTCATTTAACTAGAATTTTTTATGAAAGTCCAATAAAATATACTATTGAGATATGCTATTGATCCAATAAACTGTCCTGTTTACATCCTATTTTTAATACCATTAGCATTTCTTTTTAAAACAATCATGAAAGTAACTTAGCTTTTCCTTGATGTGTAATTCCATAGGTACATGCAAGCCAATTTTCAGGAGCTAGAAATAAAAATTTAGAAGTTCTTGGTTTATAGATAGCAGCTGAAGTCATCAGAAAAGAAGAGGCTCTCCCAACAAGAAGTATTGTGGGAGCCTTATGCCATTGTTGTTAAAGAAATGAAACAAACTAGAGATTTCAATGCTTTGGACTGATTTTGCAACAGTTCAAGAATATTGCAATCTTAGACATATACTAGTAATTGCAAATAAGGGAAACCATGGACCTATGATTCTTTGGGCCTGGCTTACTTCACTTAATATAATTTTTTCCAAGTCTTTCCATTTCTTAACAAATGAGGCAATGTCTTTCTCTCTGATGGAGGCATAGAATTCCATTGTGTATATATACCACATTTTCTTGATCCATTCATCTACTGAGGGGCATCTGGGTTGGTTCCATAGTTTAGCTATGGTAAATAATACTTCCATAAACATAATTGTGCTGGTAGCTTTAGTATGGTCTTGTTTGTGATCATTTGGGTAAATGTCCAAAAGTGGGATTGCTGGGTCATAGGGGAACTCTATGTGGAGTCTTTTGAAGAACCTCCATACTACTTTCCAAAGTGGTTGAACAAGTTTATACTCCCACCAACAATGCAATAAGGTTCCCTTCTGTCCACATCCCTTCCAGCATCTGTTGTTATTAGAGTTTTTGATTATAGACATTCTAACTGGGGTGAGGTAGTATCTCAATGTTTAAATAGGCACCTGATGCAGCACCCCCAAAATTTGAAGGACTGAGTCAGTTGAACACATACTTGACACATAGTTTGAACAAAGCCTCAGGCAAAGGAGGCCTGACTGAACGCTGGCCCTGCTTTCCAGGAAGACCTTGTTCATAACAAGTAGACAATATGGCAATAGTATTAATATGAGACAGAGTGTGACATGTGCCATAAGAAAAGTAAGAACTATTTGGGGTTCAAGGAAGGGTGAGAGCACATCTGGTTGGGGGTAATCTAGGAAGGTTTGTTGGGAAACATTTTGTCAGATGGGTAGAGTTTCAACAAGGGAGACATTTGTATGGGTTGAGGGTCAGGGAAGTTTCAACAGAGTGGATTTCAATCATTGAAGAGAGAGAGAGAATGAGAGAAATTTATTTACTGGATTTATCAAAACTACAGCTATATTTAGTACTTATTTTCAAAGAAAAAGAAACATGAAACATTATAATTAAATGTAAAACTTTATGTTGATAGAGATTTTTCTTCCAAGGAAGTTAAAGAAGTTTGTGAATGATTGAAATGTCCTTCAGTAAGTGGAAACTAAAAAAATTTCAAACAACAACCACCACAACCACAACAACAACAAAACAAAACCAAAAATAAAAACCCAAGCATGTAAGTGCCTTTCAAGAAAAAATCATTGCCAATTTGAAGATAGAGTTATTAGCACCATCTTTGGAGTTTCTTCTACTTCTCTGCTTCTTAGTACTATGTGACAGAGATTTGAAAAGCTTAATGGATGGATATTAATGAGATGAGCAGAAAATATTTTATAATATAGTTCCATCTACACTTTTAAAGAAGTTTCTTAAATAGGTTATACAAAGGTTTATTTTTTACACATATCCACAAGGTATTTTATACCTGATGAATTTTTTTTTAGCTCATCATGCTAGAAGGTTTGAGCCTTATTAGAACATTCCAACTACATTCTGCTTATCAAATGAACAGAAGTTCATTTGAAAGTTGCTAAATTGAAAATTGCCTCCCCAAAGACCTCCTCCCTTGTGATAGGCATGAGCTTAGTCCTAAGCTAATAGAGACCCTCCTCTTCTTCATCTCCCTGAGTGTAAAGTTTCAGTTTCCAGGAATTCTTACCCCAAAGTGTTTGTTAGCACCTAATCATGTTTTGGCTAACTAGGAACCATTTGAGTTGTAATGAAAGAAACTGTTGGTGAGGGCATCTGCAGTGAAGAAACTTGAATTTGAGACTGGCCAAATAGCTTTAATGCAATTTTGTTAGCCTAATGTAAGTGCCACCTGAAGATGTCTTGATGACCCTTTCTTCTGAGTGAAATTGATGTTTAGATCACACGATTGAGGGCTCTCAACTCTGGTTTCCCCTGATTTAATAACAAGAATTCAACCTAAGCTAAGAAAGAACCAGCTGGTTAAATGAAAACTTGGAAATCTTATGTATAAAAGGCATAAGTGCCTTACTTCAAGAATTCAATAGTTTAAGAAAACTACAGAAGCTTGGTTTTATTCTTCCAGTATTCAAGCATTAATTTTCCATATACACACATCATTTTATTTTATTTTTTGAGTAGTCTTAAGTAGCAAGACTGATCTAAAAGTATAGAGATTTTCCATATCCCTGCCCTACACGGGTCCACCCTCTCTGACTGTCCACATCCTGTACCTCAGAGGCAAATTTGTCACTGAACCTTCATTGACACATCATTATCTCTCTAATCCAATTTACACTAGGGATTGAGTTGGGGATAGTACATTGTGTGGTTTGTGTAATTATATAATAGCAACATTTCCTTTTCCCTTTTCCTCCTTTCCTTTCTTCTTCCTTTATCCCTGTCCCTTTCTCCTGCCTTTCCCTCAATAACATGTCATATTTTGGATCTATCACAGTTTATTTTATCCATTCATTTACCAAAACGTATATTAATTGTTTCTAGTGTACAAATTATTTTTAAAATTTTATTTTATTGTAAAGGCGATTATACTGAGGGGTAACAGATACATAAGCAAGGTAATGAGTACATTTCTTTTTGAACAGTGTTACTCTCTCCATCATTTTCTCCTGCTTTCCCTCCCCCACAGATTGTAAAGTTTATTTCCAATATAGTGTCTAGTTAGTATAGCTGTTACATTGGTTTACTCTTTGTCCCACCATTTCTGTGATTTCCCTTTCTTTCCCCAAATCACATAAACCTACATACAAGACAAAGGGTACTGAAATCAGAACCAGTGACCATGGGGGAATAAACCAGAGGAGAAAAAACAAACAAACAAAAGACCAAAGAAATAACTGCAAACACTATACTTAAAAAGAAAAAAAGAAAAAAACAACCACAAAAATCTTCCTGTTGCCATATTTTGGAGATCGTTTTGATTAGCATCATTTTGTATGGTCATATCTAAATAGCTATTGGGCTATTGTGAACATCTGCCAGGATTATCTTAGGCATATACTAATTATTACAACTGAGGGAAATCATGGAGCCTATGTTTCTTTGGGTCTGGCTTACTCACTTAGTATGATTTTTTTCCCAAGTCTTCATTTCCTAACAAATGGGGCAATATCATTCTTTCTGATGAAAGCATAGAATTCAATTGTGTGTATATACTACATTTTCTTGACCCATTCATCTACTGAGGGGCATCTAGGTAAGATTCCATATCTTAGCTAGAGTAATGCTGCAATGAACATCTTTGTGTTGGTAGCTTTAGTGTGTCCTTCTTTGTGATCATTTGGGTAAATGCCTAAAAGTGGGATTGCTGGGTCCTAGGAGAGCTCTATGTGGAGTCTTTTGAGGAACCTCCATACTGCTTTCCATAGTGGCTGAACAAGTTTGCAGTCCCACCAATAGTGTAGTAGTGTTCCCATTTGATCACATCCCCATGAGCATCTATTATTCTTTGTTTTCTTGGTAATGGCTATTCTAATTGTCATGAGATGGAGTCTCAATGTAGTTTTTTGATTTACATTTCTTTTATGGCCAGAGATGTGAAACATTTATGTGCCTATTAGCCATTCTTATTTCCTCTCCATAGAAAGTTCTTTTTTAATTCTATAGTCCATTTGTTAATGGAGTGGTTATTTCTTTTAGGATTTGTTTTCGGGGCGGGGGGTTAATTTTTTTTAGCTCTAATTATATTTTTGTTACCAGGTCCTTGTCCTTTTTTTCCAATCTATGGGCTTTCTATTGATCTTGCTAGCTATATCCTTTGCCATGCAAAAGCTCTGCAGTTTAATGCAATCCCATTTATCCAGTCTTTCTTTGATTTGTTGTGTTTCTGGATTTTTATTTAGGAAGTTTCAATCTGTGCTAAGGAGCCCTAGTGTTTCCTCTATCCTATCCCTTCCTGTAATATTTTCAGGGTATTTGCTCTTACCTCAAGGTCTTTGATCCATTGGGAATTGACTGTGGTGCAGGGTGATATAGATGGATCTAACTTCCATTTTCTACATGTGTATAGCCAATTCTGCCAGGACCATTTGTTGAAGAGGTTGTCTTTCTTCTATATGATGTTTTTAGCTCCCTAATTAGATGGTCATAGGTCTATGGGATCATTTCTGGGTCTTCAATTCTATTCCTTTGGTCCTGGGGCCTTTTTATGTTCCTATACCATGCTGTTTTTATAACCAAGGCTTTATGATAGAGTTTAAAATATTGATATTAGATTTCAGCCTCTTCAGTAGTTAGAATTACAAGCATGAGAAGTTTTCTTCTATTCTTGTCATTCTTTTTGTATAGTCTTTCTTAGAGTAGACATTTGTCTAGCTTACAGATGTGAGTACATCATTTGTAGGCTTAAAATGGCAATTTACTTTTCAGATTGTTTCCAAGTGCTGGTACTTTCTAGAGAATACTTCAGGTTAAAGTCAGAGTTGATAGAGCATACTAGCCTGCACATTCTGTGATTGCTGAATGTTTATATGATTTTATTTTATTTTTTAAGCTTATATTTGTTGAAAATTTATGTAAAGATTAAACATAACATAACTTTGTTCTTGTGATCTGTATGGATTTAAGCAATTTGTATTTTCAACCTAATAACAGGACTGAGTTTTTGCACCAAGAGATTGTACTTATCAGAAATCTTTTTCATTTAACAGTAGACTACACTTCCTTTGAAAATTTATTCGAAAGATAGTAAGTAAAAGATGGTAGATTCAAACCTTTTGTGTGTCAAAATAATAGGATTTCATAGTTCCATTTTAAACTTCAAGATTTTTAGTTTTTTTGAAGGGAAGCTAAAAAAGACCACAACTCTCTACCAATGATTAAATATATAATTAAATCTATTTTGATAACAGCAGATTTAATTTTATTATTAGCTTTTCAAGAAAAAAGTGGGAAGAAAATCTCTACATGATTTGTACCTGGAAAGCAAATGTCAGCTGTCAATTCTATCACAACTGAGATCTCTTTATGGGTGAAATCTGACATTAGTAACTCCTCCCTCACACGTGCTGAATGTAATGGCTTGATTTATTCACTTAACTGTTTACTGAGAGCTTACCTCAGGCAGTGCATTGTTCTAGGCACTTAATGCAAATGAAGCCATTCCACATCCCATCATTCAGTGCTAACAACTTTTTCTATTAAAAACATTTGCAAGAATGAATCATTTACCCAGTTACAAAAATTGCACAGGCAGAGTTGTAAGAAAAATATAAAAGCTTATTTTCTTCTTATCCTCTCACTTAGATCCTCGGGGCTAACCATTTTCAGATATTTGAAGGTAGATGTTTAGGTCATTTTTTATTCGTGCACAAGCATAAAAATATACATATAGAAATATTTACATAAGCTATCACAATGTGGATAAAATTAGGAGTATTTCTTTACTATTTGTTTAGGAGTAAAAGGACAACTGCACTTTAAAAATTACTTCCTAGTATTAGAACTAGAACCCATCAATATTTAAAAGCTCATTTCTATTTATTCTTTTTAATTTTTAAATTATCTTTAAATAGTTGTAAAAAGGGTTACCATTAAACATGTCAGTTTTAAGTACATATGTATCGTGACTGATATCACATTTTTCATCATTCTCACCCCCTCTTAAATTCACCTCTCATTTCAGTTTTCCTGGTTTCATAGGAAGGCATTGACTATTAGCACTGTATTTAAGATCACATTCAGCATATAATGAATGGTTGTGTTTCTATAAGTCAATGTGTAACTTTCCTCTACACTTTATATTCAATCTCCTATATTATTAGTAACTGAAAGGCTGTTGACAATCATTGCAATCTGAAAAAAATCATATTTAATCTTTATATGCTGATTTATTCAAACTTAGAAGAATACATTGATATTTCTACATGACTTTTTTTGTTTCCTATTTGGTTTAGGTTCATTTTAACTAATCAAATTTAAATGCATACAATCAAACATTGCTTTTGTTTTAGATATATCAATTGGGCTACCATTTTTATTTCAACTAGTTGAATAGGAAATAATTTACATTTCATGGCAGCCAAGATTATGATTAGTTTTCTTTCTATTCATTGTTTAGTGCCTTATAGCTACAAAACCATGTAAGTTACTATCCATTGAGCTTAAATGGAAACAATTCACTCCATTATGTCAATTCAATATAATAGTTTTAGAAATATCCTGAGTAATGGAATTATCTAAGTTGATAAATTGCTTACTCTATTAAGAAATGACCCTCTAGGGCTGGGAAGGTGGCTCAGTGGTAGAGCGCTTGCCTTGCATGCCTGAGGCCCTGGGTTCGATTCCTCAGCACCACATAAGCAAAAAGAAAAAAGCCGGAAGTGGCGCTGTAGCTCAAGTGGTAGAGTGCCAGCCTTGAGCTGAAGAGCTGAGGGACAGTGCCCAGGCCCAGAGTTCAAGCCCCACGACCGGACCAAAAATAAATATAGAAAAAAAAAAAGAAATGACCCTCTAAATCTCAATGACTGAATACAAGAGAAGTTAATTCTTACTCATGGAATAGTCCAATGCAGGTGTTTCTAGCCAATAGGCAGCTTTCTTTTATGTAGTGAGTTGGGCACTTTAAGCTTCTTTTATTTTGTTGATCTGTAATTCCATGGGACATAGGAGGCTTCCACATCTAGCCTGTGGTGGGCCAAATTTTAGTCAAATATTTCAACTGATTAAACTGGTTAGGGGGTGAATATAAGATTAGGTATATGCAGTCCCAAGGATTTGCCTTAAGCTGAACAAATGTATGTGTTTGCATGTATGTGCATGCGCATGTAAATGTTTGAGGGACAGGGTGGTCATAGAGGTGTTGATAATGAAGATAGTAAAAAAAAGAAATATGAGGCCATATTTTGAAGCACAGTGTTGGCATTTCATCAAAGAAGTCTATCAAGTTTGAAGAAGTATGAGTTCATACAGCTACAGGATTCATGAACCTGGACAAAGGCTTGTCAAGATTTAAAACAAAAAGTCTCCAGATTTAAAACAAGTCTTCAGGCTCCATTCTTCTCATGTGGAGGTGAAATCTGCTCAGGCTCCTAAGAAGCTTATTCTAATAGCCACTTCAGTTGTAGTCAAAAAAGATACTGAGAATGCAAGAAAATAGAAGAGGGAACTAGGGAGATTTTCTCGAAGTGTAGATTAGGCTTGAATCAAGGAATTGCCTCCCCCCCACCCCACTATACACATGTCTACAAAACAGCATAATACTTGCCCAATGGGATTTCAGAGTTGCTCTAGTCAGTGCTTCTCTCAACCATTCCTATTTTCAGTAGGAATTTTATTGTGCTTACTGTTCCATTGCTGTGTATTGAGTGAGTGTAGGACAGATGGATTCACATTTGAAAGTGATTTAGAGATGATTCCGCATCTCTCACAGATAATGGACTTTGATGAGGATGCCAAGCGGATGGGCCTTTGACTTTTCCCTTGAGAGGCTGGAATGGAACACATATGTGGAGAGAAGGGAGCAAAGAGAGAAGAGAGAATGTTTGGTGCCCAGAAGGGCAGGCTGTGACATATTGATGCTCACCCAGTGTTTCATCTGGTTGCTTGATTTTTCCAACCCAAACCCCCTATTATGTGGAACAGAGTCCCTTACCAATTCTTATAGACTATAGTATAAAAGGCAAAACAAGAAATTGGGGCAACACACAAAAATAGCAAAGCTGGATGTATTTCAGAGAAGCTTTGCTTGTTTAAACATTTATCTAGGAATGACACAGCACTTACCATGTACAGATAGAAATAATCATAAATGTTATCTACTGAGAATGTCTATGTCCAGTTCTGTTTGCCTTCATAATGGTCCTAAGATGGCATATTATTATTCCTATTTCACAAACAAGAAAACAAAGATTGAAGTTGAGCAAGTTTTAAGTGGCAAAGAGCTATCAAGGGACAAACATGGAATAAGTGACCTCAAGTATATTTATTTATAAACAGAGCAGAAGGCAAAGTCAGGAGAGGTTTTAAAGCGAAGGTTAGAGTACCAGAAGACTCAGTCTTATAATATATTGGTATATTATAATATTTTGGCATATTTGCCTAAAGATGTAAGTGAAGGGTCAGAGGCACGAGAGAGACTGGTTATTTCCAACTCTTTTTTATGAACTTTTCTAATTAGGTGACAGTTATTTTACTTAGAGCGCTTCTTCTCCTCTCTCTTCTTCTCTCCCTTTCTTCCCTTTCTCCTCCCTGCTTCTCCTCCCTTTTCCATGCCTTGTATTTTGATTACAAACCTGTGTGAAATATTTTTAGTGAAACACATGATAGGCGCTTGATAAACCAAATTCAAATTTCAAATACTAGTTTACACTATAGGCAATTAGAACTAGACCGGACATTTTATGTAGCAATCATTGTGTAAGTAGTGTTGTATTCTGCATAACATTTTTAATGGATAAAAGAACAGAACAGAGCAATTTACAATTAGTCTTAGCATTTGGTGATTTTTTTTGTTTTACTTTAACTTGAGAATAATGTAGTCCTCTTGAAATTGATTTGCTCTTAGCACCAACCTATGGATCCTATCAAGATAATGTTGTGCTATTTTTGGTATATTTTGCTACAAGAATCTCCAAAATTTTGATGTGCCATATATGATATTTTTTTTCCACCAGAAACTATTAACTGGGTATCAGCATTTTTTCCTTCTTGTTTTTTTTTTCTGGAATACTAGTTACCAATTAACTTACTATCCTGAGTCAATTTCTGTATCATTAAATTCCAAATTCTAACATTCACATTACTAGAAATCAAAAAAGGGGAAAGCAAGTCAACTATAATAATACTAGTCATGTTAGACTTTGGTCTAATTTTTTCCATTTATCAATGATAAGCATAGTTTATATTGCTGTGATTCAATTGTAATTTTTCTCAGGGAAAAAGTGTGCATACATGGAAAACGATATTGAACATAAACAGTGGCTTGCCAATGAACATAATGGTGGCTTTGGGATTTCAAGTAATCATTCCCTACAGCCTCTAAACCTGAGGCTTCTCACAATAGTTACAGGCACCCTTTCTTTTTGCATCCTTTTAGCTGTCATAAGAATCACTCACTGTAAGACCCGGTTCAGAACTCACAGTGCCAATTAAGACTAACACCTATTTTAGTTCCAACAAATACTTCTTGTTTCAGAAATGACTTAATTGACATGACATAATAGGTATACCATGCACAATGGAGCAATTTCCCCTTAGCATGTTTTATTCTCCCTGCAGTTCTCATGACTGTTGCACAAGGGTTGACTTGTGTAATATTAACACTGTTCTCAAAGTCTAAGTAACAACATAATGAACTCAGAGAAAGCTGCACTGGCAGAGAAAGTGCTGAGCAAGCACACTCCAATTAACATGGGAATTTTTCCTGATTCACATCACTACTTCAAAAGCAAATTATATGCATCATTATTTCTGCATTTTATTCCTTAGGATAAATATGAAATATACAAGGAATGCCCTGAATTTCTAAAGAATAAATAAATGTTATCTTACTTTTTATTGTTTACATACAAATTTTCTTGCATCTACCTTAGACTGTAGTGAGTGACGGATTGTTAAGAAAAAGTTTCAATACTTTCCTACTACTTCTGGAGCTTGAACTCAGAGTCTGGGCTCTGCCCCTTAGCCTTTTCATTCAAGGTTGTCACTCTATTACTTGAGCTATGGCTCCTTTTTTGTCTTCTTGCTTGTTGAATGGAGGTAAGAGTCACACACGTTTTACTGCCTTAGGTGGATTCAAACTGCAATCCTCAGAGCTCAGCCTACTGAATATCTAGGATTACAGGTGTGAGTCACTGGCACCTGTCTCAGAGGTACAATTTGAACCAGAAGGTACAGCTTTGTATTAGGTGATTGGTAACCATCATGTGATCTTAAACATTATTTATCTGATTGCAATCAGATTGTACAAATGTTGAGGGATTTTTTTTTCAGGTTTTCAATTGTAGTCACTGTATAAAATAAATATTAAAGAGAAACATGTATTTACTAGTGTTTATTTTTACTTGTAAAGCTAAGTGAAATAATATTTTTATTACTAAGTATAATATATTAAAGTTTTCTTAACATTTATAATAATTAAGGCTCACATTGTACTCCAATTATCTAACCAAATGCAAAGACAGAAATTATGGTTCTAGCCAGGTAAATATCCCAGGTAGCGGTCTGTAATTTTAGCTGTGAACAGATATTTTTAAATGAATGAAAAAGCAAAAGGGAATAAAATGTTACAATGGAGATAGTTTGGGACCATTAACTGCTTGAGTGATCAGTAGCAGAAATAATAAGGCAGATAAGAAAATTTATTCATAGAGTCTAGAACACTGAAAAGCAATTTGATGCCACAGAAAAGTTTTTACTTCAGCTTGTGAGGTGTCTGATTATTAATTTTATATGCATATTTAAAAATGTATGTTTTCCAACCATCCTGACATGTATATATTTAAAATGATGTTATGACTGTTTGAGTGCTTGCATAAGAGTAAGGTCTAGCTGTGACCCTGTGACACAGACTGGCCCTGCTAGAGAGACAGATTTTCAAAGCTTGAAGCTTATGATCAATGCTCTTGCAAACTCTATTAAGGAAATGATTACTAAGAATTCTGGCTGCAAAATGTGCATTTTGGCAGAATTTATATAGATAACATTGTATTTCTGGTGGCATTACAAAGGAAGAAAGCTCCATTAACCTGTTAAACACAGAGGGTATAAAAATGCAAACAGGAACAGTGCTTGTATCTTAGACATAAGGAGGAAAGATTTTTGTTGTGGTGCTGTGCTCTACATGGATGTGTGAGATATGGATAGCTGCTTCTATCTGGAGCTAGGTCTTAATGTGTCCTAGAAAGGGAGGGAATTTTCAAAACTGGACACCTGTTCAATCTCCTCCCTCCTCAGGAAGCCCTCTGGCAGCAGCACGAGTTATGCAACTTCCATGTGGGCATGTACATGGACACTTTGGCTCCCCTTTCCAGCACATATTGCTCTCTGCAGAAGTCTATGCAGTCGTATGGTTGTCCCTGGGCAGCCATCTGTGGCCATTCTGCAGTGTGTCAGTGTTCACAGGGTGCCTCAAGTGTTGTTCTAGAGAGCTAGCTGTTTTCATTCTTACTTGTGCACTTTTGGAAGTAAATGTGGAGTCCTGTCTGTTAGGGACAAGAGCTGCCCCTGAGCACACATGCGGTAGACATCAGCCTGTGTTGTGTGCTTTGAGTGGAAACAAGTACTCACAAGTGTCTAGTTTTGCTTAAAAGATGCTGAGAAGAGTGAGAAGGAATAAATATGGTCTCTAAGCTTGCTGATGTGAAAGGCAAATTTTGCTGCCTGATTTCAGCGCAAGCCAAGAATGTTTACTGATCCAAAATATCTCCTTTTTCTGCCTACCCTGCTTTCTACAATTTCACCAATCAAATACGCATTCCACAGGAGTAAGGAATAATTTCTGAAACGCTATCACAGGGATACGAATTAGTACTTTTTTTCTTCAGGAAATACAGGAATGTGAAGGGAAATCTTACCACATATGGAGTACTTTTAAAAGCGTTTTTGGGAAGGGTACATGAGGAAAGAAATGATGTGATGAAGGATAGTAACCCAAGGCATGAGTATTGTCCTTGTGTGCACATACACACATGCCAGCATCAAACCCTCATGCAACATTTGAATGATAATAACTCAAGATAACTGATCTAAGTATTAGAGTAACACAGTAGTTACTATGAGATCTACTACCAACTTTGCCTACTAAGTGTATTACGAAGAATACTTTGAAATGGTTATAATAGATAACTATGCCTGTTATGTTGAAACCACTACCGTAGAGATTTTCTTTAAATTATCTTGTTTACTTCTTACCACATTTTTAGGAAGACAGTCCTATTTTACTATCTGTACTTTATAAAGAAGGTCAGATAACTTTACCAAGTAGGTCACATCACTAACGAGAAATGAATCTCTAAATCATGCCCAGACACAATGCCATGGACAAAGAAATAGACATAGTTAGAAAAAGAAATAATTGGTGTGCTTGTCTGAAAAGTCTTGATAGCTGCTGTTTTGCTACTAAGTATTTTATTGAGTTAAGCTTTTTTCCTTTCTTCTGAATGAGAATTATAACCATGTTTAGAATTAAAAGGTCCCTTTGGATTCTGTTTGTAGGGGTCAGTTTGTGCCGTTTAATAGGATAGATTTATTAGCACCATATTCTGTCAGGTGGAAAAGCTATTCTTTTGCATTAATAATAATAGTTTTAAAAAATATTATTGGAAGGAAACCTTTATTTCAGTCTCTTTTCTGTCTCTCTTCTTTTTATTATTTTTCTCTTTCAGGATTGGAAGTGTTGGGTTTTTATTTATTTTCTATGATTTGGGCGACCCATAGATGGTTTATTTTATTTTTATTTAGTTGGTTTTTGGATGTTGGAGTCTTAAGAATTTTGCCCAAAGCCAGCCTGACACTGTAATCCACCTATCTGACTTTTAGTAGGTGCACTTACAATCATTCACACCAAACCCATCTGTGGAATTTCTGTTCTTGATTGAGTATTGGCTTCAAGTGTCTATTATATGCCTTTAATATTGCTTTTATAATAATAAAAGGCTGCCATGCCTCTGATGCATTTTGTCCTTGGAAAACAGTCTCAACTGATTTGCATTCAGGTGTTTGAGAGGAAGGGTCCCTGATCATAGGTGCCTATAATCTAGGTCTGGACAAGCAAAATGATACATTTCATATCACCCAGTCTAAAGTAATGACAAGACTGTGATCTAAAAACATCTAGAAAGATGATAGGTTTTTTTTTTGTTCTTGTTTTGCAAATAGATTAGGAGAGGAGGTTTTAGCTATTGGAGGCCATCCTGGAATTGTGCTGGAAGAATGTGCAGAGACATAAAGCAGAAGATGAAAGCAGAAGTCAGGAATGATGAGAGCGTTGTTCAGCTGTCTGAATCCAGATGTGCCACAGTTAAAGGAGTTAAATTCTTTGTGTAAGCCCATTTATACTGGTCTTTCTATTTTGTATCTGAGAAAGCCTTCACTGATATATTGAATTTCACTCTTTTTTAATGTAGCACCTGAACTAGGAACCATTAGCAATGAAAGAATCAAATTTACTAAAATTCATTGAAAAAAGTTTCACCAAGGCCAAGACAGTAAAATAGTCAGGATATCTTATTATACTGCTAAGAACAGATTTGATCTTAGCCATTGAGAAACAATAAAAATTATCTCCAGGTCATGGGCTTTTGGTCAGGAGTGGTAGGACGTAATGTTGATTTGCACAGCCCTAGATTTGTACCTGAGGAAAGGGCCCAAATTGCATTTTATTAATTTTATTCTTACCAGCAAACAGTGTATGAATGGGGATCCAGCACACTGCTGATGAATGAATTTGGGGGGATGTGGTACTGTACCAGTCACTGAGAGATTCATTTACTTCATCATCTTGTAATGCTGGTTATTGTGAGAAAGTGAAGCCAGGTTTAATCTCTTAGCAACAGTGGTTCTTTGTAGGTAGCGTGCCATGCCAATGAGACCGTAGAGAACAGAGGTTAGTTAGGGCATATACTTTTAAGTCAGGCAGAACATATGTATTTCTAGGCACCAGTGTTTATTTGCTCTGTGTTTCCAGTCATCTAAATTTCTGGAAACTTTGTTTCCCCAACTGTAAGACAAGAAGCATAATTTCTTATGGGTTGCGCTGATAGCATGATAGTTAGCCCAGAGGAAGGGCTGCTATCATTTTTGTTGTTTTTTTTTTTTTAACATTATTCAGACATCGTAATTATTATGACTATGAGTCAATACTACAGAATGGAAAGATCACTTTGCTTTCTTTGTGCTCATATTTTTTTCTGTACTGTATTTCTTTTATTAGGCAAGTGAGATCTTCTAGTTACTGTCTTTTCTTTTTTTCCTTTTTTTTTTTTGGAGGGGGGGTCCGGTCGTGGGGCCTGAACTCTGGGTCTGGGCGCTGTCCTTCAGCTCTTCAGCTCAAGGCTAGCG
Organism: Dipodomys spectabilis; assembly: GCF_019054845.1. NCBI lineage: Eukaryota > Metazoa > Chordata > Mammalia > Rodentia > Heteromyidae > Dipodomys > Dipodomys spectabilis. The sequence continues at coordinate 255,271 of NW_024870824.1, read as the reverse complement.
CTCTACCACTTGAGCCACAGCGCCACTTCTGGCTTTTTTCTTTTTGCTTATGTAGTGCTGAGTAATAAACCCAGGGTCTCATGCATGCAAGGCAAGCGCTCTACCACTGAGCCACCTTCCCAGCCCTAGTTACTGTCTTCTCAATGAAATATAGGTGTTGTAAAATAAAGTTACATATAAAAATGCATCTGTTATTTTAAGGGATCATGAGATGTTATTAGTTTACATTTTTTTTTTTAATTTAATTTAATTTTATTTGTGAACATACTGTACAGAGGAGTTACAGTTACATGGGCAGGATAATGTGTACATTTCTTACCAAGCATTGCAGCCTACTGCTTTTAGTATCTTATTTTGTTTGCTCGACCTTTGCTCACTAAAGTGTGTTCATAATAAATGACAAAAGAGAGCCTAAGAAATGCAGATTCCTGGGCCTCACCTTTAGTTATTCTGATTCATTAGGACCGGGGCAAAGATGAAGGTGAGTTTTTAAACAGATCAGCCACTCTGTGGATGCCAATGCAGTTGACCTGGGGATATAGGAGATAGAAAAATAAGAGACTATTTATACACGGTGTGGTGTGTAAGTAATTTGAAGACTGCCACAATCATTTCAGAATTCTAGATCCTGCTTGGTACTGAAGCAAAGGCTGTAAGTGAAGGCTACTTACAACAAGAGCTGAGGCCCACTGTGCATCGTCATTTCTATTTGTCGCTGAGTGGAGTTGGCAGCAAACACAGGCTGGCAGTTGCTTCCAACACACTCCCTGTCAAAGCACATACTGTTTCTGCAGCTGGCGCCTATTCCCTGTACATCCCAATTATAACAGTATTACTGAATCTTGTGACAGTCACACATTTCGTCACCTTGGGGGACTGGGCAAAACAGGTTTGCCATGGCATGGATGTTCTATTTCCTCCTCTGTTCATATTCATCATTGCTTAGGAATCTTGTTGATCTTGCCTGGTACTGAGTGCTTGCTTGTTGGTAAGCAGGGATGTTTGGAGCCCCAAACAGGTCAGAGGTTATGTATAAAGCTGCAAGTTATGCTGCTGTAGCTTGTGTCTGCTGAATACACAAGTTTTTGAAGCATTTCTACTGTTATAATAGTTGCCATTAGGATGACTACCATACTTTGTTCTCCTATGGTAGGCTTGATTGCCTCAGCAAACCATGTCTACTCCTAGATGCATATGGCTGAGTCTCTGTGATTTGATTTGGCCATAGGATACAGTTCACACTTCCTGTTGAGTGAACAGCTTCGACTCCTCCATAGTTAGGGGAAAAAAAGCTTAATAAAATAGAGATTGTACTACTGTAGTGAAATGTTTTAGTGCAATGAAATGTCTAGCCAAAGTGCCTCTACTTAGTCACTTGATTTTAAAGAGTAGGAAGTTGATACACGGAGAACCGTAAATTGAAAGTATCCATTATTTTGGCCGGGCGCCAGTGGCTCATGCCTGTAATCCTAGCTACTCAGGAGGCTGAAATCTGAGGATCATGGTTCAAAGCCAGCCCGGGCAGGAAAGTCCGTGAGACTTTTTTTTTGGGGGGGGGGGGTCCGGTCGTGGGGCCTGAACTCTTGGCCTGGGCACTGTCCCTCAGCTCTTCAGCTCAAGGCTAGCGCTCTACCACTTGAGCCACAGCGCCACTTCCGGCTTTTTTTTTTCTGCTTATATGGTGCTGAGGAATCGAACCCAGGGCCTTAAGCAGGCAAGGCGAGCGCTCTACCACTGAGCCAACTTCCAGCCCCTCCGTAAGACTCTTATCTCCAATAAACCACTAGAAAACCAGAAGTAGCAATGTGGCTCAAGCGGTGGAGTCCTCGTCTTGAGCTGAAGAGCTGAGGGATAGTGCCCAAGCCCAGAGTTCAAGCCCCACGACCTACAAAAAAAAAAAAAAAGAGTATCCATTACTTTGGATAATTACTGACAGAGCTTAATAAGTGTTATTGATAGCACCGTCCTCTTTGAGAAGAATGTTTTAAGTTAGTTGGTGTTAATTAGAAAAAAAGGAAAGAAAGAAGACACCAGTTGGTCAAGTCTGGAAGAACAGGCTATGTATAATCAACACAAACAAGAGGAACCACTGACAAATGTAAATATTGACAATAAATATAGTTGTAGCAATCTTAGAGACCCAATGAATCTGTTTATGTAAGCCTATAGCATACTTTTCTTTTATTAAAAAAAACCATGGTCAACAAGGTAAAAATGCAAAATTAATAAAATACCTTGCCGTAGTATTGTGTGCTCCATAACACAAGAGAAATACAAAATTTTAAATTGTCACATCATTTATTCGAGTGGAAAATTCAACTTTAGTAGGGAAGTTCCAAGAGTAAGAATTGTTTTGTTCTGAAAGAGACAGCTATGATCTATTTGTTTTAGCAGTGGCCTTCCAAGGCTGTAAGAAAATTAGTATGGAAGGTAATCAATATTGTCTCCTACTCCACTTTACAAGGACAATGGGAAATGGGCTTTAAAACAAATATCTGCAGATTTAGATTTGAAGTTGGTGTTTTTCTGGACAATTCTTGAAGGATGGAAGAGAGGGGGGAGAGAGAGAGAAAGAGAGAGAGGGGGGACAGGGAGAGGGGGACAGGGAGAGAGAGCAGAGAGCAGAGAGAGAGAAGAGTGAAGAGAGAGAATTTGTTAGGGTGGTTTGTGAGCTGTTGTGCCCACCATACAGAGGTCATAGAGTTTCCTAAGGTTCCTCAACCTTAGAATTTTATGATTAAGCCTAGTTACAGCATGGCACCCCGGAGAAACAAGTACTTGCTGTGGCCAGATGTTCTGACAATCAATGCAAAGGTTAAAAGAAATCACAGGGCAGCTTCAGTTTAACTTGGGACACAGAGAGGAGAGCTGGAGGCAGATTGCTGACATGTACTGATGGGAGGTAAATTTCCTGTTGGAGAGCTGCCACATGGACTGTGAAAATGTGGCATGACCAAAACTATCAATTGGGACAGTCATGAACCAGGAACTTGTAAGATGGTGGCTCATCCCCAAGTTTTATTTCTGAGCTGAAGTCATTTCTTGGCATACAAGAGACACTACTTACTTCCTTATGCTTTTCCATTGGTAATGTTACTTTCACCTCACAATCCTAATTAGCTTTTATTGTGGCAATATGCACGATACAAAACTTATCTCTTAACCATTTTACTGTATACTTCAGTGACATTAAGTGCATTCACATTGTGTGTCCATCCATCTCCAGAGTGCTTTTGTTGTTCCAAGTGGAAACTTTGGACCTATTAAACTATAACCTTCATTCTTCCTCTAAGAAAGTAACTTAGATGATTATCCATATTAAGAAAATATTCATTAGAAAACATATGGTGATTTTTGCAAGAGGAGCAATTTAATTATGATTATTCTGTCTTTGGGAAAAATTATGAACAATTATCAGCTGAGCAGTATGGCTGCTTATGTTCAGTTCTAAACTGGAGAATAATCTATCACAAATTGTGTGTGTGCGTGTATGTGCTGGTACTGGGGCTTGGGCCTGGGCATTGTCCCTTAGCTTTTCACTCAAGGCTGGCACTCTACCACTTGAGCTATAGCTCAACTTCCAGGTTTTTGGTGGTTAATTGGAGTCTCACAAACTTTTCTGGCTTCAAACTGTGATCCTCAGATCCTAGCCTGTGCAGTAGCTAGGATTACAGGTGTGAGTAACAGTTCCTGGCTCTATCACACTTTTTAAATGGCAATCTTTTAAATACAGAGCATTTGAATCTAAAGAGGTGATTGTTTTTACTTCCTAAATTTGTAAACATCTGAATATTCAGGCCTTTGTTGGAAATGTTTTCTCATCTATATACAATTATTGTCTGTGGTTTGGCTTATATTAATAAACCCCTGGTTTACAGGTAACAAAAGATGGATTTATATCACAGAAGTTCCCTTGGTGACTGTTTGACATTCTAAGATGTTGTATCTTTTTTTTTTAATGACAATACTCAGGATTCAAAATATTACTAGATTCACTGGGCACCAGTGACTCACCGCTGTAATTCTACCTACTCAGAAGACTGAGATCTGAGGATTGGGGCTTGAGGCCAACTCAAGCAAGAAAGTCTGTGAGATTCTTTTATCCAATTAACCACCAAAAGCCACAGTTGAGCTAAGGCTCAAGTAGTAGAGTGTTAGTTAGCCTTGAGCAAAGGAGCTCAGGAACAGTGTCCAGACCCTAGGACCAGCACAAAAATAAAGGCAAAATATTGCTAACTTCAATGAGAAGTGTTTAACATTCTTTATTCAAGTCTAAATTATAGTTGTTGCAAAAATGTTGCTTATTTTTTATAAAAATGCCAGAGCGATTCTCATTCATGTTTATTGGCTATAAAAGCAAAACAAAACTAATTTAATTAACATGCGCAACTGTCTGTGGAACATGTACAAAAATTAACTGAAAAGCTGAAGGGGATATTTAGCCAAATAAGTAGAACACTTTTTCAGTCAAGGACTCTGTCAATTTTCAGTCACTAAAGGCGTTGCTCGTCTTTTCTTACTGAGCTGCTAATACTTCTTTTTGTCCTTGATGTTTTGCAATTTTTTTCTATGCTATGTCTATGTCTATGTCTCTTTTTTCCTACACATTTATGCATTTTAAAGTCGGAGAATTCTCAGCTATTATCTTTCAAATTCAGTGCACCTTTCTTTCTCATTTGGTGACCATATTACAAAACTGCCCCATTATGAGTAAATTACATTCTCTCAGTAATTGAATCTCTTCTTATGTAAATACAAAGGTAATTTTTTAAAGTTTAATGCATTATATTTCTCTTAAGTTTCTAATTAGTTCATTTCAGGGTTTAGAGTTTGCTAAGTGGGAAGAGTGCTCTATCACTTTGGAGCACCCACACCCCTTTTTGCTTTTAAAGTAGAGACTCTGGTTTTGTTTTCTAGTGCTTTTCTTTCTTCCTTTTTCTTTTCTTTCCTTTTCTTTTCTTTCCTTTTCTTTTTGTCTTGCCTCACCTTGCCTGGACCACTTGCTGTCCTCTTACTGAGGTCTCCTGGGTATAGCTGGAGTGATAAGAAGGCACCACCATCAACCTTTAAGTCTCTGCCTCCCATTGATCTTAATTTGTTTCTACTTATTTTACTTTTCTTTTTCTTCATACTTTCAAACCATTTTTAAGGACTTAAATATTTTTATTATAGTAATTATAAAGTTTTGAAATTTGTTTCTTATTGGTAATGAATGAGCTTCTCAAGTTTTTTTTTCTTTTCCTCCCACTTCTTTCTGATTCTATCCACAGGGATTGTCTTTCCATTTGGCTTGTCTTTCCTTTCTTTAGGTACTCATTACCCCGTGTACTGGAGATTTAGGGTAGTCCTCCTGGCCCTGGGATGCTGATATAGGCAACAACATCACTGAGCAGGCAAGCAACACAGTTTCACTCCCAACAGGGAGAAGTCCTTTGATCTTGCTATCTCTGAAAATTTAGGATTACCAGTGCAGCACCACGTAATGGAAGGTTGTGCCCACCTCCTGTCCCTTCTCAGCCTCTTTTGGTTTTTCTTTCTGAAACTGAGCAGCTGCACAGCTTCAGCCTTTATTTCTGAATCTGTTTCAGGTACTCAAGTCATTATCATCCTTTTGAGTGTGACTTTGTTTTTCAGTTCATTTACATTTTAAAAAATCTCTTATTTTTTATTGGATGAAAAATATTTTCAAGGTCTGGTCTTAGTATCAGCTTGTCCATAAGCGCCTCAGTCAGTTACACCTTGGGTATTTACTCACAATAGCTCAGATAGGAGGCTTACCTAATGCTAAAATTTGCTTATGGCCTACTCTTTGAACTTAGTATTTGCGTATCAACTACTCTTTGAACTTAACATTTAATAACTCTGTGTATGTTCTAGCTTGAAACCTGGGAATTGGATCAATTGATTTAGAGTATTGCCCTTTTGGCAATATATTGATCATTTCCATATAAAGGTAAGAGAGACATGACCAATATGAGCCTCCAACAGCTGGATAATTCATAATTATAGATTTAAAGACCATTATTTTGATATTTGTATCAATTTATGCAAAATAAGTTTTGGCTTGAATGGCTTGGATAATTATCTCAATTTGCCTGTACAGAAAAAAAAGAGTAAAGTTGGAGAAAATTACTTCGTGACATGGAGTGTGATAAGATCAAAGAGGAAAGAGCAATAATAATTTGCCATGCTAGCACTTAGGAAAAAAAATAAAATTAGTTTGCTTAAAATTTCAAGTGGGTCAGTGTCCAGAGTCTCTAACTTTGCAGTTTTCTTGGGTGTATTTCTTTCTCTAATAAGTTGTCATATTTGCTTAGTGTCAGCAACCAATAAGGTGGTTCTTTGTGCGATTCAATGGTTGCATTTGTTTGCAATATTGAACCTATGAGTCATTTACAAAAGCTTGTATCATAATTAAATTGGAGTAAGATTCACAAAGCATAAAGATTATACTCACTAACTAAATGTTAGAGTGATACTTTATGGAGCTGTCAAAGAAATAAAAAAAATCCATGTTTTTATGAATGGCATAGAAATCCTTGACAACAGTGTGAGGTTGTTACCCCATTTTTAAATTAAATGTTCAGCCAGATGTCAGCAAACTTGATGAAATATAACTGGAAAAGTCTCATGACTTTATTTATTATTTTTCATTATTAATCCTTAAAAACTCAGTTTTGCTCAGACATGATTCAGGCAAATCTTGCCCAAAGGAAATTGTAAAGGAGATCATGATTTTCAGTTTATTTATCCATAAAGAATATCTATTTGGGAAAAGATGGAAAAATATGGGTTCTGTAAAAAATTTCTCTTTCTAACTTGAAGAAGAGGCTGGGAAATTGGAAAAATATTTATGCATGCTGCTGGCAGAGAATTTCTAACTGTGATTTAAGCCTGATTTGGCACACCATGTAACAATGTACAATTTATATAAACAGATTGAGCTGAAAGATCCCTGCCATTGTACTGGTGTTCAGCTGACCCTGAGTGTAAATAACTATATGAGATATTTTAGCCTGGGTCCTTTTCAGAAAAAGAAGATAGTTGAAGATTCATAAAGTGCTTATGGACACAACTTTTAAAAACAATGCTCCAATATTTAAATGTAATGAAACAACAGCTGACTTTCTATGGCAATTTCTACGACCTCCCCCAAATAGATGATATTGTCAAACTAACATAAACTACTCTTTTGAAGATTCTATCAGACAGGAATTCCAGTGACCATGTATAAAGACAGTTTATATACATGTGTTTTCCCTGCAGCTTCCCTTCTAAGAAGTAGCCAAAACGTTCTAATTAGCTCTCTTAACATTTTCACTGGAAATATTGTTTCATTATTGGTATTATTACTTTAATGCATGTTCAAAAGATTATTTTTCTGGAACCAGAATACTGATATTCTAGATTCTTGACTTGGGAATAAGAATATGCCTAAAGGTAAAGAAAATGATTATTTTAATATATTTCACTGAGGAAATTAAATATTGGCACACAATTTGTGCTAGGTACAGTGTCTCATGATTTAATCTCAGTTATTCAGCTGACTGATTCTGGGAAGGTTGTGGTTCAAGCTTCAAAAGTTGATGCACTCTCATTTCAAAAAAAAAAAAATGCCCGTAATCCCATCTACTTTTGAAGTTTAGACAGGAAGACTTCTGAGCAAGACTTTATCTGAAAGCAATAATTTATCTCAAATATAACTAAAAGCAAACAAGGATTTAGCTTAAGTGAGCATTTGCTTGGCATGTTGGAGGAGGGTCACGGTTCAAAGCCAGCCCGGGCAGAAAAGTCAGTGAGACTCTTATCTTCAATAAACCACTCAAAAACCAGAAGTGGTGCTGTGGCTCAAGTGGTAGAGTGCTAGCCTTGAGCACAAATTGGCTCTGGGACAGTGCCCAGGCCCTGAGCTCAAGTCCCATAGTTACCACCACCACCATCAACAACAACAAATATACACATACACATACATACACACAAGATATCTATAAAGGAATAAAAATTAAGCATATTAAAATGTACCTACTATATAATTAAGTAGTACATTATCTATGCAATTATTATAATTAAATAATACATCTATATAATTAAAGCTACAAAATATCTCCTTGGGTTCAATTTATATTCACTTCTGCCTTCTCAGGAGAAAACCATTCTCCTGAACTTGGTATTAAAATTTTCATGCAGTACTCTTACTTTCACATCATAAGTTTTATATATAAAGTCTCAAACTGGATACATAATTCCACTTCTGCTCATTGCTTTTTGTTGTTGTCTTAAATAGGATCTCACTAGGTAGTGAAGGCTGTCTTTAAACTTGCAAATTTTTTTTTTTTTGGTCTCAGTCTTTAGAGTGATGTGATTACAGGTGTGCGCAAGGATGCCTGGCTTGCTTATTGCTTTTAGTGTTTAATATAAATATTTGAGATTCAGACATGTTGATATATGCAGCTCTGTTGTGTTAATTTGCTTTATATTTGACAAACACATCACCACTCATTTATCTCTTTTCCTGTATGTAGACATGAACTATGTTAATTTGTACAATATTATAAACAATGTCATCATAGTAAATCCTATGAGTAGTGCCCTTGTGTAACTGATGAAGTTTCTGTAAACTATATAATTAGAAATGGAGCTTGCTGAGCACAAGATATTCCATCTTAACTTAGCAAGGAATTGTCAAGTCAATTTCAAATAAGTTGTACCAATTTAACTTTCATCTGTGGGTGAGTTTCTACTTTTGTATCCTTGCCAAGTATTGATTTTGTCAGAGCATGTCTTTCTTAATCTAAGTGGTGGAAGATGTTATTTCATGGGGATCATGAAATAACATGGGGACAACTTTCCAAATTCCACAAAAACATGAGCCTTCTCTTGCTCCACTGACTGATTGCTCATGGTTCTGTGAATTGGAGAGCTCATTCTTTTTCTTTGTGGCATTTATCTTTTCCCTGCCAAGTTGAAAGATTTATTTATTTATTTTTGTGCTCATACTGGGGCTTGAACTCAAGACCTTGCAATCTCACTTGACTTTTGCACTGAAGGATAGACCTCTACCACTTGAGACACAGCTCTATTTTTTGCTTTTTTGCTGATTAATTGGGTAAAAGAATCTCATAGACATAAATGTGTTAGAAACAATCGCATGAGAGAAAAAAATATTTGAATACATATCTTAGGGTTCATTTCCCTAGAGATTCATTCCTGAATACTACATATGAAAAGTTAATTGACTCAGGATCACATATGGAATAATATATTTCTTTGACATTAATCTGAAATAACATTTTTACTTAGTTTCTACACATTAATCTTTTTTTTTCTTTTTTTTTCTTTTTTGCCAGACCTGGGTCTTGAACTCAGAGTCTGGGTGTTGTACCTATGAGCCTCTTTGTGTTCAAGGTTAGTGCTCTACCACTTTGAGCTACAGCCCTTCTTAATTGATGATAAGAGTCTCTCGCAAACTTTCCTGCCTGGGCTGACATCCAACTTTGATCCTCAGATCTCAGCCTTCTGAGTAGCTAGGATTACAGACATGAGCCACTGGCACCTGGCTTAATTAATCTATTTTTATGTGATTTCTCCTTATGTTCTTGTTCTCTCTGAACCAAGAGATGAAATATCTTCATTCTTTTAGTTTTATAATATGTCTTAATCTCTAGAGAAGCAATTATTGATCCTTGTTCTGGCTATTTTAAAGTTTCATGAATGTTCTATGTTTAATTGTTCACATTTTAGAAAAAGGATTTTGCAATTTTGATTTAATCATATAAGTTTATGAGTTAATTTGTGAGAAATTTCCCAGCTTAAGGACCCTTGGATGCTATCTGTGATAATGTTGACACTGTCATTTGATTTAGTAATTTCTTTTCTGCTTTATCAATAGAGTCATAACTGATTGAATAACCTAAAAAGAGATTTGTCTACCTACACCTTACTTACTTTGTTAGCAAAATGAATTGAACATTGCACGTCCATTTGCTGCTAGTAAGGAAAAAAGGAACCTTTTGTGTATTTGTTAAACCCAAATTTGTGATAAATCCAGTAATCTTCACAACTTGTTTTAGTGAACTTTCCATAGTCTACGAGGTTAATATAATTTGTGAATACTGGAAACTACCCTTCATTGCCCTACTTTCTAAAATTTTCTTGTCATATTTCCTTGATTATAATCTCTATTTATTTATTTACTTATTTGGGTCCGGTCGTGGGGCCTGAACTCTGGGCCTAGGCACTGTCCCTCAGCTCTTCAGCTCAAGGCTAGCGCTCTACCACTTGAGCCACAGTGCTACTTCCGGCTTTTTTCTTTTTGCTTATGTGGTGCTGAGGAATCGAACCCAGGGCCTCAGGCATGCAAGGCAAGCCCTCCACCACTGGGCCACCTTCCCAGCCCTGATTATAATCTCTAAAGACAATATTGAATTAAAATATTCTCAATGAGCAGTATATTTATAATTTCTGATTTTTGAGAGAAATTGTATTAAAGTTTCACAATAAAATATAATATTTGCTATAAATTATTATTATCTACCACCCTTATTCAATTAAATGTGTTCTTATTGTTGAGCAATTTCTCATGGGTCACAGTTGAATTTTATTAAATGCTTTTCTACATCATTTAAAATAAATATGTCTTTGGAATTTTATGATATAGATTATAATAACATATTTCTTTTTTTATTGTGAAAATATTGTACAGAGGGGTTACAATTACATGGGCAAGATAATGAGTACATTTCTTATCAAGTATTGTAGCCTCCTCCTTTGTTTCCCCTTCCCATCCCTTCCCATCCTCCCCCCCTCCACCAAAGTTGTAAAGTTCGTTTTCCACATAACAACTTGTACATCTCATTGTTGCCATGGGTCCACCTGTATCCCTATTTAAATGATTTGTTTTTCCCCTTCCCCTCCACAAATTATACCGACATCAAATACAGTGAAAGCAGGGGTTATACTGTGGGGGAGGGATATACAAAGCAACAAAGAAATAATCTTATAAATGTGTTAGAAACAATTGCATGAAAGAATAAAAACATTTGAATACATCTCTTAGGGTTCATTTCCCTAACATCACCTTATCTGACTTTTTCTGCTTGACTCATATACTAGATATTGCAAATAAGGGAAATCATGGAACATATATTTCTTTGGGCCTGGCTTACTTCACTTAATATAATTTTTTCCAAGCCTTTCCATTTCCTAACAAATGGGGCAATGTCATTCTTTCTGATGCAGGCATAGAATTTCATTGTGTATATATACCACATTTTCTTGATCCATTCATCTACTGAGAGGCACCTGGGTTGGTTCCATATCATAGCTATAGTAAATAATGCTGCAATAAATGTAGTTATGCTGGTAGCTTTAGTGTAGTCTTGTTTGTAAGCATTTGGGTAATGCCCAAAAGTGGGATTGCTGGGTCATAGGGGACCTCTATGTGGAGTCTTTTGAGGAACCTCCATACTGCTTTCCAAAGTGGTTGAACAAGTTTATACTCCCACCAACAAAACAATGCAAAACAATGCAGCAAAACAATGTTCCCTTCTGTCCACATCCCCTCCAGCATCTGTTGTTATTAGAGTTCTTGATTTTAGCCATTCTAACTGGAGTGAGGTGGTATCTCAATGTTGTTTTGATTTGCACTTCTTTTATGGCTAGGGAGGTTGAGCATTTCTTCATGTGTCTATTGACCATCCTTCTTTCCTCTTCAGGGAAGTTTCTCTTTACGTCTTTAGCCCACTTATTTATTGGGCAGTTGTTTCGTTGAAGATTTGTTGTTGGGGGATTTAATTTTTTGAGTTCCAGGTATATTTTAGATATGAGACCCTTGTCTGTTGTATGGCTAGTGAAGATCTTCTCTCAATCCATGGGCTTTCTATTGATCTCGCTAGCTATGTCCTTTGCCATGCAGGAGCTCTGCAATTTCATGCAATCCCATTTGTCCAACCTTTCTTTGATTTGTTGTGGTTCTGGGTCTCTATTAAGAAAATTTCAGCTTGTGCCAACGAGACCTAGCGTTTCTCCTATTCCATCCTGTAATGTTTTCAGAGTGTCTGCTTTGACTCCTAGGTCTTTGATCCATTTGGAGTTGATTCTGGTGCAGGGTGATATATAAGAATGTAGCTTTAGTTTTCTTTTTTTTTTGGTCCGGTCGTGGGGCCTGAACTCTGGGCCTGGGCGCTGTCCCTCAGCTCTTCAGCTCAAGGCTAGCGCTCTACCACTTGAGCCACAGTGTAGCTTTAGTTTTCTACAAATAGTTAACCAATTTTGCCAGCACCATTTACCGAAGAGACTGTCTTTCTTCCATTCTAATATAATAACATATTTCTTATATTAAACTATCCTTGAATTCCTGGAGTAAACTTTTGTAAGTTATGTTTTATTATTATTTTTTCATTATCTTAGAGGACTCACTTTTGTTTCAGGAAAGTTTTGTTTCAAGACTTTTGCATGTTTATTGAAGAGTGATCTTGTACACTTGTTTTCTATCTGCTGCCAGTGGAAATAAATTATCCTGATTCAATCAGCAGTATTTGGTTCCATCTAATACATTTTATTCTTTTTCTCTTTTCTTTCTGTTGATAGGTTTTTAAACTCAAAAAGCAAGATAATAAAAACTGGGCTTGTTTTGGAAAGGAAGTAACCAAAATTATGACTTTTAAAAAACTTTCTCTTAGAAGTAGAAGAGAGACTATAATTTTGGGAAATTAAGATGAAAGGGGGTGAGGTAGACATGGGATTCCAGGTAATGAGGGCACATAAGATCTAAGTACATTATATACATATATGAAAATGTCATAGTAAGCCAATTATCATTTATAATTAAAATACCAAAACAAAACTCTTTGGTTAAATCTAATGCTATTTTTTCTCATATTTTCATTTTTATTTTTGAACTTTTGTTCACCCTCCATATTTCTGAGTACTTATTGATCATTGAATTCAGTCGTTAGTTATATATAATTTTCTTATTGTTTCTATAAAATAGAATGTTAATTTATGCTTCTCATATCTTCCTCAAATAGAAAGTCAAATATAAAATATTCATATCTTCTATTGTTTTTTTAGATTTCTTAGGAAATCAGTGAGTATTTTAGTTTTTATTTGCTTTTTATTTATGAAAATCTTCCTTTAAATATTATTTACCTGGAAATTTTTGAAATTTAAATTTTTGAAAAATTTAAATATCTTTTTTAGTCTATATTGAATTTTTTTTTTTTTTGTCAGTCGTGGGGCTTGAACTCTGGGCTTGGGCACTATCTCTGTATTCTTCAGCTCAAGGCAAGTGCTCTACCACTTGAGCCACAGTGACACTTCCGGTTTCCTAGTGGTTTATTGGAGATAAGAGTCTCATGGACTTTCCTGCTCAGGCTGGCTTTGAACTACGATCCTCAGATCTCAGCTTCTTGAGTAGCTAGGATTATAGGTGTGAGCCACCAGTGCCCGGCTTGAATTGTTTTTCTAAGTTGTTCTTCCTTTCACTTTTGATCAACTCTGCTTTTTCCACACTCTGTCTTATCCCAGGAGATTTCTGTGATGTTAGTGTTTCTAAAAGATCATTGTTTTCATGCTTTGAGTTGGTCACTGGGCCAGTGGTAGAGGATTGAAAGATGTTTTGACTCTGTCTATTATAGCCCATGCCATATTCACTTATTATTGCAAGCATGATTTTCAACAAAATCTCAATAAACCCTAAACAGCTTCTGAAGTTATATCAAATTCATTCACTTTAAAAGATGGCACAAATTTCCTTGTGGGAAAATAAACGATTGAATCTCACCTCATTTCAAATGAATTAGTGTTGTCAACCTTGGGTGTCTGGAGCTGACATACAGTACTTGATACTAAAGTGTAGCTCCTTGTAGTTGTTATAATAAATTAAGTTTTCTGTCAAAGGCTGAAGTTATGAAAGTTAAAAGAGAAAATATATAATGCTACCCTTTATGTTTTCGGCTCTGAGAGGAATTTTGGTTGTCCGCAGGATGACAGAAGAAAATAGAAAATCCAATATTTTAGGAAATGGTGCCAGATTTCATGTGTAGAAGCTCATGAGTGTCTTGCATTAACTTGTGATTTATAGCAGTGAAGGCTTAGAAAGTGAGAAATGCCATAGATCTTGAGGCCTGGAAGGCAGGCAAGTTCCATAGTTTTCTTTTGAATGACAACATCGTCCAAATTCCCAGTGAGAAGCATGCTGGTTTGTTTCTCTTTCTGTACTGTTTTCTGAATAATGTGAAGGTATTGTTAATTTAAAAGCTGTCATTCACAGGGCATGAAAATATTTTTCAGTCCAAGGACAAGCAGAAGAAAAACATACAGCAATGGGTACTCAGAGACAAGTGATCATTTTCTACAGGTAATTATTATTGGTTTTACAGAATAATATATACTATGATCAGGTGTGCTTTGTATATGGTAACATTTCATATTAATTTTACTTAATGATGTAAATGCCCCTTATTCTTAAAAGAAAGTACTAGTCATAGGTCATGTTTAGTCTCATTCACATGATGCTTTCCAGATTATTAAAAAGAATTTGTTCATGTATTTTATTATTGTGATGAACACATTTTTAAAATAGGGAAAAGCCACAGGCAAGCTGGAAGAATTTTCAAAGTATCAGTGTCTTGAAATTGAATCTGTTTGACTCCTCATTCATTCCTTTCCTGATAGATTTTATAGTAGCCCAGATCCTTGCAGCTACAGTGCCCCAGCAACAGGAAACAGCCCAGACATTTTCCCAATGTCTTTAGTAGTCCATTTGTCAATGTACTGAAAATATTTAAATGATGTGACTCAGCTTTCCTGTTATTATTATCTGATCGTGATAAATTAAGTGGTCATTCTCTGCCTTCAGATGAGGAATCTGAACTATTAGCCACAGTATCAATCTAAAATAATAAAAAAAAATCTGAAAATGGCTCAGATTACCTGAAGTTATAATCATCACAAAAACAGTAGCAAAAGAAAACAATAAAAATTTACAAAGCTTCTGCTGCTGGCTATTAAAGGGCATGAAAACAAAAATTAAATTTTCTGACTTCTAAACATAATCCAGGTAGAGCTAATATTACCCACCCCTTCCTGCACCACTCACCAGTATGGAAACAGAGAGTAAAAGGAAGTAGATCTATTGAAAATGTGATTTAAATCTAATCATATCTTAAATATTCAGTGGGAATCTCCCAAGATTTCAGTTTCTCTTTGGAAGTAGAGTAAAATGGGTTCTTAAAAGTCCATTCATCTAGGCTGCTAGAGTATCATTTACTAACAAATGATTGCAGCTGCATCCCAGTGGCCTCAAAGAGTTTTAATGTTGCTTCCAGATGTGCTTAATTCATTTCCAGGGTATAATGTTTGCCATGGGAAGCTTGGGTGATTTTCTCACTTATCAATGCCAATTTCTTGGAGGTAGGTAAAAATTTTAGTCTTCTTTCAGATGGAGAAACAGAACAGGAAAATATTACAGCTTCATTAATATCAAATGAGAAATGCTTTAACAATCTTGGGTAAAATATTAAACCTTGTTTCTTCTTCATGAGCATGTGCACCTGGACTTATGTTCCTGAAAGGATGATTTGCCAGAACTGTTCTTGCCAACATTCAATTTTACATAAATAATGATGTTTTTCCGAAAATAAAAATTTTGAAAGCTACCCTGTTAGCTTAACTTGGAAAAACTCTAGTGGTTGATTGGTTATAAAATATGAAGAAGTTGAAGTGAATGCAATTTTCAAATACTTGATGGATTACTGAGTTGTAACTGTTAATATTCTTTGAACAGGGATAATAATAATAATGCTATAAGGTATCTATTACAAAGCAATCATATAAATGTTATTTTGCAGTGTATTAATATGAAGATCCATTTAAATTTAAAATTCACAATGTGTCTAGAGCAATTGTGAATAGTTATTAAAGCTACTTGGTTGATATGCAAACATAGCAATAGGATCTTAAGAGATTTTTCATGAATATAAATCATGTTGTTGAAATCATTCAAGTATGTTAAATTGAGCTTAAATATTAGAATAGATAATTTAAACCAACATGTGTCAGAATCACAGAAATCAACATCTTGTGAATGGTTACTTACTGTTAGTTCTAGGACTAATAAGTAACTTGGTTTCATGTCCTATATTTTTAGTGCTCATCACAAAATAGCATATTAATCTTTAATTATAATTCAAAAACTCCATAATTTTTGAGGTACCTAAGTAACTCTAGTTTGGAAGAGCTTGTAAATTTAATTCCTTCTTTCTAGTACCAGACTTAACAGAAGTGTGTAATCTTCACCAGAGGGTACGTACTTACAAAACTAAAAGGAAATGAGAATTGTTGAAATTACCTTAAAAATCTTTTATTATCCTTGGAAAGGAAAGATATTCTGCTTTTTTCCCATTGGTTAGGAAATCCTTATAATGACCTAGACGTTCTTTACCTAGCTTGTTAAGCATGTGGCTTATAGCAGCAAATATATCATTAATATAAGTACAAATGGTCAAAACCTTTATAGTTTTGGAAGTAAATTTTTTATGTGATATAAAAGACTGCCTTGGTAGAATATAAGATGATGAGGGCTCAATATTTTGACAAGTTTCTCACTGAAGAAATTCAATCACCTCCTAGAAAAGTGCAGGTCATATAGAGGTGTTCAGTATGTGAATAAATATGTTGAATAAATAATAAGATAGATTAAAGTGAATGAATGAAAGGCAAATTATTATGTCTCCTAAAACCTAGCTCAGAGATATTCTAAATGAATATAACAATATCAAACTAAAATTATGGTTACATAGAATAAGATTAAACAATCTCTTGAGATTTTAAGCTTCTAAAGTATTATTTTTGTGTTAATGATCTTCTGTTATTTGGATACGGTGATTTTAACCTTTATTGTTGTTGATGATGATGATCCTGGGGTTTGAACTTATAGCCTGGGCATTGTTCCTGTACTTTTTTGCTCAAGGCTAGCAATCTCCCACTTGAGCCATAGTTCCACTTCTGGGTTTTTGGAAGCTCATTGAAGACAACAGTTTTACAGACTTTCCTTCCCTGGGCTAGCTTTGAACCAAGATTGTCAGATCTCAGCCTCCTGAGTAGCTAGGATTAAAGGTATAAGCCACTAGTGCCTAGCCATTTTGAAATGTTTACATCCAACTCCCAATCAATGTGATTCACAAGGTGAATCAGGTATTTTGAAGTTAGGCCTTTATCTTGAAGCTTCAATTTAAGGTACTTGCAAGATAACAGAAAAGGCCCTAGCAATATGTCCACAGGGTAACACTAACTCATTTGTTCAAATGATGAATTATCTTAGTTAAGTTTCTGTTTCTTTAGCAAAGTATCTGAGAATGGATATATAGAGAAGTTGATTTAACTCATAGTATTGAAGGTCCAAGGTTACTGCTCCTGTATTTGTGTTATACCTCTTACTCTTACAGTAACTAGTACTAGTAAATAGTAACTAGTACAGCTCTGTGAAACTTTGCTCACTCTCCTAATAACATCTTAAAGACCTCACTGTCTTTTAGCAATGAAATTTAGGGGGTCAAATTTCAACCTGACTGTCAGGAGAGGAACCATACTCAAACCACAGCACCTATTTGATCAGCAAATGATCATTGACAATATTGTATTTGCTGTCATTTCTGTGGACTCATGATATCATTTTTTTTTTTGCTAAGATGGTCTTGGAGTCTTTTGGGGGCATATCTCAGACCATACATAGAGAAAGTAAGTTGTAGATTCACTATACTTGTGTTTATTATTAACATGGTTTCAGCCTGTTAGTTACTAGATGTTCAGTTGTAGTATAATATTTCCGAAGCCTGAGTCACCCAGATGTGTAGGGCCAAAGTTCTTATCATGATATGAATACATTTTTATAATACTTGTCACCAGTACTTCTGGTGAGTGTGAGTAGAAGATGAGAAACAAGATTTGAGAAAACAAATCAAGAATCCAATTTGTAGAAAATATTTCCAATGATCATCTTCAAAATTGTGAGTGGAGGATTCAATTAGCATTAAAACCCAGTTAAAATGGAAGTTCTCTCTTCTCATGAATATATTTGATAATGCATTTTTATAAAACTAATTGTACTGCATAGTATTTTAATATTTAATTGGAATTTTGCAAATTTTACCAGAATTTCTATGTCACAGAACACAAAGTTCTAGCAGTTCTACTAATGGTAATTAGGTCTGTGTTAAAGTTCCATACGTTATACCTCGCACCTATTGTTAAAAGTGCAAGTTTTTACCACTGTGTATGATTGAAATATCTTTTCTTTATTTTTATAGGAGAATGCATTACAACATTATTATGGGAAGAGCTGTTCAATGAAGTGCAACCAAAACCTAGAATAAAACTCCAAAACATGAAAGAGGTCTTTCAGAGAGTTTATTAAATAAAAGTCTTATAGTTTTTTGATTTCATAATGTTTGTGATGCTTTTCAGGTTAAGATTTAATTTGGTTGTGATTCTTTCTCATTCGAAAGTAATGTCTAAGTTCATACCTAACTTAGTATTCTTTGTATTCATTTTTTTGAAAGAGAACTATAAATTGCATGTGGTTTAGGCTCCACTGGATTCATAGGAACTCCACTTGGATCTATTCTTTTTTCTTTTTTCTTTATTATTATTATTTTTTGGGGGGTCTAGTCGTGGAGCCTGAACTCTGGGCCTGGGCGCTGTCCCTCAGCTCTTCAGCTCAAGGCTAGCACTCTACCACTTGAGCCACAGCGCCACTTTCGGCTTTTTTCTTTTTGCTTATGTGGTGCTGAGGAATCGAACCCAGGGCCTCAGGCATGCAAGGCAAGCAGTCTACCACTAGCCATCTTCCCAGCCCTTGGATCTATTCTTGTAATTTAATCTGGATCAATTACAGGTGTATATCGGAGCAGAGTGGAAGAATGCAAGATGAAGATAGGCGGAGGGTGGTGGAGTTAGGGGGAATGAGGAAGCCATGTCATCACCAGTCACCAGTCCATTTTGCTGTCTTATTCACTCACATTTTAGGTAAAAAATGACACCTCAAGTGTTTCATCTAGAAGTTTTTGCATCTAGAAGTCATTAAGGCATTAAACAGCCCATATAAGGCAAGTGCAATTTTTTATTTTGAAATATAAAGGTCTAAAATGTGCTTCTGTCTGCCAGAAAGCATTTTCAACTTGGGAGAAACATTAATTTTCAATATTCTTTCCTGGAGTAGGTTTGTGTTTCTTGCATGCTGCCTTTCATGGTTTTGATTCATTTGTGCTCAGAACACCCTGACACTGAGGAGCCCTAATCATGCTGCCTAGCATGTTGATGATGCTGTCCATCTGTCCCAAAGCCTGGCTACATGGTTGGTCTTGATTTTGGAGCAGTAATCCTCTACAGTTGTTAAGGCCCAGCACTTTCCTTCATAAGATTTGCCCCCTAGAGTTTGGGAAACTCTTTAAAGGTCTGCTAGAAAGCTAGTGCAAATGTTTCATCTGCTTCTTGTTAGTGCGTTCTGAGCACATGGTTTCCAAATGTAACATTTGGAATGTGGAATTCAGTAACTTTTAAGCATTTTGATCAAATCATTGATTTTATCCATTGTTTTCTGTGAATGAAAAATACATGGTGTCTAGCTCTTTTCAAGCAAACCTCTCTCTTCTCCTTATATATTATATAATATATATAATATATATAATACTATATAATAATTATATAATCACTCTATCTTCTTCCTATGTATTGTATAACTTAACTGTCTATGTTCTTTGTCAGAGACTACGAGCACTTCCAACACATGTATTTTGTGACAAAAGATGAACTCATTATCTTCACTTTCTAAATATTTTAATAATGTCAGTGGAGACTGGCCTGCCATCTTATTCAACTATCTCTTGTTTCTCTACCACAACTTAGAGCTTGTAGTGAATGGCAACACATACTAATAAGCAAGTAGTTTAATAAGACTCAGGTTAATGAAGATAATTATTCCTACATGGTGTGTGTTGACAGTGTGTACAAAGAAATTCACTCTTCAAAATCCCTAATGTATTAGAAATAATTCTGACATCTAGTGTCTTATTCAAGAAGAAAGTTAACACTGCTATGTGATACTTGGCTTTTCTTCATTCTTTAAGTGAACATTTTAATTACCTGAGGATAATGTCCATGGTTGTAATTCAGTGAATGGCATAAGGCCAATAACTTTTCCAGAGACCCCTGAGAAAGAGTTAGAATTTAACTACTAAGACCTACACAGGTTTGTAATATTGGACAATAGAAATAAATAAGCAGAGTCAATAATTAAGAAAAAGGTCAGTGCTTTAGCTCAGTGAGCTAAACTAAGTTCTTAATTTGAAATGAATATTTATGTTTTGAGTGATCATGCTAAATGTATGAAATTGTAAAGTTTCGATTCTTTTATTATTTCCGAATCCATGACATTTTCTGCAAAACCAAACAAGCTCATGCCTGATGGCCTTATGTTCTGTTTTCCATGTTGCTCTCCAAACCTTCATTCAGTCTGAAGTATGAATGACAAGTGAGTGATTAACAGTTCAGAATTACATTTCACTTTTTCACTCCCTGGGTCGATTGCTTTTGCACAAGCATTGATACTTCGATCAGGGCATCTTACGTACACCACTAGTCTGCACCTACTAGGTAGCCATAAAAAGTGAATCTGGCCAACAGAAAATCATGCTCACTTTGAAAACATTCTGTTTTTGAAATGTAATATAGCTATGTCGTTTAGGCTATTTTTGAACTCTCTATGTAGCCTAGGGTGGTGTTAAACTTGTGAACCCCTTTTTTTTAGTCTACCAAGTGCCAGGATTGTAGGTATGCATCCTACTGT
This sequence comes from Dipodomys spectabilis, assembly GCF_019054845.1. Classification (NCBI taxonomy): domain Eukaryota; kingdom Metazoa; phylum Chordata; class Mammalia; order Rodentia; family Heteromyidae; genus Dipodomys; species Dipodomys spectabilis. The sequence continues at coordinate 234,426 of NW_024870824.1, read as the reverse complement.
TGATGTTCTTAGCTTACTATCTTAGGGCTTTCTAAGTTCCTTTTCTCCTCTAAACCATTTTCCTAAACTTCCTTTCTTTATGGGATTAATCCATTTTTCCCATTGTGTACTAGAGTATCTGACAAATACTGTAATTAGCATTTATTATAATGTATACCAGGACTGTGAACATGCTGATATGACTAGTTACTATATGAGGATCATATGGATAGGTAACCTCTTTTTATTCCTTTCTCAGCATTGTAAAACAATCTGCCTCATAAATAAACAACAATGTTTGCTGCACAAATAAATGGCATAGTAAAAGAGTGTTGAAAAGTTACTTGAAAGCTGACATATCCTTGTAACCTTTTCTACCCACAGAAAGATTGTGAACAAGCAAGATATTAAGTACATATTTATCCAATGGGAAATGAAGACCAACCAATAGTCTAGGTTATACTTTGAAGAGTTAGTGACTAGAATAGAATCTTTTCTCAGTACCTAAGTTCCTTCACCCATTCCTAAATGCATTGGGATTACATGCTATCAGATCCTTAAATAGTTATAAATTAATAAAATTATAAAGGATATGTATACATCCATAAATTTGTTAAAATGAAATTAGTAAAATTGTCTAAATCATGTTCTGTCATGAATATGTACATAAGACAGAGATGTACTTACTGTTTTTCATTTTGTGCTTTTAGCTTTTCCCTGAGTGCTTCTTTGACTTGAGGTAAATCTGTGAGAATCTCAACATCACCATTAAGCAGATCCTATTAAATAAAAAGCCACTGACAGTTTAATATCCAATTGGTGTTTATTATATATGCACAAATAATTATTTAAGATATATTTGCATATATAAATGATGTCTAAACTATTCCTCACATAACGACAGTCTGCTAAAGACCTTTCCTGAATCTTTAGTTTAGTCTTCTAGGAGACTGATTTTCTAGAGTCTAGATCTTAGCCAGGATATTAAGATTTATTTTGGAAAATATTACTGATGAAGCTAACAGTCTGATACAAAATTATTATCCAAGAATTCTGTCCTACCTGAGGTCTAGGAAAAGTGTGAAAAAGTACCCAGCATACTCATCAGCATTTCTTCTGATCTTCTATGTTTGCAGGAATAGTTCAGTAAAAGACTAGTTAATTGTTCTATAGATCATTTTAGTTAGCTGAATAGTTTAAAGACAAAAATCACTTGAACATTTTGATAGTAATTGTACAAGTTAATCCAGAGACCCATCCAGTGAATTAGAGATGGAAGTTTACAAACAGCTGCTATTACTGCTATTCTTTTTTGAAGAAAATAAGTTATTTGTTACTTAATTTCTGATAACATATAAGTACACAGGAGCTCATACCATTTTACTCACATTGGATTCTTCAAAAATGAGCAGTTACTGTCATGCACATTATTCCCTTTTGAGGCAATGAATACAATTCAACTGTTTTCAAATGAACAGATTATGAAGTGTATTTGAATCTCTTCCTGGGGCTAAGATAGACTTGTTCCTGGTCTCTTTACTATTTTTTTAAAAAACGCTTACATAATGAAAAGGGAAAAATAAAACAACAAATGCTTTTCAGCAGAAGATAAAAGCCCAATCTATGTAAAGTGAGACTGAAGAAATAGAAACAGAGCATGTGGATTCTGCATGCTGAGTTTCATAAATGCAAGCACGAATTTCCTCTCATAGTGAGTGTGGTCCAACATTAAACGATGCATGGGGCATGATTATGAGAGATAAGATCAGTCGTTGGAGAACATACAGCAAGCTGTTTTACCCACACTGAATATAATATCACGCTTCTGATCTATTAGGCCCTCTTGGTGCACATCTTTGTAGATTTTTGCTAGTTCTCAGAAATACATTAAAAAAAACCCTACAGGCTGTAACTAAAATTACTGAATATTTTTTTAATGTCTCACATGTTGACAGTCCTGATTTTGGTTATATAAGAAATAACTGCCGATAGTGCCATTTAAATCCCTTCTCTTTAGACTTGTGAATGCTAATGGCTGGGCTGCCGAACTTCAGCTTTTCACGTAATCGTTATTCCTGGTTTCCTGTGGTGGATATGTATTGAACATAAGAAATTAGCTGCAGAGAGAATTAGAGGGTGTAAGTCTGAGTCATGTAAATGCCAAAAGCTTTTTGTGACATTTTTCAGACTTTAAAAATGGAAATATGTTATTTGCACAGTAGCTCCTGATGGAATATGACATACTGCAGCGATGTACTGAGTTTAAGACTGGGCTGCAGGCCATTAGGAACCCTCCATGTGAAAGCCTGGGGCCTGAATAGAAGAATAAGAGTGAGTTACTTGGTGGAAACCTGGCATTTGATGAGGAGCCAAAGAATCCTTGTTACATCAAGAGCCACTAATGAGAATTAAGAACTTGCTTGAACTTGTTATCATAAATATGGTGTAGGAATATAATTTTCAAGCTTGATGTAACTTTTGTCTTTATTCCAGGTGATCTTATACCATTACCATCATCATTATATCAGCATATTAAATGAAATCCCATAAGGTTAAGTATATACTTTACCTCACATTTCAGCTAATGCTGTACCCTTTGATTCAGTAGAAGTAAGATCTTTCTGAGTAGTTTCTGAACTTTTGCTGTGTCCTTGATGGTATAGAGAATGAGTATGAGGGTGTATGGTAGAACTTTCCTACTTTCCTCTCTCTATATATAGTTTTCTTGATTCATTTATTGGTTGTAGGACATCTGAACTGTTTCTGTAACGGCTATTGTGAAAAGTTTACATTGGACTTAAGTATGTATCTGGCTTGCTATCTTTTCATCGTGCCAGAAGTGGTGTCATTGGATCATAGGATAGTTCTACTTTTGTTGTTTTGATGAATGTCAGTAGTGCCTTGTATTAGAGGTTGCACTAGTTTGCATCCTACCAAAAATGTATTTGGGTCCTTTGTTACTGATATCCTAGCTAGCATTTCTTTTAGTTCATATTCTTGAAGGCCATTCAGGCTGGAGTGAGAAGAAATCTCAATGGTGCTTGGATTTGTAATTCCTTTATGGTCAGGGATATTTTTACTTTTCTTTTTTCTGTTTGGATCTATTATATGTTTCTCTTACTTTTTCTCTAGATAAGAATTCTAATACTGTATTAAATAAGAATGGAGAGATTGAACATCTTCCTATTGTTCTTGAGTTTCACTATTTAATATAATGTTGGCTTGGTAGAATATCCTTTATTATGTTATGACTCAGTCCTTCTATTCCTAGCTTCTCCAGGGCTTTTATCATAAAATGATCTTTTCAAGATATGTCTAGATGATCATATGGTTTTGTCCTTGATTATGTTTATTTGCTGTATAAATCTATTGATGTATGTATGTTGAACCACCCTTGTATACCTGGAAAAAACCAACTTGATCAAAATGTATAATTTTTTTGATTAGTTGTTGACTTTAGCTAACATGCATTTTATTGAGGAATTTTGCAACTATATTCATCCAAAAGCTGGTCTATAGTTATCTCTTTTTGTGTGTCCTACCAGGTTTGAAGGTTTTTTTGTTTTCTTTTGGCCAGTCCTGAGGCTTAAACTCAGGGCCTAGGCACTGTCCCTGAACTTCTTTTTCTCAAAGCTAGCACTCTACCACTTGAGTCACAGTACCATTTCCGGCTTTTTCTGCTTATATGGTATTGAGGAATCGATCCCAGAGCATAGCAAACACTCTACCACTAAGCCACATTCCCTGCCCTCCTGCCCAGTTTTAAAATAAACATAATACCAGAACAAACTCTATTATAATAGTGAATTTTGTTATTTTTATCTTTGGGTTTCTAGGTTGTAGTTTGTATTCAAATGAAATGAAACAAAAAAGACTATTGAAATGAATAAGTAAATGATAAGTTGAAGTTATAACTCTTAACACTTCTGTACCAATTGTGAAAAGCAGTAGAAAACACACTATCATATGCATTGCCATGTAGAACGTGATCCATAGAGTCATAGGATGAGCATATGTACTTTTCCTTGAACAGCATCTTTGCTCACTTTGAGGTTTACTTATCAATGCTGTTTGGAGAAACATTGTTCTGCTAACAATGTGGCACTTTATTGAATTCTATTAGAGAATTTCACTACAGGTTTAATTATTGTTCACCTTGGTGTCAGGCTGCTTTCCCTTTATTAACTAATAATCTATTGGCCCAGTGGGGTTCCTGTAGCCTCCAGGTTCTCAAGATATGTCAAACCTGATTATCTGCCTTTATTTTATGTAGATTAAAATTTAAGGTTTTTCTAAGCTAAGTGAAGAAACAACCTCCCATTGCTTCATATATATAAGCTATAGCAACATATGCATTTATATAATTTGAACTGAGTCATTTGAGCTTTGTTAATTCCCTCTGAAAAGAAGAAACCTAGCTTATTCAGAGTAGTAAATAGGTTTAATTGATAAAAGTTTTATTCTGTGTTACAACACAAATGTTGTTACATATAATTGTAAGTGCTAGTTATGGAACAGGGCCCTCAGGCCAGACTTTGAGTCTACTATTACTGCAACATCATCGTTTGGAATTCATTTGGCCTTCACTACCTCTCAGATATGAAGATGTGAGTTGGGTTGGTCAGGGGGAACATTTACTTATAAACCATTTATGTTGATTCCAGATCAATATTCTGAGAATTCATTTTTATATAGTCGAGCTTCCAAGAAGGCTTTCATGTTGAGATCTTCTGAAAGAGGAGATATTCTGAAATATAACGTAAGGCCATAAACCATGTCGACAATATCTTTTTAGCCAGTTCAAAAATTAGAGTTCAGTGCTTTATGAACTTTTGGAGTATACCCAAGTCCTTCTTACCTTATATTCTGTGAAGTGTAGTCATTTACATGTTATCAATAACTTTTTTAAAATGACATTTAAATCTGCAGTATGTAAAGTTATTTTTTTCTGTTAAATACAATCTGATTAGAGAAATTCTTTGTGTTAATTAAATAAAAACAAACTAGAAGTTATAAAATTTATCCACATTAATGAAATAAAGTCTTGTAAAACTGAGACAAGTCATGGTTTTCTTTTTTCCTCAGGATATTTCATTGTACTTAGTAATACTTTGCAATTTAATCCATCATTATTGAAACATGAGAAAATATTCCATTATTCACAATTATAGTAATTATTGTATAATTTATACATAATAAATAATATATTTAGTATTATAACTTTTACTTTAAAATGTAGTAGTTAGTAATTTTGCCATAATATGAGATATCTGTATTACAAATGTTTTCTTCATCTATGGCTTGAATTTTCATTGTTTTTAAAGAGGTCTTTCATTTTGGGAATATAATTTTTTAAAATATTGATAATATTAATATCTTGTTTCTTCAAGATACTGTGTTTACTGTCTAGTATTTGGCCTAAGTAATAAGAGTTTATGTTTGTTTTCTTTCAGAAAAATTATGATACATATATACATCATATATAGTATCTGATATATAGTATATGATGTATATATGATTTCATATATATACATTCACATTCATCATACTTGCTTGGCTTGCTGCTTAACTGGCACTTGAGCCATGCCTCCAGCCTAGACTGGCTTAAACCATGATCCTTTGGATTTCAGTCTCCTGCAAGTTTGTGCCTTGGCTTGATTTTATCATTGATGTTCCATTTGGACTTTTGTTGTTGGTATACTTCAGGGTTCATTTTGATTTTTCAATAGTCTGTCAATGTATAAAAAGACATTTGATTTTTTTTTTGTTTCCTACAAACTTACAATTATTTTTCTAAATCTAGTAGAGCTTTTAAAGACTTGAGAGGGTTTCCTATGAACACAGTTGTGTTGTTTGAAAATACACGGGGATTTAAATTCTTTGTTTTCAGTAGTTAATGCTTTTGTTTATTTTTCTTGCATTACAGTCCTGGCTGAGACCTCCTGTCAATTTTAAATAAGATTTATAAAAGCAGAATATTTTCTATATATAATCTTAGATTTTCCTCCTACAGGTCTGCTAAAATTCTCATCCTTGTTTCTATATAGGAAAGATGATCCTGCTAGCCATGTGTTTCTCTTACAATTTTCTATTTGTTGTTGGTTTCCCATAGTTTGAATGTTATGACTTTATGCAGAGTTTTCACATGATTTCTTTGCATTATTACTCTATTGAATTTCTCTTGTGAATTTTTTCTACCTACTATTTATTTACAAGCCTGTTGTTTAACTTATAAATATCTGAAATTATTATAGACATCTTACTTCTACTTATTACAAGTGAAAATCTTGGGGTCAGATTTTATATTCTGCAGGATTTCAGTTTTTTGAAATGTAATCAGATCTATTGTATGAACAAGAAATATGCTTACATGCTTAAGTTTTTTATTTCTACTTGAGAAGAAATATGGTTCTTGCAGTTTTGTGTTATTGTCAGGTCAGATCAGAATGGCTGATAATATTTTTCACATTTTTTATATTTGCATTTTTTTAATACATGTGTCCTGTCAGTACCTTTGTGAGAGGTATGTTTCAGTTCTTAAGTGATGATTATAGGTCTTTCTCTTTCTTTCTTTAGTCCCATAATTTTTGCTTCATATATTTTGATGCTTTCCTATTAGATATATATTTAAGTTTGCTATGCATTCCATTGAAGTGACCCTTTTATTGTTCTACAAAGCCTCCCTTTATTTCAGGTAATATTCCTTGTCTTTTATATGAATATTGCCACAAAAGCTTACTGCTTACATAGTATATATTTACATCTTTTTGCTTCCAAACTATTTGTAATGTGCCTGAGTGTGATCGTTGAATTCTGCTTTGCCAACCAATGAAAGAGCTTCTCTTTAATTTAAATACCTGTTTACTTCTAATGTAGTTATTGGTAAAGTGGATTAAAGTCTGCTACCTTGCTTTATTATCCCCATTTGTATAATTCAGTTTTTGTTTGTCTATTCTTTGATGCTGACTTTTGGTTTCATGGCTTTTTGGCTTCACTTCCTTATGCCATTGATTTTAGTGATTGTTCTATTGAATACAATATGCAAACTTAATCCCTTTAGAGTCTAATTAGAATTAATATTTTATCAATCTTCCTCTTGCATTTTGTACATCATAAGTGTTAGTACTGGACAAAATTATTTTTGTGTAGTTTGTCAAATATTTTCATTTTACATTAGTTACAAAGTACCACATAATTATATCATTTTATGTTAATAATTCACTTGGTTTTAGAAAGAAATTAAGAAGAACTAATTACCCATATGTACTCATGTATTTAATATATTGCCTTCCTCAGATGCTTCCTGAAGAAAAGTTAGCTATTATTTGCATTTGTGATTTTCTGATTTTCTATATTCATGTACTGATTTTTTTTGTTTGCCATTTATTTCTTTGCCTGCCTTGTTTACTTTTGGGTTAAGTTTTTGTGATTTGGTTAGGTGTGGTTTTGGTTTTGTTTATATTTATTTTGGCTTTAATTAACTTCTTTGTTTTAAGTAAGTTTTTTATTGTGAAAATACTGTACAAAGGGGTCACAATCACATGAGCAAGGTAATGAGTACATTTCTTATCAATTATTGTTGCCTCCTCCTTTGTTTTTCCCCTACCATCACTTCCCTCCTATCTCTACAACTACATTCTCCCCCATCCCCCCTTTCCCCCCACCTCCGCCTAAAAAATTAAGTTCTTTTTTCTGACATAGATTCTTGTACATCTCATTGTTTTAATGGGTCAATCTGTATCCCTATTTAAACAATTTCATTTTTCCCTTCTGCTCTCCAAATTATACCAACATCAAATACAGAGAAAACAGGGGTTATACCATGGGAGAGGGACATACAAAGCAACAAAAAAATCACGTGATACCTTATAAATAAGATAGAAAAGGGCTGGGAAGGTGGCTCAGTGGTAGAGGGCTTGCCTTGCATGCATGAGGCCCTCAGTTCGATTCCTTAGCACCACAAAAGCAGGAAAAAAAAGCTGGAACTGGTGCTATGGCTCAAGTGGTAGAGCGCTAGCCTTGATCTGAAGAGCTGAGGGACAGTGCCCAGGCCCAGAGTTCAGCCCATGACTGGACTCCCTGCTCCCCCCACCCCAAAAAAGTTAGAAACAATAGCAAGAAAGAAAAAAACCACTTGTGTCCTTATCTTGGGTTTCATTTCACTTAACATCATCTTATCTGATCTTTTCTGCTTGTCTCAGATATATATTAGTTATTGCAAATAATGGAAACCATGAGACCTATGTTTCTTTGGGTCTGGCTTACTTTACTTAATATAATCATTTCCAAGTCTTTCCATCTCCTAACAAATGGGGCAATGTCATTCTTTCTGATGGAGGCATAGGATTGTGTATATATACTACATTTCTTGACCCATTCACCTACTGAGGGGCATATGGGTTGGTTCTATATCATAGCTATGGTAAGTAATGCTGCAATAAGCAAAGTTGTGCTGGTAGCTTTAGTATGGTCTTGTTTGTGATCATTGGGGTAAAAGTCCAAAAGTGGGATTGCTGGGTCATATGGGAGCTATATGTCCTCTTGAGGAACCTCCATACTACTTTCCAAAGTGGTTGAACAAGTTTACACTCCACCAGCAATGCAGTAGAGTTCCCTTTTGGCCACATCCCCTCCAGCATCTGTTGTTATTAGAGTTCTTGATTATAGCCATTCTAACTGGGTGAGGTGCTATCTCAATGTTGTTTTGATTTGCATTTCTTTTATGGCTAGAGAACTTGAAGATTTCTTCATGTGTCTACTGGTGATTCTTCAGAGAAGTTTCTCTTTAATTGTTTATCCCATTTATTTATTGGGCAGTTGTTTTCTTGAAGATTTGTTGTTGGAGGGATTTAATTTTTTGAGTTCTAAGTATATTGTAGATATGAGACCCTTGTCCTTATATGGCTAGTGAAGATCTTCTCCCAATCCGTGGGCTTTCTATTGATCTTGCAAGCTATATACTTTGCCATACAGAAGCTCTGCAACTTCATGCAATCCCATTTTCCCAACCTTTCTTTGATTTGTTGTCTTTCTGGGTCTCCATTAAGAAAATCTTGGCCTATGCCAAGGAGACCTAAGGTTTCTCCTATTCCTTCCTGTAATATTTTCAGAGTGTCTGCTTTGACACTGAGGTCTTTGATCCATTTGGAGTTGATTCTGGTGCAGGGTAATATAGAAGGATCTAGCTTTAGTTTTCTACAAGTAATTAACCAATTCTGCCAGCACCATTTACTGAAGAGGCTGTCTTTCTTCCATTCTTTTTTTTAGCTCTTTTATAGAAGATTTGGTGTCTATATGTCTGTGGGTTCATTTCTGGTTTTTGAATTCTAGTCCATTGGTCCTGAGGTCTGTTCCTGTGCTAGTACCAAGCTGTTTTGATTACTATGGCTTTGTAGTAGACTTTAAAATTTGGTATTGATATTCCTCCAGCATTTCTGTTAAAGGCTTGTTTTTGCTATTTGGGGTCTTTTATTGTTCCATATGAATTCTTGGATTGCCTCTTTTATTTCCTTGAAGAATGAGGTTGAAATATTGATAGGCATTGCATTGAATTTGTAGATAGCCTTGGGAAGTATTGCCATTTTCATGATGTTGATCCTTCCAATCCAGGAGCATGGAGGTTTTTCCACTTTTAAGTTCTGTTTTGATTTCTTCTTTTCAGTTTTTAAAGTTTTTAATCATAGAGGTCCTTCATTTCTTTGGTTAATTTCTAGGTATTTTATTTTTTGTGGGCCTATTATAAATGCAGTTGCTTTCCTGATTTCAGCCATGCTTCTGTCATTGTTGGCATACTTGGAAAAGCCATTGATTTTTGAGGGCTAATTTTATACCCTGCTACTTTGCCAAAGTTTTGAATCAGCTCAAGTAATTTGGGAGCAGAATCCATGGGATTCTTTAAATACAAGATCATGTCATCTGCGAAGTGGAAGAGTTTTAATTCTTCTTTCCCTATTTGGATCTCCTTTATGTTTGCATCTTGTCTTATTGCTGTAGCTAGGCATTCTAATACTAAATTGAAGAGAAGTGGAGAGAGTGGACATCCTTGTCTTGTTCCTCAGTTAAGAGGAAATGGCTTTAGTTTTTCATCAATAAGTATAATGCTGGCTGTAGGTTTGTCATATACAGCCTTTATTGTACTGAGGAATGTTCCATGAATTCCTAATTTTTCCAGAGTCTTCATCATAAAGGAGTGTTTTTTCTGCATTTATTGAGATAACCATGTGGTTCTTATCCTTGCTTTTGTTTATGTGAATTATATTAATTGATTTGTGTATATTGAACCAGCTTTGCATCCCTGAAATTAATCCTGTTTGATAGTGGAATATGAGTTTTTTATGAATTGTTGAAATTGATTGGCCAAAATTTTGTTGAGAAGATTTACATCAATGATCATCAAAGAAATTGGTCCATAATTATCTTTCTTTGATGAGTCCCTGCCTGGTTTTGGGACGAGGGTTATGATGGCTTCATAGACTGAGTTCGGTAGTGAGCTTTCTTTTTCAATTTCATTGAAGAGTTGGAGGAGTATTGGTGTGAGGTCTGAGTTGGAGGAGTATTAGGGTGAGTTCTGCTTTGAAGGCCTTGTAAATCCCTCTGTAAATCCATCCAGTCTTGGAGTTTTCTTAGATAGGATGTCTCTTATTGCTGTTAGTATTCGGTGCTTGATGTGGGCCTGTTAAGTTGGTTTAACTCATCTTGGTTTAGTTTTGGCTTGTCAATATTTGCTAGGAAATCATCCATTTCTTCCAGGTTCTCAAACTTATTAGCATAAATGTTTGAGAAATATTCCCTTATAATGTTCTGGATCTTGGTTATTTGTGAAGTGATGTTACCATTCTCATTGCTGAGTTTGTATATTTGTGTGTGTTCTCTTCTTTTTCTGATAAGATTTTCTAAGGATCTGTCAATTTTGTTAATTTTTTCGAAGAACCAACTCTGTTTTGTTGATTCTTTCTGTTTTTTTTTATTTTAATTCGTTTAATTCTGATTTAATTTTAATTATTTGTTTCTGGCTACTGGATTAGGGTTTATCTTGCTGCTCTTTTTCAAGAAGGTTCAGATGCCTCATTAAATTGTTGGTTTCAGATTTCTCCAATTTGTTCATGTAGGAGCTCAGAGCCATAAACTTGCCTCTGAGTACTGCCTTTGCTGTGTCCCAGAGGAGCTGATAATTTGTGTGTTCATTTTTGTTGTATATCATGAGCATTTGAATTTCCTTTCTAATCTCTTCCATGATCCACTGGTGATTCAACAGTGTGTTGTTCAGCCTCCACGTGTTACAAGGCTTTCTTTGGTGGCTTTTGGTGTTGAGTTCTAATTGATTCCCTTGTGGTCTGAGAGAATGTAGGGCATAATTTCAATGTTTCTGAATTTGGACAAGTTTGCTTCGTGGCCTAAAATGTGGTCTATTTTGGAAAATGTTCCATGTGTTGCTGAGAAAAACGTGTATTCTAATGCTGCTGGGTGAAAGATTTGGTAGATGTCTGTTAAATCTAGTTGATCTATGCAGTTGTTTAGAGCTATGGTTTCTCAATTAAGCTTTTGCCAAGTTGATCTGTATAGTGAGGATAGTGGTGTCTTAAAGTCCCCTACAATTAATTTCTTTGGATCTATGTGAGATTTGAGGGAAGGTAATGTTTCTTGGATGAATTTGGGTGCTCCATTTTTTGGTGAATAGATATTTAGAATGTAATATATTCCTGAAGTATAGTTCCCTTAATTAGTATGTAGCGACCTTCTTTATCTCTTCTCACTAATTTCAATTTGAAGTCTATTTTTTCTGATATTGAGATTGCAACTCCTGCCTGTTTATGGGGGCTGATTGTTTGGAAGATTTTATTCCAGCCTTTCAGCTTCAGATATGTTTGTTTTTATGGGCAAGGTGTAACTCTTGAAGGCAGCAGATAGAAGGATCTTGCTTTTTAATCCAACTAGACAGTCTATGTCACTTAATTGGAGAATTTCATCCATTAATATTGAGAGTTAGGACTGAGAGGTGTTTGGTAGTTCCGCCATGTTATCCACCTTCTTGGGGGCTGGGATAGCTGGGTTCTTCCTACAGTTCTTGGATTCTCAGTTTGGGTGTGGTTTCTTGGCCTTTATTGTGGTCTTGTTGGTTTTCTATGTGTAGGACATCTTTAAGTATCTTTTGTAGGGCTGATTTGGTGGAGATAGACTGTTTCAGTTTTTGTTTGCTATGGAAGGTTTTTATTTGGCCTTCAGTTATGGAGAGTTTAGCTGGGTACAGTATTCTTGGTTGATAGTTGTTTGTTTTTAGGGCATGGCATACATCATTTCAGGCTCTTCTTGCTTTGATTGTCTCTGCTGAGAAATCTGAGGTGATTCTAATTGGTTTCCCTTTATAGGTGATTAATCTTTTCTCCTTGAAACCTTTAAGGATCTTTTCCTTGGTCTGAATTGATCCTGTGTGGATTATAATGTGACAGTGGGATGTCCTATTCTGATCTGGTCTATTTGGTGTTCTAAAAGCTTCTTGCAGAGTCTGCTCGCACCCAGCATCTGGTGCCTTTGTTCTGGACTTTCTCTGTTGGTATGGCTGCCGCAACTGCCACCACAGCTACTGCCGCAGCTGCAGCTACCCGCAAGTGCTCAGATCTGTCTCCTTGACCAAGCTGCCTGGATTTTTCCCTCTCTGGCCAAACTCTCTGTACTGTGATGCACACTTGGTGTGATTCTCTAGCATAGGACTGTTCACTGGAACACTAAAACTGCTTTCTATGTGAGAACTTGTTTAGACTCCAGCTTCTCCTCCACCATCTTCCTCTGGTCTCTTTAATTAACTTCTAATGGTCATCATTTGACATAAAAAAAATCAAATTGGGACAGCCTGGAGTGTTTTTGCATTCTGTTTTACTGTTCACTGCTTTTTTTAATTTAGAGCAAGTCTTTAATAATACTACAATGCTTTATTTAAATTTTGATGGAACATCTTCCTCTTTTTGTTGTGGGAGGGGGCAGTACTCATGGTTTGAGCTCAGTACCACATTAAGGCTGGAGTGTTATTGCTGGGAAACATCTCTTGCCTAGGGTTATCTTACTTTTAAGATACAGATTATTCTAGTATTTTAGGTGAAGACATATGAGTTTTCATGAGTTCTTTTGCATATGGTCTTTCATGAGTTCTTCTGTATTTGGCTGGGCTAATACTTTAGGGTTTCCATAGACTATATAGCCTCTATTAACTTGTCTTTACCCCCAATCCTTTAAGTACAGCTCTCTCTAGATCTCCCCAAGTCATATCACTATATTTGAACTCCAGTCACTGGTTTAAGTCCTAAATTTCTGAGGCTTTTCTTCCTCCTAGCTTCCTTCTCATTTTAGCTGTTTCAGCAGTCTTAAACTCTCAACCTTACATCCCTTGTTATATGAGCCTGCCATATTTCTGATGTTCTCTATTTCTTTATGCTTCAGTAAAGAATTTCCTCTAGACAGAGTATAGGTGACCAGGAAATCATTTCTCTGTTTTCTTTCTTTCAAAGATTACTGTTGTGCACTATCTATTGTCCAGTGTCAGATAATAGTTATCACATGTATTTTGTTCAGTTTCATGGTTACAATGTGTGAGCAAATGTGGTACAAGTTAATCTTTCATATTTAGAAGTAGAAATCCCACACTAGTATCTTTAAAGAAGAAAATAACTTCTAAACCAATGGAATATAGGCCTGAAAGATTGTGAATCTAATCTTCTTCAAGGATATATTTTTCTCCATGTCTGTGTGTGTGTGTGTGTGTGTGTGTGTGTGTGTGTGTGTGTGTGCGTGTGCGTGCGCTTATATTTTACTGTTCCAACGTCCTTTTTTTTTTTTTTTTTGTCGGTCATGGGGCTTGAATTCTGGACCTGGGTGCTGTCCCTCAGCAATTCAGTTCAAGGCTAGCACTCTACCCCTTGAGTGAGAGGGCCACTTCTGGTTTTCTGGTAGTTTGAGGTAAGAGTCTCATGGACTTTCCTACCTGGGCTGGCTTTGAACTGCGATCCTCATATCTCAGCCTCCTGAGTAATTAGAATTACAGGTATGAGGCACCAATGCCTGGCTGTTCCAACACTCTTAAGGGCTGCAATTCTCGAGACAAGAAAACATTAGACTTCATTCCTCAGATAAAAGTACAGAGACAAAAATAGGGTATCCTGCTTTGATAGGCATTGTTGTGAAGAATGCCCCACATCTTGCTATCTTCTGTCTCTATTTTAGCTATAGCACCCAAGTGCAAAATTCAGCAGTGAAGAGCAAAAAGAAAAAATGTAAATCAGAAAGTTTGCAATCACATTTTTCTGTACATTAAAAATCATGCGTGGAAACATTGTATACCACATAACATGTTTTTCAGCACATAGTAAGAGAAATGAAAAGTAGCTAATGTTGCTATATGCTGTTAACAAATTACTAGACGCTATGGATTTTTACATATGCATAATATAAATAATAGTTTAAAATAAACAATTAATATGAAAAGTTTGTCTTGGATTTATTTTCTTTCATAACTTTCTAATTATTAGACCTAATATTACCTAAAGACTTTCAATATAAAAATCTATCTCATAAAAATAGGTTTGTAATGAACGGAGAAAGACATATGTTAAACATAGACTTTCATGACAGAAAATTTGGCATGTTTCAGATTACAGTGTCTATTTTTTGAACCTCAAAAACTCATGCTCCTCATTTGGTCTTGAATATTGAGCAGCTGGGTTCCATTCTTTCTGTGTCATCTTATATACCCCGAAGTCCTGTCAATTTAGATGCAAATTCTAACATGTCCATTAGAAAAACCACTTCTTTGAGAAAATTTCTCACACTTTGTTTTTGATAATCAAACTGAAATTTCTAGACTTCTGGCCAAATTTTCAGAAGTTCCACATATCAGTCCCATCCATTCAACCCCATAGATTAAATAAAGGGACATGATGAAGGACAAAAAAAAAAAGGACATTTATTATGTTGCAGACATGGGAAGAGGATGTGAATAGATCTTCAACCATTTTCAATTGTTTTGGGTAAGGTAAAGATGTGACATTTGCCTTAGGTTAAATATGGAGAGTTGGGTTCAGGCAGTGAGAAAGTATGCCAGTCATATATTCAGAGGTGGCTCAATCGGTCCTATAGTTTGTTTTCTCAGTATTGTTCGGGAGGGGCCTTGTTATGATAAGAAATATTGATACCAGATGGTTGTGTGCTCTTTTTTTGATTCTATGATGGCTATAAAGTGACAGCAAGAGAGAATGGTTCAGGGAAAAGCATATAGATACAAAATGGAGGAGTCTGGGATGCCTACCTTTATGTTGCTGCCTATTAATTTTTAGGAACAAACAAGGAGTTAAAGTTTCTCAGACAAAATCCACTTTTAAGTGGCTCTCACTTTTTTTCACTTTCTATTATACAATTTTGCTTTCTATTATACATTCCAAATACTATGACTTTAGATTTTTTTAACTTGGCATGTAACTTGGAGAGATTGTCAGGTTCTATGTTCTATATAATTATTTGGTTTTTCCCAAACTTTAGAATTATATTCTTGAAAATTTTAACATTCAGATTTTCTAAATATTCATGGTTTTTGCTTTTACCAAAGTGAAACAGTGAAAGTTTCATAGTTCATTGTATTTTGTTAGTAATAGAGTTTTCTGTACCATTAACATCCAGAAATCATTTACTAATAAAAAATTATTGATGGTTCTCTTACCACTCTCTAACCAATGCCTTTGTATTTTAGTATTTCTTTCTTTTATGCACAATAAAAATGCTTATCGTGCTTGATAATCCATATAAATGGTGGATATTTGCTTTGGTGACTTGTGATGCAGGCTGGTTGACTCCCTGTTCAAGTCCATTATGGCCACAGGAGCTGGAATGACTCACTATTACCAGGACTGGAAATAGCTCTTTCATGTATTCAACATGATCATCCACTTATATCCCCAATTCTCTCCTCCACCCTGGGTTTCCTCCCTTTCATATTCTCTCCAGGAAAAATGACTCATGATTCATATATACTTACTTGATTTTATGTGAGGATAATTTGAGTTTGAGAATGATGTAATATATCTATTTGTCTCTAGACTTCATAGGATTTAGAAACCATTCCATGTTAGAGTAACTCTTCAGATTTACTATTACATTGACAGATGACAGAAGATAAATAAGTTAGTGGCGCTGTAGCTCAAGTGGTAGAGCGCTCGCCTTGAGCTGAAGAGCTGAAGGATAGCGCCCAGGCCCAGAGTTCAAACCCCACGACCGACAAAAAAAAAAAAAAAAGAAGATAAATAAGTTATCTTTTTAGGAGTATGTAATATTAAAATACGAGTAATTACACTGGTGCTCATACCATGTGTGTAATTTGAATTCAACATTTGATCTTCAAGTCCTATTTTAAAATTGTATCTCCTTGTTTGATACTCACATCTTGCCTTTCCTAGGTATTTTTCTTATGAAGAATTAAATTGTTCTTGAGATTGTTAGATATCAAAATTTGATGCCAATAGGTGTTAAAATTTAAATTAAATGCACTTAAACATTATTGCCAAACTTCAAAAACCCCACTGAAATGAGTTTTATAAATTATTTTCTTCAGAACTGATTATTTTGAAACAGAAATTATTAAGAGACATAGAACCTGGAAGTCTTCACTAGTTTAAAGATAAGATAAATAAATTTTCTACTTTAAAATTATTTTTCTGTTTTTCTTTTTGAATCTAGGGCCAAGAGCATAGTAGGTAAGCATGCTACAACTTAAACTATACCACAAGTCCTTTTGTTTTTACTTGGTTTTTGAGATATTTTCTCATCACTACCTTTGCCTACCCTGACCAATAGCTTTAACAAAAGATTAAGAACAAAATTGAAATTGAGAGTAGCTGTGTGTATGTGTGTGGGGAGGGTGTATAGTATTAATCAGAAATAGCAATATATTTAAAAAACTTGGATTAATTTTTCTTAAGAAATTTATTAAACTTTTAAATCTGAGGACCAATATACTACCTTCATCAAAGTCAAAACAGCTTGTGAAGCTATTAAGCTTGGATTCCACTATACTATTTTGAAGAAATTATCTTTCTAATATTTAAGCTTTTGGTAATCTTTAGAGGTAAATCTGAACGTCTGTCAACAAAAAATTGACATTGGCCATTACAGTAAATTAACTTGCTTAATTGAGATGATACCAAATGACTCAAGAGAACTGAATAAATACTAAAATACTCACCCTTTACTCTTACATACTTAGTAACTTATTCCTCATTAGTTACATAACTTTACATATTCAAAGTTTACAAATTCAAAGTTCCTTTAGCTCAACTTGGGCTCAAATCTGCACCTCATATAGACTCTATACTTGCTCCCAAATGTTGATTTCTCTACAACTCTTCTCTTTATTATCCTAAATCCATCCTCACCACAGTTCATCTCAACTCTACTATCTATTTGTCTGGAATCTGACCTTTCCATTGTTGACACTAAACAACCCCTGCCAGGTTGCCTAGGTTGCAGAAATGATGCACCAGAAGGTTTAGGCATCCTCCCACTCATTAATAGTCTGGGCATTTCTACTAAAACATGTATCATTTTATGTTTCTCCTTACTACAAAACCCTTCTCTAGTATTTGAAATCACTGCTAGAAATACACACACACACACACACACACACACACACACACACACATACACACATCTTTTTGTGTGACTTGCAGAACCCATACAAAAAGATTTAACTATCTTGGCCCATTTTTTCTCTTGATACTCAGTTCTCACTGTTTTTTATCCATCTGACCCCAGCCACCACTTATTGCCTTGATCCTGGAACACTTCAGGCTTCCCTTTTTGCCTGGGATACTTTTTCCCTCTTCTCCAGAGGTCTCCTGGCTCACTTCTCCTAGGTTTTCACATGTAAGTCACTGTTACTTTGAGATCCGCACTGATCATTGTACGCAAAATGGCAGTCTGACACGACTGTACTTCCAATCCTTATTGACTCATTTTATCTTATTTCTTCCCTAATACTTATTGCTATTTAACATGAATTTTTACTTACTTATCATATTTATTTTATGTCTTCCCTCTATGCTCCTAATCAAATTTTAAGATTAATAAAGGCAGAGACTTTTTTCTATTTACTCTTATCTCCTAGAAAATTGCCTTGTAGGGAAGATGTTTAATAAGTTTAATACATATTTGTTGAATGAAGTTATTTAGGGTGATTATGATCTAGGCTGGGGTAGTAGTTTACCTTTATGATCTTAACTAGTCTGCATTTATACTGAAAAGTGGTTACTAACCCTATCTTACATGTAAAGAGTTTAGACTTAATAAAAAACTTCTCCAAATCATGCTGATTACAAATTGTAGAGTGGGTATTTTAGCCCAAATTGTTTAGTTTCCCATTAGGAATGATATCACCTTCATGGCTTAACCTTCATGACAATCTTATTTCTGGTAACTCGAAAGCTGGAGAAAAGCTTTGCTAAAGTAAACTTATGGTACAGCATAATTAGAAAGGTAATTGTTCTGCTGGATGCTGGTGGCTCATGCCTATAATCCTAGCTACTCAGGAGGCTGAGATCTGGGGATCACGGTTCAGAGCCAGCCCAGGCAGGAAAGTCCATGAGACTCTTATTTCCAAGTAACCATCCCCAAACCAGAAGTGACACTGTAGCTCAAGTGGTAGAATGCTTCAGCTTGTCTTGAGTTGAAGAGCTGAGGGACGGCACCCAAGCCCAAAGTTCAAGCCCCACGATGGACAAAAAACCAAAAAGACCCCAATTGTGCGAAAGGCATGAACTGTGAAGGGTCTTTGTTTTTGCCCACTTGCAAGCTTGAAAGTTAATCTATCATCTTAATCTATCATCTCTTTGTAATTAATTATAGAAGACATATATTTTAGGGCTGGGCTTGGATAACATTTTCTCATAGCCAAAATATTTTACTAGCACATTAATGCCTATGGTTTGTATGCACCCAGGAAATCAAATGTCAGTTTCATGGTTAAACAGACCAGAAAAAGAGTTAGAAGAGCAGGTAATAGATTTTAAAGATTTACGAACTTACTTCAATTCTTTGGTCTCAACTGAATTTTTGAGCAGAATCACTCAATGCAGACTTGAAAATAATTGGTGGTGACAGAGAATCAACTTGTCCACACTAGCAGTTTCACATTCTAGACTATCTTCTCTGATATAATAAGTTGAATGTTATGGAACATGCTAGCAACTCTTCTATTTTATAGTATTCCTTTACAGATTAATTTCTCAAGAATCTAAGGTAATCAGTATTCAAATAGTCTCAATATTCAGAAGTCTTTCTGTGTGCTCTGAAGAAAGGAATATGTCAAAACCCTTCAGTTGAATGAAGTATTAAATAACTTTTTTTGGGGGGGGGGATCCAGTCGTGGGGCCTGAATTCTGGGCCTGGGCACTGTCCCTCAGCTCTTCAGCTCAAGGCTACCACTCTACCACTTGAGCCACAGCGCCACTTCTGGCTTTTTTCTTTTTGCTTATGTGGTGCTGAGGAATCGAACCAAGGGCCTCATGCATGCAAGCCAAACGCTCTACCACTGAGCCACCTTCCCAGCCCATAAATAACTTTTAAAAAGGCATTTCCACTGTCCAATAACACAGAATCTGTACACTTTAGAACAATTCAAGTTCAGTATGTATCATTATAATTTCCTCTAACTAATTTTTTCTTGTCAGTCATAGGGCTTGAACTCTGGGCCTTTGCGCTGTCCCTCAGCTCTTCAGCTCAAGGCGAGAGCTCTACCACTTGAGCTACAGCGCCACTTCATTATAATTTCCTAAGGTTGGCATTCCTGTTTAAATACACTTAGACTTTCTGCCAATAAAATTTTCACTTTTTCTTATTTTTAAATAGATTTGTGCAAGCCATTCTTTGTTATTCTATAACAAGAGAGTTTAAGGTAATGCCCTGCTGTACACAGAACACAGAGTGTAGCATAGATGTTTAAGAGAAGCCCTGGGCAAGACTGAGGCCAAAGAGAATGAGTAAAGGGAAAAAGAGTGTCATCTAGTCACTGTAAGTCATCATTTGCCAGTGAATTTGACAGCTCTATGCAGAGTGACTATTCACTGTTTTAACAAAATGTTTTATCCAGAGGAGACTAACACAGCCACACTTACATTGTGACTATGAGTTGGAACTTTTACAGGTAAAAACTGAAGTAGAACTTTGACAAGTATTAGTACCAAGAATTCATTATGTGGATTTTGATTACAGTGATGTTAATCAACTATAATCAATGTGAGGTGTCTTACTTAGTTCAAGCTATGATAACAGAGTATCAGAGCCTAGATGACTTACAAACAATAGTTTACTTTTTACAACCATAAAGGCAAAAATTGGAAGTCTGGGTGCCAATAAGATCTGGTATTGCTGAGGGCTCCTCTTCTTGCTGCAGATAGATTAACTATCTGTTGAGTAGAAATAAAAACAAAGTTCTCTGAAGTCTCATTTATTAATGACTTATTTACTACTTAGAAACCCTATTGCTCTTCCAATACTTTAACAATGAAAGCTATGATTTTAGTATAGAGTTTGGCATAACACAAACAATGTATATGAGATATGCTGAAGTTTGTGTGTGGAAGGATCGAAAAGCCACCAGGATTTTTTATTCTGTTTCCTCTTTGAAAGTTTCTTACTGCAACATTAATCTTTATACACTGAAGAAATCTGTTTCCTTTTATGCCTTAATTAGGCACATGGATCTCTAGGCGTAAGACATCACTTAGGCAGTTTTTAACAGGTTATCCACAAATGGTGTCTGTGTAATGCCCTAAAATGAATGATGTGACTTTCCTGAAAGAATCTAAATTTTAAATTCTATAGAAAATATTTTTTATTCTGAACAATATTAGAGTCTTTTATATTAGAGTCTTTTATAAACTTAGTAAGCATGATACACAGACTGAATGAGTGATCTCTTTGTGATGCATTCCATTTCCTCTCTTTATTTCTCTAGCTTTCTAATTGAGAAAAAATGTGTATACAGTGTTAGGTACATTCTAGATTTTTCTTGCACAGACATATTCAAATCTGTAAATGATTTGTGCCTGGTATGCTGTTGACTTTGAAAATGTTTCTTCAATACCTGAAGAATACCTATGTTTTCATTGTTTGAAGACATTCTGCAGTTATTTGTTTGATCTCCAAGATTGCTCAATGATAAATCAATCATTTCTAGTATTTGACAGGCTGCTATTTTTGTTGGCTGTTTTATCTGAGTTGCTAGAAACAAAAACTAATACGTTTTTAACAAAATTGACATACATTATGTTACTATGTTTTATCCTTTAATGCTTTCAAAACTCTCTCCCTGCCCCTCGAACAGTTTCTCAATTGCTCTGACTGTAGTTTTGATAAAGCCTAAAGATGCTGTGTTGTCTAGTATTGACAGATGATAGGTAGACAGACAGACAGGTAGGCAAGCAGATAGATATGACAGATTGACCAGTAGACAGGTTGGTAGATGTGCAACTGGATTGAAATATTTATATGATAGATTGACTAGTAGACAGGTAGGTAGATGTGTAACTAGATTGTAATATTTTCTGTCTTTTGTGCAGTAAAGATATATATATATATATGTATATTTATTTCCAAAACCTTTAGCAGTACCAAGGTATTTAGGACCTGATGCTAGGCAAGGACTCTATGCTCCTAGCCACTTTTGCTTTAGTTATTTCTCTAATAGTGTCTTATGATTTTCGTTCAGGTTGATTAGACCACAGTCTATTATGTTTCACCATATACAGCTTTATTTGTTGAGATGAGGGTTTTGCTAACATTTTGCCTTGACTGGCTGCAAACTGCAATCTTTTCAAACTCTACCTCCTGAGTAACTGGAATTACAGCAATGTGCCAATGTACATGGGAAATATTTTTTTCAAAATGTATTTTTCCAATAAAAATTTGTATTTATTTTGTTAAGTTTCCTTAAAAACATCAAAAAGGAGCCTGGTACCTGTGGCTCATACCTATAATCCTAGCTACTCAGGAGGCTGAGATCTGAGGATAATGGTTTGGAACCAACCTGAGCAGGAAAGGCAATTGTGACTCATATCTCCAATTAGCCACCAGAAAACCAAAAATGGTGCAATGGCTTAAGTGATAGAGTGCTAGCCTTGAACAAATAAGCTCAGGGACAGTGTCCAGGCCCTGAAGTCAAGCCCCAAAACTGACAAAAAATAAATAACCAAAAACCAAAAACGAAAAAACCAACCGCCACCTAAAACATCCAAAAGGTTTTTGTGTCGAAATTATATTAAGTTTATAAATTAGCTGATAATTAATTTATAATACTGTCACAATGTGAAATTTTATAAGAATATAATGTCCAATAAAGAATATCTTATAAATCACCAGTTATGGTTACATACAAATATAATTCTAGACATGTGGCAAGTTGAAATAGTGGATTATGTTGTTCAGGTTAGCCTTGGAAGGAAAAATAAGTTAGTTAAAACCTAACCCAGAAATAGAAGCTGCATATGGTGTCTTATGCCTATAATCCCAGCTATTTTAAGAGCTAGAGATATGGAAGAAGGATTATGGTCTAAGGCTGGCCCAGACAAAAGACTATCTGCAAAGCAGACTGAAGGCATGGGACCTGCAGCATGACTTAAGTAATAGATACTTGCCTAGCAAATGTGAGACCTGAGTTCAAATCCCTGTAGCAAAAAACACAAAACCTCAAAGCAAACCTCATGAATTGATGACTATTTATTGAAACAAAATTTTGTTTTTATCTTTTTATTTTACTTAATCTGTGCATAAAATCTAGTGACTCATATACAGAATAAAGTTGTGTCTTGCTTTTCTATTTAGGCTGGCAGTTTCAGCCTTTTGCTTGAAGTATCTATTCCATTCATATTTAGTATAATAGATGTATTTTTTTTCTTTTTTCTTTGAACAACTTAACTATGAGGGATGTAGCTAGGAATCTTTTTGTGTTTGTTGCTATTTGGAATTTAGCTTTATGGTGGCTATATGAATAAGAGTCTCATGAGCTTTCTTGCTCAGGCTGGCTTTGAACCAAGATCCTCAGACCTCAGTCTCTTGAATAGCTAAGATTACAGGTTGAGTCACAGTGACATGACAACATCTTTATTTTTAAAAGTGAGAAAACTAAAGTTTTTAATTGGTTTGTTGATTATTTAAGGATTTAGTTTCATAAGCTTTTTGTATATTCTGGTTATTAGGCCATTTCTGATGATGTATAACTTGACAAAAGTCTTCTCCAAAAGATCTACAAAAGGCCAGATTTGCAAAAGCAATCCTGGGCAAAAGTAGTGCTGGAAGTGTAACAATTCCTGACTTCAAACTGCTACAGAGCTATAGTAGCTAAAACAGTTTAATACTGGCACAAAAACCCAAGGACCAATGGAATAGAAGGTCCAAAAATAAATTCACAGATCTGCAGCTATGTAATGTTTTTATAAGGGAACCCAAAATATAAGATGGAGAAAAGACAGGTTCTTCAACAAATGGTGTTGGGACAACTAGATATCTACATGCAGAAAACTGAAACTGGATCCCTTTTTGTCACCTTGTAGATTAACAATTGAAATGGTATGAAAGAGTGTAATGTAAAACTTGAAACCAGAAGTAGGAGAAGCATTATACTTTCTCACCACAGCCAAAAAACTTTATGAGCTAAGTTCTAGGAGCTCAGCAAATTAAAGAGAGAATTGACAAATGAGATTGCATCAAATTAAGAAATTTTGCTGGACACCAGTGGCTCATGCCTATAATCTTAGCTACTTAGGAGGCTGAGATCTGAGGATCACGGTTCAAAGCCAGCCTGGGCAAGAAAGTCAGTGAGATTCTTATTTCCAATTACCCACCAGAAAACCAAAAGTGACACTGTGGCTCAAGTGGGACAGCTCTCAGGCCCAGAGTTCAAGCCCCACAACCAATAATAAATAAATAAATAAATAAATACAAAAATAATTTAAAAAACAAAGTTCTTCATGGCAAAGGATATAGTTAATGAGCTAGAAAGGCAGCCTCCAGAATGGGAGGTCTTTGCCACATATTTTAACATTGTTTGTATGTCTGATATATGTATCATCTATTTGTCCTGTCTGTCTGTTAGCCTGCCTGCCTGCCTATTTACCTACCTACCGATAAGCTAAGAATAAAAATAATAATTAATGTTAGGAAGCAAGTTATTCATTTTCTTCTAAATTAAATTGCCTCTCATAAGTGTACAGTTTTATTTATTTATTTATTTTTATTGGTCATGGGGCTTGAACTCTGGGCCTGGATGCTGTCCCTCAGCTCTTCAGCTCAAGGCAAGCTCTACCATTCAAGCCACAGTACCACTTCCAGTTTACTGGTGGTTTATTGGAGATAAGATTCTCATGGACTTGCCTGCCTGGGCTGGCTTTGAACTGCGATCCTCAGATTTTAGCCTCCCGAGTAGCTAAGATTACAGGTGTGAGCCACAGGTGCCCGGCAATGTACACTGTTTTCAAATAACAGACTGAAAACTTTCCTGAGTCAAGTGAATTAGAAAATTCTAAGTGTGCAGGATTTTTCTACTGTATGTATTAGAGAATGTAAAACAAAAATCATATCAATGGGCAAAGATTGTAATTTTAGAAAACTATTAAATTTGTACTTGAATGAGAGGGATAAGTAGTCATGTCAGGTACTTTTGTATACTTATGAAAGTTTCACATAAGAAAATGTAACTGTCTTGTTACTGTTGGAAAATTCTTAAATTAGCAGAATCTCATTTGGTAAAGAGAAAAAACCTTCAATGACAAAAATCCATTCACAGTTCTTGAGTTAACCTAATAGACTTAATATTCCAGCTTGTATTGTCTCAATTTTGCATTCTTTTTATGTTGAAAAATGGAGAGAATTAAAGAAAGGAAAGGTACAGAAAGAAGCTGGAGTCAGAGGGGAAGATAAAATCATCTAGATTAATGATAGGAAAGGCTGCTTCTGGGTATGTCAAGGGTACAATTTAGCTTAGCCTCTGGGCAGCTTTCAATATTTCTGACCAACACCAAGGTACTGGTTGTAGATTGCCTGTGGCTATTGCAGAGATCATTTCCACAAATATAAACTGGTCTTTTACAATTTTCTCATCTTTGCTCTGAGCCCTCTCACGTAGGTGCTGGGGAGACCCAATATCAATTTGACATCGTCACTTTAGGCACTCTTTCTCTGTATGTTTCTTGGTGCCTTGAAAGTCAATGCTTCCTTCTAATGCAATTTATTCTCTCCGTACCATTGCTATGCTTTGCACTTTTGATTGCAAATCCAGGAAAGTTAGCTCGGACTTATTGATCTGACCTATCAAGGCAATACTCAAGTAGTGGCTTGAAGGGACATATGGGTGAGAATGTGAGTGACTTAAAATTCGCATTCTTAGATAGAAATTGATCTTATGTTTGAATATCCAGCATCTACAGCTTAAGAGAATTTTTGTGTTTAGGCATTTCTCCACTTTAGGAATCTTGAAGGTACGAGCCTTAGCCTTAGAAGTTGAAAATTGTATACAGCACAGACATTTGACTGATTTCTGTCAAACAACTCATTTCTGCCAGGTTGGCCTTCGCTATGTAAGTGCAGAAGTTAGTGTCACAGAACAAAGGGACAGAGTTCTCTCTCTCTCTCTCTCTCTCTCTCTCTCTCTCTCTCACACACACACACACACTCACACACACAGACACACACATATTAAGAGAAGTAGTATGAGATGAATGGATTTCCAAGACAGAGGGGAATAAAAAACATGATAGCAATTGTTGCTGTGGTCATTCTGACCTATTGTTGGGGGGAGACAGGTGACTACTTCTGACCAATGAATTTTGAGTGGAATCAATGGGGTCATGGTTAGAGTATTCAATGGTTGGGTTGAGACCCTCTCTTGCTCTTTTCCTCTGCTACAGTGAAAACAACAAGAGTACAAGCATTGACTTCTTTGAGTATCACAGGAGGGGGACATGACAGAGCAGACTTAGTAGTGACTTGAGGGGCTCATAGAAAAATAGCCTATGCAGTTTTCAACCCCAACACAAGTTCTCTCACCACAACTGATGTAGCAGCCGCTGCAGCAGTGCTGATGGATGATTGGCCAGTATATTATCCACTCAGCTTCAATGCAGTGTTGGGTTATTAACAGAAGATAGTCAGCTGCCTATTTCTTCATTGTTTTAAAAATTTTATGAGCCACCAGATAGATGTCCTTTTAGTTGACTGTTCTCTGGATTCAGCTAAATCTACCGATTCACCTTCTAAATAGCTTGGATTCATTTAGAGACCAGCAAAGAAGTTCTCTTCTTAACTTGGTGTCAACTGTATGGAAGCTGTTCTAAGTTTTCCCTTTTTTAAAATTTTATTTTATTGTGAAGATGTTGTACAGAGGGGTTACAGTTACATGAGTAAGGTAATGAGTACATTTCTTTCTTACTTTCCTGCCTGGACTGACTTTGAACCGTGATCCTCAGATCTCAGCCTCCTGAGTAACTAGGATTACAGTAGCTAGGATTACAGGTGTGAGCCTGTGGAGCATTGTTCCCCCTCCTTTGTTGTTCTCCTATTATCCCTTTCCTCCCCTACTTCCCTCACTCCTTCCCCACCCCCAAAGATGTAAAGTTCATTTCCAATATACTGTCTTGTGGGTATCATTGTTGCTAAGTTTTCTCTTGACAATGAAAATTTCATAAATTTGCTCAACAAATGAAAGATGTATAAACTACTCACTCCTCAGTTTAATGCTTTTATGTTCCAAAGATTTATCTTAATTCTTATAAAGCCATATTTAGTGAATAGAGTATGTTAATTTCTATTTTCTTTAATTATGCTAGTAGCCTAAGTAAAATGCTTTCTTACCCTCTGCTTCCAAGCTGAACTACCCAGATCTCATTAAATTGAACTTTTCAGATAATAGTCCTCAGTTTGTCCTAGAAGATTCTAGGATGTGTCAGCCACTAAAAATCAAGTTTACTTATTATCTACCACACTGGAACATAAACACCGCTAGTTTGGGATTTCAAACTGCAGAGACATACCTTCTTAACTCTGCCACACCCTCTGGCTCTTTATAAAGTGGACTTTGCAATGAGAACTTCTCTTGTCCTTTTCAACTCTAAAGTTCTAGGACACTCTTCTGAGTAACTATTGGTAGCTCAGAACTCACCTTTATATATTTTGTGGACTTTGCATTTTTCTTATTTTGCCTTTTACATTTAGAAGTTGAAACATTCCTTTTGTGGTTTCACAACAGAGCAGAGATCCTAGGTCTTGGCTTCATTGAGATTTGGGGACTTGTCTTTTTCAAGGTTGGATGTTTATCAGCATCTTTGACTTCTTCCCACTAGATGACAGTGGTACTCCCAAGTTGTTATGACCTGAAATGACCCAAGACAGGGCCAAATGTCCTTAAAGGCAAAATTACCTGCAAAATGAACACAATCGTATTAAAGGGTATTCATTTGAATGGGATTTTATTTCTAAAGGAGATAGATATTTTACGTCTACATTTGGAATTTCACTCTGTAATGCCTCTTTTAGATATTTCATAAAGGTATTGATGTTAATTCCAAGAAAGGAAATAGCAACATAATCTCTCATTTTAGTCATTCCATTTTTAGCATTACAGGGATGTAGTCATGGAGCACATATAAACATTTACAATTTTTAAGAGAGCAGTGTCATATCATTCTGTCTCCATTTCAAACATTAGCAGTGAGCACTTCCATACTTTTCAGCACTTTCGAACAACTTTAAATCCCAAATAACAAGCAGAGCTAATTCTCTTTTTTCCCCTTTTCCTTATTCAAAGAAATGTAAATACTAGATTTGTCTGAGAAGCTTAAAATGTTTTAAAGTATACTCTGTAGAAAGTCAGAAGAATTAAGGTTTTATTATTTTGTATATTTAGTGATCACACTACTGGTAGTGAGAAAAAAAATCACTGTTGTCAGAAGAACTTATTTATTACTTTTCCCTGTTCCTGCTCTTGTACCCTTTGACCTGGAGGCCATTGGCAATCAAAGTGAAATAGCTAGCAAATGCCCAGAGTGACAGCTGACAGATTTGTTTAGGTGGTAGGGCATGTGTACTTGTGCTCGCATTGGTGTGTGTGTGTGTGTGTGTGTGTGTGTGTGTGTGTGTGTGTGTGTGTGTGTGATGTTATATATCTCCATACATCTAGTTATCCAGTGCCTTTTTTTTTTCTTGGTGTGGGAGACAGATGTCCACCCTGATAATCTTCACTGATAACCCCATAACTAGAAATTGACTTGCTACCTATGATAAAGTGAAAACGAGGCTGAGTCAGATAAAGAGGAAATGAAATAGAGTCTGGAGAGAAGAAAATGAACATGGAGTCAATAGGTGAGAAAGAAGCTGCTCCACAGTGATTCAGGATTATTTGATCAATGCAGGGGAAAATGCAAGGGGGAACCAGCAGGCAACCCCGTTGTTTAGTGCTCTATCTGTAAATCAGTCAGATAGCTGTCCGTGAAATGACTAGCTATTTCAGCATTGAGTGGGTAATGCTGTAGTGAAAAAGCAGATGTGAATGAACCAAAACATCTCACATCAAAGAGAGTTGTGTAGATTGATGTTATTTGGACTAGCCATCTTCTCATGATAGAGTATGTTACAACAGGAATGGTTTTTTTTTGTTATCTGCATAATCTTTTAATACTACCTGTGTTTATGTTACTTTTAGAATAAACAGTAGGCTGAAGGACACACAAAAGCAAGATATTAAAAAATAAGATTTTTTTTAAAAGGATAAATATGGGTTCAAAAATTAACAGGAAGGCACTGAAGGAAGAAAGAGGAAGCTAAAATGAGATAGTTACTCAAGAGTAATAGAACATAGAATGTGTAATCACCAAGGGTTGTTCCTTCTTGTCTTGTTAGGGTCCTTCCACTATCATCTTTTAAAAGAGATATTTGTTTTTGTGGGGTTTTTTGGCAGTCGGGCTGGGGAATACATTTTAACTAAATTTATTATTTTGCTCTGTCAAACTTAAAAAGAGCTGCTTTGTTTTGGTTTCTTAAGAGTTTTGAAGTATTTTCATCATATGCCTGAAGATATGTTTTACACAGCAGGTGTTAGGGATCCAGTGAGGTCTGTTGGACAAATGATTCATAAATATGTGTTCCCATGCTGTACAATAGTTGAAGAGAACCACACAGATGGAGCCGCCCTATTCTATTGAGGAAGTGGTATGTGTTTTTGTAAAAACTGTGATACACATGGTTTTTAGCCAAGGAGCCAGACTCTGAGAAAGTTTTTGGAATAATTTACTTATGTCGTACTGATTTGTGCAGTGGGAGTGTGATGTAAATATACCCTTATTGCATATTACAGAAAGGCCTGAGAAGGTCTTAATAAAAGAAATCAGAAACATCTCAGGGGGACTGTGACAAGAATACCAATAAAATGGATAGTAACAGTAAAAACTGGTTGTCTTTTATTTTTTTAAGGGATGGACTTAAGTGTCAGTATTCATAAAATTAGGTTTTGAATCTAATAGAAGGCAAATAAAGATGGACTTTTGATTCCAACACACTGTGTGAGGTTTCGTAGGGCTTACTGGTGATTAGGAAACATCTTTTCTGAAGGCCTGGTGATGGAGATGTCTAAGGTCAAATAGCTAAAAGCTGGTGACTGAGAAACTATTCTAATATCCATTTAGTGTACCTCAGTAAGAATCTCTGATATCTCAGTAGTGTATTCAGAAAGGATGTAGTACCTTGCATCATCATTCTCTTGAAAAGACCTTTTGCTCATCTGCACACTTAGGTGTTGCAATTCACAGCCATTCACAATGGTGGAGACAACTAAAGAGATTCAAAGGGCTGTTCACAACTTGGACTTTAAGAAATAAGCAGTTCCAATTCTACATACATAGGGGACATACTGACTAGACTTCAGTCTTATCCACATTCACTTGATTATCAGAGGGAAAGAAAGCACAGAAATCTAAGGAGACTTCAAAGAGGCACAAGGAGAGGCAGGAGTATAAAGAGGAGGAAAGCAGATGGTTGTTTTATCTTCATTCTTCTTAATAAAAAGCCTTTAAAATCATCTGCTATAGAAGGAGCCAAGAGTGAAATACATTGGTATGACATTTCCTGAATAGCTTATTGTTCGATGGCTTTTCTTGGTTAATTGTGCTCCTTGGTTAATTGTGTTCTGTTAGCTTGAAAGTAAAGGCCAATAAAGGAATAAAGTGTGCTTCCCACTGAGCCCAGGTGAAGGCAAGCTTTTGATTAGTGACTGTAGCTGTAGCATAAGGGGTTGCCATTATTTTTGACTTGCTTACGGGATTCATAATTTACATGAAAATGGCTAATAGGTGTACAGCTGCTGGGTGCCTCAGCTGGCCACTTGGTGTTTTGGAAGCTTCATTTCAGTGAATTCTGGAAATGCTTCTTCGCTCCTTCCTGAGTCTGAGGCCTTAATTCTTCTACCTGAATAATTATTTGCTGAGAACCATGTTACTCTTTGTGATTTAAATGTTCCAAAGTAATAGATTGACTAGAATTGGGAGGATTTTGCTTATTTGTAACAAATTTCTTGTCATTTGGTCTTTATGTGAAAGAGAAAGAAGTATGTGTTGGGGGGAAAGAAACATTTTCTTTTTGAACTATAGACAAATTGATCAACCACCTGGGGATTCTATCAGATTTTTATTTCTTCATGTTCAGTTTCATAATTTTTATGCATTATTTACTGTCTAGAAAATTTAATACTCTGTCCTCAAGTGTCTGATTTCCAAAACTGATGCACAATATGAGAATTAGACTCAATGGGAAAAAGAGATTTCTCCGATTTTTTTTTCCTTTTTCTATATGAGAATAAGAAATAAGGCTCATTATCCTAAATATCAAAACATTTGTGGGGCACTCAGCTGCCACTCTTACTGTTTTTTAAATGCAACTTCAGAATTATGTGACATAGGACTGTTGAACTAGTGATTGTGTTAGGCACCAACAAGTTTGAAATAAGAGAACATTTGCTATCCATAAAACCAGGCAATAGTTAAGAATCTTCCCTTCTATGATTAGTGTTCATGTTAAATACACGTTACTGAGATTATTTTACTTGAAAACAATACAGATATTCTCAATATATATTGAAAACAACCATCATATTCACACCATTAAATATAATACCAGTCTTAGGATGGGATTTGGGGAAGAGGAGAAATACCTAAAGGATGAAAATCAGTTGAATATTTGCTTGAGCACCTGGAAGAATGACATCCCACTTAAAGACATGAGGAAAGATGGAGAAGAAAAGGCTACAGTGCCCCAAATCATTATTTAACTGTTGACTGTTTTAATTTTGTGATCTTAATTAAGTACAGATGTAAAATACATAGCAATACATATGAAATCCCATTTGATAATAACATGGGAGGGTATTTCATTTGTTAGATATTGACCAAGTATTTCTTGAATAACTACCTGAACAGCATACCTCATAGATTACTTTCATACTTGAAAGTTGCCATTGTCAGTGTATAGTTGTATTTAAAGTTGAATTCTGAACAAGATCACTGAGGACAAGAATGTAAGGAGAAAAGAGAAGAGAAGAAAAAAAAGTGAAGAGCCTGAGAAATGATCATTTCTGTTCTTCAAAACTTTGACAGAAGGAAAAGATCTCTATCATTTTCTCTATTCAATCATCTCTTTGGCTAGCAATCTTTATTTTATCTCTTAATCTCTGTATATGCACAAATATCTCTGTATGTTATCATGTTTATGTTCTTATACATAACTTTATATATATATATAGAGAGAGAGAGAGAGACACATATATTACAACTTATGCAAAAGGAATTACACTCTGTCTTTGGCCATTTTGTTTTAGTTTATTAATACTTCTTGGAAATTTTTATTTTCAGGTCATGTCTTAAATTCTATCTCATTCTTTTTTCAATGGTTGCATGGTATGTTATTTTGGAACTGAATAGTTTGAGAAAACAGTTCCTCACTGGCTAATGTTCCAGTATTCAAAAAATGTCATTGTACATGAATGCATTCATATAGGAGGATATCTACCTGATATTCTTTTTGGGGGGGGGGGGGCGGGGTCCGGTCATGGGGCCTGAACTCTGGGCCTAGGCATTGTCTCTCAGCTTTTCAGCTCAAGGCTAGCGCTCCACCACTTGAGTCACAGTGCCACTTCTGGCTTTTTTTTTTTTTCTTTTTGCTTATGTGGTGCTGAGAAATCAAACCCAGGGCCTCAGGCATGCAAGGCAAGCGCTCTACCACTGAGCCACCTTCCCAGCCCCCTACCTGATACATTCTAATAGATAATTTCAGGGTTAAAACCACATTCATGTTTAAGTTTGATTGATATTGCCAAGATATCCCAACAAAAGGACACCTTCTAATTAACAATGAATTAAGGTTTTGAAAGATTGTTTCCTTGTAAGTTGACTGAGAAGTGTGTCAACAAAGTCATTGTGTAAAATCAAAATAATGATTGACATAAATCAGAATATAGGCTCATGCCAGAAGAAAGGTCAAGTTATTCTTCCATAGCACAAAACTCTGGGACACATGCAGTTATGACTCCTGGCTCCATGAATGCTGAAGCCAGGTCAGAACTTGACATCTGATGTAGTTATTTTTTATGTAAAAATTTTCACTTCAATAAGTACAAGTGGATCATGCTTGCAAGCTGTCAGAATTTAATTGCATGTGGCTTTATGACAATTGATAATATATGGATAAAAGTTGTTATGTATTCACACATTTTACCTATAATAGATTTTAAATATTAAAAATGAAAATTTCAAAAGACTAAATATCCACCATCCATATTACATGGCAGTCGCAGCCACAAAAAAGCCAAGTTAGAAATTAACATTTGACAGAGAAAAGGTCTTTCTTTTGTTGTGTGTGTTTGATTGTAATTTTGTTAAAAAATGAAACATAAATTTTCTGTATGGCATATTGTTCTATCAGTAAAGTTAATCAAACCTATATTTTTGGATTTTTTTTTTTTTTTGTCGGTCATGGGGCTTGAACTCTGGGCGCTGTCCCTCAGCTCTTCAGCTCAAGGCTAGCACTCTACCGCTTGAGCCACAGCGCCACTTCCGGTTTTCTAGTGGTTTATTGGAGATAAAAGAGTGTCATGGACTTTCCTGCCCGGGCTGGCTTTGAACCGTGATCTTCAGATCTCAGTCTCCAGAGTAGCTAGGATTACAGGCGTAAGCCACTGGGGTCCGGATTAATGAGTTTTTGTTTGTTTGTTTTGTTTTTTTTCTTTTTTTTTTTTGGTCAGTTGTGGGCCTTGAACTCTGGGCCTGGGCGCTGTCTCTCAGCTCTTCAGCTCAAAGCTCTACCACTTGAGCCACAGCGCCACTTCCCAGTTTGCTATTCTTGGTCAATGTGAATTCAGGTCACGTGGAACTTGGTAGCTCCTGCTGATTTTGGCTT
Organism: Dipodomys spectabilis; assembly: GCF_019054845.1. Classification (NCBI taxonomy): domain Eukaryota; kingdom Metazoa; phylum Chordata; class Mammalia; order Rodentia; family Heteromyidae; genus Dipodomys; species Dipodomys spectabilis. The sequence goes on along the minus strand of NW_024870824.1, from coordinate 200,988 downwards.
ATGGTACTCCATAGACTCAAAGGAGATGTTTAGGAAAAGATTCCCTTCGTACATTGGCCATCAAAGTTCTCTCAACTCCAGAACATACTGCAATCCCAACATTCGCAAAGCAGAAGAGTCTAATGAATTTTTTGTACTTGATTCTGAAACATTTTTCCTGATGTCTATATAGAATTATCATCATTTAAATAGAGAAGTTTAGCCTTCAAAGTCTTTTCAAGGAAAGATCTTTCAAACTGCAAAAGGAAAAGATTTTAGTAAAAATGAATATATTTTCATTTGTAATCAAATTAAAATATTATGAAAATTTGAGAGAAATACAAAAGGCAAGATTATGATTGATATAACAAATATCAATTTTTTGAACTAGATAAAATAACATTTAACCTAAGAAAATGGACTGAATCATAAAAACTACACTAAAGACCTATCAGTACCACAAAGATATATTTAAAATAATAATGCTTAACCTTACAGGAGACAAACAATTTGAAGTGATGTACATTTAATCTATAAACTCCAAACCTAATACATACCTTCTTACAGATTTTATTTTTGATCTAGTATAAATTATATTCTCTCTTCAGAAACTAATCTCTCTATAAATAAATAAGATAGCATTCTTCATTAAAGCTATTAGTAGCAACAATACTGATGAAAGTAAAATCCTTTCCGTAAGCATTTCTAAATATTTCTATGAATATATTTAGGGACTGACTCTATTAGACTGAATTTTCATAAATGTGATTATTACATAATGAGAAAAAATAAAAATTCCTATATACATTATGATTAGGTCTTTGGAAAGAAATACAAATTGAAACAAGAAATATAAATAAATATTTGCAATGGATATGCTTGATTGATGCATCTTAGGGCAATTATTTTGTAAATGCACATTATATATGTGATATATTAGTGTTAGAATATGTAGTTTTTGGAAAAATTACAACTGTATAACTGTAATTCCATGTAAAGGGAAAAACCCTTTTTCTTGCAAAATTTCACTTTGATTCTTTTTTGTTTAGCTTCTGAGAAAAAATTTTAACCCTCAGATCCTGAAGCTTTTCCTCCAATTCCCTATGACTGAGAGCTTTTAATTTTGCCTTAGAGGATTGTCAGAGTGGTCTAGTCTAAGCATTCCCCCCATCCTATTTGAGAAATACAAATCCTACATTGTATCTATATTGTGTAAGTTCCAATTTGGGGAAGGGGCAGTAACAACCCCCTCCTCCACTTGAACATGTGTAAGTACAGTTTCTAAGAGTGTAAACCATGCTTAGTGCTTTGAATTTGTAGAGAATCTATCACTAGGGCTGGCGAACTGCCAACTACCATACCCTGGTGCAGGGAACAGAGAAAGAAAATGGAGGCATTAAATAAGTTGCCCACTGTAGAATAGTTAAAAAGAAAATTGATACTCAAAATTCCCATTAAGTGATCTCTAGGTCTTTTAGATTTTTCAAATGACTGGGAAACATTGAAGTGTTTAAATTTGTTCCATCTTAGGACCACTGAATTAGCAGACTTAATACTTGTGATTGTGAATGGTAGTGTGATTGACAGGAACAGTTTTCTTGAGGGCAAATTAAAATGACAGTAGATATACTTTGTAAAGTTAAGAACTTTCCAATACATATTTGCTTCAATAACATCCCCTAAGATCAAAGCCTTAGCCTCCTTTTATGAGACTGTTTCATACATAATGCATAGATCATTACTGAAATTAATCAATAAATTTCATGAGTCTATGTCTATATATGTATACAAATAGGACATGAAGATGCACATTTGTCATATATGTGTGAGGCATGCTGCACATTTAAAGAAATACACTTAAAGGTTATATTTAGCTTGCTAAGTAGTAGAATGTGGTGGGTTATTTTCTGTGCCAATGTATATAATCTCTTAATAGTTACCCAATTAAACTAACTAGGAAACATATTATTTAGACAAAACCAGTCTTTAATCTTTAAGTTAGTTGGTATGTTAATTAATCTCCTATATGCTGGCACATTTTAGTTGTTAGTATGTTAACCTCAAAAGTATTTTCTAAATGTCTTACAAAGAAGAAAAAAGATAATGCAATATCCAGGTAATAGGGATGTTTTGCTCTTGACACTGATTATTCAAGTTAACAGCCAAATTCTTGCAAAATGCACTGGTTTTCCATCGTTCGATAGATTAAATAGCTTATAAATTCATTTCCCTAGAGATTTCATCAGGTTATGTATTTTTTAAGAGACACCTAGCACCACCAGTAAGTTATACTCAGTCTCCAGCATTGCAGCTCTTCCATCTGGCCTGAGTTTCGTTGCCTCAATTTGCACATCTCCACATGAGGAACACTCCAGGAACTAAAAACTGCTCTCTCCTTCATTATGCATGTGGTGTGCAATGCAATTTACCACCTAACAGATGTCATAGCTAAGTACCCAGGATCGTGTCATGATTCATTCATCTTAAGACAATCTGCTTCAAAAATGCAAAGGCTTTTTATAAATTGGTAAAACTTGGCTTTTGAGTAATTCTATAAAATGCTGTCTGTTTATAATTTGAATTTTTTCTCATGAAACACAGTGACAGACTTCAGATTGTTTTTTCAGGTTAGCTGCCTCTTTTTAGCTCTATTTTGAGTATTTCTGCCACTAAAAAATAATTTAAGAAGCATAATTTTTTGACTAGAATGGTTATAGAGAATATAATTTTAAGATAGGGTTTGATGTCTATACAAATCTGGTGGAACACTATACCTCTGCCCTCCTAATACAGGCAAGAAATTCTTGCTGGATGGTATTTTACATAACATTGTCATTAAACATGGTCTATCTTTAGTAAAAGAAGTAGATGGTAATAAGTCAAATTTGGATAAAGAATGACCTGAATCTGAGGAGGAACATTTGCAAATGAGTAAGTGAAATGATTATTAAAGGTAGAAATATGACAACCAGATTATTAAAGTAAAAGGTTGAAAAAAATGTTTAAATACTGGGAATAATTATCAAAGGCTTTTCATGAAAGAACATATTACATGGTCTCCTATTTTTGGAGGCTTATTTTTCTGTGCTAGAATAAAGAACTCATAGATTTTTTGCTGCAGCTGTTTCGGCCTTGATTAATCTAAGTACTGTAACCATAAAAGGAAAAGTAGCTTAATTAAAAAATGTTACAGCAGAATAGAATACATTTACAATAATATCCCTTTCCTTTTGGCTAAATGCAAGAAAGAACATCATCTTTTCTTCTAAAGGAGCCAATCAATATCTGTATGATTGCAATTACCCCAAAGGCTCTATGTTATATGGCTAGATTCACAAACAATGGAATCATAGGTTAAACAAAAGAGATGACTATTTAAGTCCAATTACATTTACTTCTGTTGCCTTCCCCAAGCCAAACACTATCTTTGCAACTTTTCTACCTTCATCTTATAAAAATCTTACAAAATAAGCTTATAAAAATGTTTACCCTTTATCACTTGTTTTAATATCCCACCTGAGGAATCCAAATAGATTTCCTAATTACCTTGTGGTGGATATGCCACATTGGGGTGATGATTAGATTGCTTATAAAATGAATTTATCATTTTAATATTTATATAACTGTTGTAAAGTGTAAGGCAAAAGCACAGCAGTAGAGTTTCCCAGTCAGGACTTGTGTGTTTTCCCTCTCCTGTGACTTTGGAAATTGACTTCCTATGAGCATTTGTTGGAACTCTATGGGAGACAGTTTTCTTATGATTGTGCTATCAATTTGCTTTCAGTAAGTAGCTGTAATGACAGGCTATACTGGGAAAGAATACATAGTCTCAACTATAGCAGGTAGATATTTAAATTTTTGAGTGTATGTTAGTAAAAGTTCTCTTTTTGGTAAGTTCAGGAATGCATCATTTTTTTTTAATAGTCATGATAGAAAAACTCTATCAGGCAATGTTTAGTAATAATAATCATAAAGATCTACAGTATTAATAGCATTGTCTTCTCTTTCCTAGCAATAATCTCAATTGATTTAATATCTAGACAACCTAATTCTACTGTGTTTCCATCATGTCTCAGATGGATTACAGTCCAGCCATAATTTATTTCAATGGGAATGTCCAAAGAAAAATTGAATTGTTATCTTCAATTCTACCCTACATTTGGTTAAATTTTAAAGGATTTTTTTTACCACTCCATTAAAAAATAACAGAACACTTAAATAAATCCCAGTAATGTTGTATATAGAATAAAACCAAGTACCACCCAATCTTAAACTCCCCAGGGTTCAAATTAAGGCAAAACAAAATATATAATGCAAAATTAAGGAAAGGAATGGATCACACTGGACTAAATAATACGAGTATTTTAGTCATATGGGTTAACATAGGATTATAAAGCCATCCATGCTCCTATAAAACTGAAAATAAATACTTTTGTTAGTAGATCCTTCTTATTAGAAGAAGCAAATTGGTTATTGTAGTTTCTTATTTCTTTAAATACAAATCTATAACCCCATGGTTTAAAGAGAAATTATTTTCTGATTTTAGAAACATATGAAGAAAATCTTGACTATTTCATGTTGAGGGAGCAGTGTGTGCATGCTTGTCTTTAGTAGATACAGAAAAACATGCCTGTCAGCACACTGGCTTTTCTGGAATAGATATTGCCAGATGCATGCCACAGTGCAGAAGGAGATGAAATTCTCAAATTATCTTCAGTTGCCCTTGAATTGAATGAAAAAGTAAGAAGCCTAAAGTGTAATCTGTTTTAACAATTTATCTTATATGAAATTTGCAATACTGAGTATCAGCACTGGAACCATTTGCTGATAGAGAATCAAAACCCCATGCCAAGTTGCACATAGAAGAGTTGGATAGGGAGACACAGTACATGACACTTGCTGGCCCACCCTTTTCATTAAGTCAGTGGATTTCTAGACACAAAATATAAACAAGTAATCTAAAAAGGCAAAGCCTGGAACATGAGTCATGCATATTTGGAATGAACAATTTAAAATTTAACAAAAAAGAGAGGGAAATGAATGCTTTTGTGCCAGCACACACAGACAGCTCTCTGGCTGTAGAGAATTTGAATACATTACTGAAACCCTCTGTGCTTCAGTTTCCTCACATGGAAAATGAGATTTTTTTTTCCCATTAGAAACTACCATGGGGTAATTACTACCTACCTCAGGGGTTGCAGTGAGGATAAATGAGTTGTCACATATGACATACATTGTACAGTGCCTGGCTCACACCAGAGAGGACACAAGCATATGTTATTAAAGCTTGTTTGTTCTGTTGCATCTGTATCAATGGCATCCCTTTCTTCATATACACACAGGCCTACAAAGTGTCATTAATAAAGATATTATCAATAATGAATTAGGAATAAAATAGCTTGTAAGTCTAGATAATTTATTTTTGCTCCTCTAGAACCTTTCTTTTTCTATACTCCCTTTCTATTTTATGTGTACCCCAGGATGCTGGCTCCTGCAAATGACACAAATAATTCCTTGGATCTGATTTGTCTAAGGAAACTCATCAATTAGAGACTGGAAGAATGAAAGAAAATTAGGTCATGGCATTCTCTTCTCTGCCTCCTCTTTTTAGGGATGTTGCTGGATGACTGGATTTCTTCTCCTAAAAGCCATAGCTCCTTTCATGGCTGCCCAGCTAAAACTCATCTCTTCCTTTCTTCTTTCAGTCCAGGACTTGGTCTGACTCTTCCTCTCTTGCTTTCATCACTTATGCCTGCTCCCAGGTTTGTAAATAACCTTTGTAAATAACCTCCCTGTTTGTATCATCTTGCTTTTACTTGGACTATGACTGATATAGGCACTTATTTAAAGTTATTTAATATCTTCTCCTTTCTTTAAATTGCATTAAAATGATGAGTCCATTGAAAGCCGAGATATTTTATAAGGTGGATAGCAACATTAGCAATGAAATTCAGCTGAACCGTGAACCACCCTGTAAGGTGACCTTTGAAATAATTATCTATTCCCTTCCAAGTAAATGATTAGATTAATGCATACTCAGAGAGTACAGAAGCTCATTGGTTGAAGTGGCAGCCAATAGTATTGCTCCCTAATATTTTGAATAGTAGAGACCATCTGAAAGCAGTCCTTACCCTTGGGAAGGATTCCCATAGAATAAATACTGGATATAATTCTCCAAAGAGGGAGTTTGATCTAAGAGATACTTAGAATGCCTTTTCCAGGCCAGAAAAACTGGACTGTTCTCCATCTTGCAAGTGGCATAAATAGATATCTGTCTGGAATAGCTCTAAGAAAGCCGGAGGAGGATTTTATAAAACAGACAGCCTTTGGAAATGCCAAAACAATGTGAAAATTATTGCTTTCTTGTTCCTTGTTATCAGGAAACCTAAATTTATATAGTTAGATCATTCAGATAAATAAAAAATGGTCTGAGTAACTTGGTTTATTTAAATCTGTGGGACTGCAGTTTCTTTATGTTCAAGAAAATATCACATACATAATATATTTATATTATTATCTATGAACACACAAAAAAAATTCTGGGGAAAAGACTATGTCGGTTCATTGGAAAATTACAGCACTGTTGGAAATTAAGAAATTTTTTTTTGTCTGGTTGTGGGCCTGAACTCTGGGCCTGGGCACTGTCCCTCAGCTCTTCACCTTAAGGCTAGAGCTCTACCACTTGAGCCACAGCGCCACTTCTGGCTTTTTTTTCCTGCTTATGTGGTGCTGAGGAATCGAACCCCTTGCATGCCTCATGCATGCAAGGCAAGCACTCTACCACTGAGCCACCTTCCCAGCCTAAGAATTTTTTTAAAAATATAAATGTACAACACTTGATGTAAAAAAAGTGAGTGTATATGTGTGTGTCTGTGAGTATGTGGACATGCTACTGCTACTGAATCACCAGCAGTGGTTTGATTAACACATGTTATTTCCTGTACTTTCCATTAGAAACCTTGTTCTTGAAGTACTTTTCCCTTGAAAGTATATGCAGAATACAAGTGTTGCATTTTATGGTAGTTTACATTTTAGAAGATGATATAGGGAAAACCAAGCATTTCCTTTTTTTCTTTTACATAGAGAATGTAAAGATATTTAGTGGTTAGTGAAAACTAATTTCTTTCCTGTAATAACAACAATAATAGTTTAAAACCACTAGGAACCCAACAAAAGCTAATCTGAGACAATGTGGTAATCTAAAAATAGCTTTGATACTTCTGAATATTTAAACAAGTTTTAAATATGGTTTTAAGTGGTATAATTTACTTTATGAAATTATTTTTAAGGCAACTTAACATTATGGTGTTTTTACTTCTTCCCCAACCAAAGAAAATCAAACCAAAGCAAAACAGAAACAAGAGGCATACAAGGAAAACAGAGATATAGAGATAGGGAAAAAAAGAATAAGAAAGAGAGAGAGAGAGATCACTCAAAGTAGTTAAGAAGAATAAATTAATGTCACATAGTACTTTGGTGTCTGAGTTATGTGGCTAATTCCAGTCACACAACTGCTTTTGGGAAACATAGCCTATACACATAGACAACTGAGGTTTATAAAATAGAGTTTGGGGAAGTAAGGGAACAGTTACCCCCTGAATAGTGGAAGGCTTAGAATTCCTGTCCTCATTTCATCCTTCTTTCTTTCTTCTTCATTCTTTCTTCCCTTCTCCCCCCTCCTTTCTTTCTTCTTTCTTTCTAGTGTGAACTGAAATACCATTATGATTATGATTTATTGGTGATGTTAAGCATGCACAATGACAATAATTTTTAAATTTAAATTCAAACAATGATAGACATAACTGAAACTTACTTTGTGTTAAGTTTTTTAAAAGAGGTAGTCAAGTAAGAACAGCACGCACATGGTATTCAGGTAAGGGGTAGATTTATTCATCATTCCGGCTGGCACCAGGCCATCTTGGTCCTCCACGTGTTGGGGAAAGGCCTGGGAAAGAGAGCTGGGAGAGCTGGGAAAGAGAGAGAGCTAGGAAAGAGGGAGAAAAGAGCTAGAAAAGAGAGAAAAAGAGCTAGAAAATAGAGCATCTGGGAAAGGTGGGAAAGAGAGAGCTAGGAAAGAGAAAGGAGCTGGGAAAGAGAAGAGAAGGAAAGAGCTGAGAAAGAGCTAGAAAAGAGCAGAGAGAGGGTGTCTGGGCCTGGGTTAGGCCTTATCTAGGGTATGGGTGGAGAAAGGTGTGGCCACATCAAATTCAGATGAGATCTCAGCAGTTGCAGATGTGACCTCTTCCAGGTGTGCCAGTTGCCTAGGTAATGCAGGTACTGGGTGGAGACTTTGCTGCGAGGAGGGTGGAGTCTTCTAGCCATCCAGGAGCCGACCTTACATTCCAGCCTTTTAATAATCATGAAATAGGGCACGGATTCTCTCTGGCTACTTCCTGCTGACAAGGGGCATCGATGACAATAGGAGTAAATGGCTGGAATTTGGTCCCCTCCCAGAGAAGGCAGCAGGCAGCAGCTGTCCCTTGGTGGTGTGAGTCCATAGATGAAGTCCGGAGAAGTCTCATGAGGCATTGAGGGGCTGGAAAAGAATACTAGAGAGCAAATAAATGGCAAGAGGAAGGACTTGGGGCTGAAAAAGGTTGGTAGAAATGTCCCTAGTTACTTCTGACATCTGGCGACTAGGTAAAGAAGTCAGGTGACAAAGGCAAGAATATAAATTCCTGTTCAGTTAATAGGTAGACAGGTATAGACATTGGATGGGCAGGCTTCTTATTTCTACTGACCTCCCGGCTGTGGTTAATTTTGAAAGAGCAGGCACAAAGTAGCTGATGTGACATCATCTCCTCTTACTCCTGTCCATGTTCCCTTTTTCCCTAGACTGGCTGATTCTAGGTGTTCGTTGGTGGGATGGCTTGTCCCAGTTGTTATTCAAGGAGGATTGAACTCAAGGCCTGGGCATAGTCCCTAAGCACTTCTGCTCAAGGCTAGTGCTTTACCATGTTGAGTTACAATAGCACTTCCAGTATTTGGCTGGTTAGAGATAAGAGTCTTGAGCTATGCTTCCAGCCCCGCTCTTTGCAGGTTAGTTGATAGATGGAGTCTTAGGGATTTCTCAACCTGGGTTGGTTTTGAACTGAAATCCTTGCCACAAAAGCCCTTTATTATTTCCAATTAAAGCAACAAGGAGAGCAAGTAGAATAAGTAGAGCTTACCTGGTTCTTATCAAGAATTGACCGACAAATATTCTGAAATGACAAAACTTCTTAGATGTGAGAATCTTATCACAGATAAGCCCAATATTTTAGAGTCACATAGTCAGTACCAGAATACATAACACAAAACAAAAAAGGCAAAACTCAAAACCTAAAATTTTGACAACAATGTTTAGACGTCATTGCTCACAAAGCACATCAGATAGTTGAGCCTCAGTTACCAGGGCCTGTGAAAAGTGCAACTTGTTAGCAAGGTACCTTAGAATAGATGGATGGAGTAGTAAGCTTGGTGGAAGGTTAAGGGTCAGATGGGGCCAAACCTTTAACCCACCATGTGGCCAAGATGGCAAATTCAAGATGGTGAATTTCTGAAAAAATGCAAAGAAACCCTGAACAAGTAGATCAAGCCTACATTGGCTAGCCTTTGAGAGGGAACCTAGAGGGGGGTCCCCGGGACCCAGCCTGTGTCACACTCTTCAGGGCACAAGCCAAAATGTAGAAAAAAGAAAGGGAGAGATAGTTGGACATGACTGGCAGAGAGAGAGCAAAGAGAACCTAAAAGTAAACAGACTTCTGACCATTTACCATTGCAGTGGCAAAAACTGTCTACATCTGAGAATGGCATAAAAATGAGGTGCTCTGGCTTTCCAGGGAGTGCAGGAGACATTTCAAAGGGGTTTCACGGCTCAGGCGTGATTCACAGCACCCCATTAAATGAGTAGGAGAGTCAGTCTGGTGAGTGAAGGAGAGCTGACCAGGCAAAAGTGGCATCCAGACTTCCCCCAGAGCCCTCTAGAGAGAAATGGCCAAGCCCCCCAAACCAAGGAGGTGACTGGCCTTTCAGCTAAAAGTGGTAGGCACTCTCTGGCATGGTGCCACGTCTGGACAGAGACTGAGCAACAGAGAAGCATAGAGAGTAGTTTCACTCACCAGAGTAGAGAAGTGGTGTGGACGTGGATGTGAAGGCCAGCAATGGTATCGATGCGCTGTGTCCGCCGCAGACAGACCGGTTCGCAAAAGGCCATCAGAACTGTGGGTATTCCTCAGAGAAAAAAGGGAAGAACAAACAAAAAAAGAAAAAAGGAAAAAAACCAGAGAGGAATCCCACCTATCCTGACTTTAAGCCCTTTATCCGAATCACAGCATCATTTATGTTAGGTTTTTAAAAAGAGGTAGCCAAGTAAGAACAGCACGCACGTGGTATTCAGGTAAGGGGTAGGTTTATTCATCATTCCGGCTGGCATCAGGCTATCTTGGTCCTCCACACGGTGGGGAAAGGCCTTGGAAAGAGAGCTGGGAGAGCTGGGAAAGAGACAGAGCTGGGAAAGAGGGAGAAAAGAGAGAAAAAGAGCTAGAAAAGAGAGCATCTGGGAAAGGTGGGAAAGAGAGAGCTAGGAAAGAGAAGAGAAGGAAAGAGCTGAGAAAGAGCTAGAAAAGAGCAGAGAGAGGGTGTCTGGGCCTGGGTTAGGCCTTATCTAGGGTATGGGTGGAGAAAGGTGTGGCCACATCAAATTCAGATGAGATCTCAGCAGTTGCAGATGTGACCTCTTCCAGGTGTGCCAGTTGCCTAGGTAATGCAGGTACTGGGTGGAGACTTTGCTGCGAGGAGGGTGGAGTCTGCTGGCCATCCAGGAGAGGACCTTACACTTTGGAAATCTATAGGAGTGGTCTAATATTGTTTTAGTTTTAGTTTAAGATTACTAAAATTACTGTATGTGGACCATTAACTAAATTCACTGTATAGATCAAAGAACATTATAATTGGTTTTTAAATTAAAATGATGAAAACATTTTTGATACTTTATAGAGTGCTAAGTTACTACCTCATTTTCCAGCTTACCTGAACTTTAGGTTCCCACTAAGCTAAAAGTGTAGAATATAAACACCAAAAGTGAATGAACAAATAAACAAATTATAGTGTTAACTAGAAAACTAAGATGTGTAAAATAAAAAATTTTATTTTTAAACAAGAAGACAATTTGCATAACACTTTTTTTTTCTTTTTTTTGGTCAGTTGTGAGGCTTGAACTCTGGGCCTGGCCACTGCCCCTCAGTTCTTCAGCTCAAGGCTAGTGTTCTACCACTTGAGCCACAGCACCACTTCTGGTTTTCTGGTGGTTTATTGGAGGTAAGAGTCTCATGGACTTTCCTGCCCAGGCTGGCTCTGAACTGTGATCCTCAGATCTCAGCCTCTTGAGTAGCTAGGATTATAGTGTGAGCCACTAGTGGATAACACATTTAAAAGGCTGTGAAGTAGCTTAATGTTCTCATTCCAGAGATCTTTATTAATATTGTAGATAAATTGTGGGAAATGTGTTAGGAAGAACATGAAGAGCAAAGAATAAAGCAAAGAATATGGCTTATTTGGTAACAGATGGGTCTGTAAAAACTCAAGCTCTGTGAAGGAGAGTTTGGAGGTATTTTACTGGTTGGATGTGTTTTTTTTTTTCCCTCTGAATATTTCCATTTGATCAGAGAAAGCTTTGTGGTGATATTTCTGAAGTTAGTGATTCTGATGCTGCCAGCCAAGGAGTTTCAATGGTTTTTCTCTGAAAAGTAGTTTCATACTTTCTTTTCCAAGACAGTAAATTACCCAAACAAAAGTAACATGTGTAGTTTGCTGGAGGCCATATAAAGAAAGAGAGAAATGTGTTTGCACAGCAACAAAAGACTGTGGCTTCATTGGCAACACCATCAAAGCTAATCCATTTGCTTGCCAAGGCTGTGTGAATCCATTGCAAGATGTGTCAAATCTGTTAGAGAAATAATTTTCCCGCAGCACCCACTTGTAGACTGTAGCTCTTTCTTCAAGCCTCTGATAAAGAGGGGAGACTTGTTACACTACTTCAGTGCTTTCCTAAGTGATTTTCCTTCTTTCAGAGATTATATGTGTAAGTAATCATTTCCCTTCTTGTTGGCCAGAGGTATTAATTTCCCCCTCTATCAAATCCCTGACAAGAGTTACTTTCGAGTCCTTTCCTAGTTACACGATTCACAACTACTCTGATCTTAATGAGCTGATATGATTCAGAATTGTTCTGAACCAGGTTAATCTACCAGCTAGAAGTGTTCATTGACTGTTTTCATTAGAGACACTTTGGAGAATTAATAGCAAATACTCTAAGTTGTAGAAGTTCCACCTATGTCTTCTGATTTGCTAAATCGAGGTAGATGAGGCAATATGAACCCCCAAAAGTCTTGGCTAACTTCTGTAAATACTTTGCTGTATTTCTTAAATTCTTATTTAAAGACAATGATGATTTTAAGCTGAAGCCTTTTTGTTTGTGAAGTTAAGCCTTTACATGACAAACCACTGAACATTTTGCCATCTGGATTAGGCTGAAAGAACTAGAAGGACATAGAGAAGCAACTCCTCTTTACAGGAGATTTACCGGAGGAAAAAAATGGGAGAGAGTGAAGGAAGAGGTGACATTGCCCCAAAAGAAATGTATTCAACATTGAACTTATGAAACTGTAATCCCTCTATACAGTACCTTTATAATAACAATAACAAAAGAAAAATGGACAAATCAAACCACAAAACCCTTCATTCTCCATAGAGGTCTTAACTTTGAAGCCCTAATATTATGGTTTAGATATTATGAAAAATGCTGTATTGCAAATTGAACAATGTGATTCAATATCTTCTACCATTTTTTTTAAAGAAAACATTATTCATTTTGCCTTAAGTGACATAGAAATGGTCAGTGTTAACTAGAATTGATATAACTCACAATCTTAGACTTAGGAATGAACAATGGACTTTAGTTTGCACATAATATATTTCATATTTTCTAGAACTACACTCAAATACATTTTTATGGCTTTGATATATTTATTTTTTATGTAATTTATGTAAAAATTGTCATATTTTTCCAGCATGTAACAGGACTGCCTTACATGTTTCAGTTGAATTATAAAATCCATGTCATGATATTTGATGCTGTTACATTCTATCAATGAGATATGATGTCTTAAAATAATTATAAAAATGCTCTAGAAATCTTCAGCTAGAAAGGTTATCAAATGGTTACTTATTTCTTTTACTTCTTTATAAGACTCTGACCTTCAAAGCCAGGAAGGCAGAAACAGAATGATAGTATAGGAAATGTTTATTTTATTATATATTATATTAATATTCATTTATGTTATATTAATATACATATTTATTTTATACTCTGTGCTTATAATGTAGCATAAATTTGTATCTTTTCAAGTATATATACATGTCTGTATAATCTGTGTGAAACTGAGGAAATTTCTGGATGCTACCGGTGTCTTGAAAAGATAGGATGAAGAATTCTTTAGAAAATAATACTACCAAGTAAAAAAGACAAGGAGAATAGACATTTTCTACCATGTGATTTAGCTCTAATATTATTTGATGAGATCATTGTAGACTTAGCTATTTAGTATTTTGACCACTGCAATAGATTCGGAAATAATCTGAACACACCTTGCCTTCTTTATTGACTATGAGACAGATACAGAAGGCCCTGTGCAAAGAGGCAGCAATGGCCTTTCCTCTTATGGCACAAGATTCAAAGCAAGATTAAAAGTCAAGTTACTGGTATATAGTGCAAGGAGCGTAGTCTTGTGAGAGTCTACAAGATACAATGGTTAGCATGGACCACAGACCATAGGAGACGTCATGTATGCTTAGCTGACAGGAGTCTGAAGAAGTGTTGTATGGGTAAGTTGTTACCATTCTCTTCTTGAGACAAGAAATATGCAAGGCATCTGAGAGTCCATCCTAATGCCTTCATAAGTAATGGCCACAGTCTGCTGCTCCTGCCCCTGTTCACAGTGATGGAGAGCAGCTTACCCTTCCCATTTGGTAGGGACTGTTGCATAAAACAAAAATGGAGACTACTTATGAAAGTATATGTACACTGTGGCAAAGATTTTTATAAAAGTCTGAAAGCATTTTCAACCCCCAAATTTCAGTTTCAAATCACTATGAAAATTAATAGGTAAGCCAAAGATACATTTAGTTAATTCTCAAACCTGAAATTGTCAGTAAGAATGCAAGTGGAAAAATGTCTTAAACCACAAAGAAATATGAGATTAATAGGAAGCAAATGTGATAATAAATATGTATACTAAACATTTAACATGTTTATACTTGAAATTCTGGAAGGAATTTTTTTCTTTTTTTCTTTTTTTTTTATTGTGAAAATACCGTACAGAGGGGTTACAATTACATGGGGTAAGCTAATGAGTATATTTCTTATCAAGCATTGTTGCCTCCTCCTTTGTTTCCCCTTCCCATCCCTTCCCATCTCCCACCCCCCTGGAAGGAATTTCTTATGACTCAAGAAAAACAGTCTCTTATCATATACTTAGATACTTAAGAGGAAGCATTCAGAATGATGTAAATGAGAAAAAATATCTCCACACATGTAGGTATATACTAATAAACATTTCCTAAATCAAAATAAAAACAAAAGTGAATCTGTGAGTTGTCTCAAATTAAAAAATAAAACAGGCAACCTATGGGAATAAAAGTAAACAAAATATGCTTTTTATGGATATTACTCTGACAACAAAAGAACTAAAACTCTAAAATTTCATGCCCTAACCAAAACATCATTTACCTCTCAAAGCAAAAGATAGGTATTTATACTTAAGCAAGAATGAAATTTTCTTGTAAGTTTTATGTTGCTGACGTTGGGAGAAGGGCTTGTTTGGATAGTGCCTGGATAGTATGCTAGGAAAACTAATTTCTATCTCCTTATCTAATAATAGAAATACTGGGAATATATATATATATATTCCCAGTATATTCAAGCCCCATATATATATGCCCCATATATATATATATATATATGCCCCATATATATATATATACACACACACACACACACACACACACACACACACACACACACACAAGTGCCCGGCTATATTTTTAACATACATATTAGTAAAAGAAATGTAGCAGTCTTAAAAAGATTGGATTTCTAAAATAATTAGGGGAAAAAGGAAATCAAGTTTAATTTGTGCAATAGAAAAGATAAAAGATCACAAACGTACACATACAAAAGTGGAAGGAAAATTTCTGTAAGGTGTGAATAAGCTATTAAAGTAAGCTATTAAAACTGGTGAACACAACCAGAAGCACTTGCAGACCCAGCAACTCAACATGGGTACAGTTCTCTCAGCACAGGAAGAATGACAAAGGAAGATCTCTGGAGCCATGGACTGAGACTAAACTAAGCAACATAGCAAGACTTTATTGAGAAAAAAAAGTGAATTCAATATTAAAACACAGAGCCGGGTGCCGATGGCTCACATCTGTCATCCTAGCTACTCAGGAGGCTGAGATCTGAGGATCACGGTTCAAAGCCAGCCCGGGCAGGAAAGTCTGAGAGACTCTTACCTCCAATAAACCAATAGAAAACTGGAAGTAACGCTGTGGCTCAAGCAGTAGAGTGCTCACCTTGAGCTGAAGAGCACAGGGACAGCGCCCAGGCCCAGAGTTCAAGCCCCACGACTGACAATAAATAAAATAAAAAAATAAAAAAATAAATGTAAAATTAAATTAAAACACAAAGTCTCACAGGAAAAAACACTTATAATAAAACAAAGGAAGAGAATACAGGGTAAATATGTAAGTGTACTCAGAAAATTATAGAAATGATAGTATTTATCAGAAGAGGTAGAATTTAATGAACTAAAATTGAAGTAGACTAAGAATAGATATAATGTAATAAATACATCTTTTAAGACTGAACAGATACTTCAGACAAAAATATAGAAGGATATAGAGACTGTGACCAATAATAAGTTATGTTCTTCAGAATAGCATACAAATTTCTTTCATTTGTATAGAGAAGATTGATAAAAACTGAGCAGATACTTGGCCACTAAGAAAGTTTCAACAACTAAAAACAAAGTAGAGCATTTAAGGATGATATCCTCATATCTTTAAATGGATTTAGGAATCAATATAATAAATCAAATAAAATGTATAGAGCAATAAATGTACTAAACTCAATTGAACTACCTGAAAAGTAGGAGGCACACTGCTTGATGACTCTTCAGGAAGAAGTAAGTTATAGGTCCAATTCTAGAAAGCAGAGAGAATGGAATCTACATAACTGTCTGTAAAATTTGAAGAAAATGTAAATTCTTTATTACCCTTCCCTAATAAAAATGGCAATATTAAACAAGAACAAAACACAATCGTTACCTTAAGATGTGGAAAAAATGAGAATGTTATCCAAAAGGTAGCAGAAAGGGAAAGAAAGACAGATGAACCTGAAATCACTAAACAAAGAAAGAACAGTGTAATGGCATTTATCACAAAAATTTGTATGTAATGATAATAAAACAACTCAAGTGTATAGTTTTGATTATAAAAACAAAAAAGAGACAGAAAAAGTACAGAACCAGAAAGCAAGGGGGTGGGAGGAGAGATGAAAAGATGGAGGAATTGTAGAAGAAACTGTTTTTTTTTTGGCAAAAACTTGAAACCTTAAACTAGAAGAAACACATAGCTTTCTGTAAAAGTACAGGTTAATGAAAACAGCTCAAAAGAAATACTGAGATAAACCATTTACCATCGAAGAACTTGAATTTGGGATCATCAGGATATTTAAAAAAGCAGCATGACAAAGGGAATCATATGCGAATTTTATTTAACTTTTGACAATTTGACCTTGCCATACTATTGAAGATGTTTCTTGCCATAGAAAATATGAGAGTCTTTCTTAGGAGTTTTGTGAGCTCATATAATTTTAATACAAGATCTGATACAAAGTAAGCACAGCCTAATACCCCTCAACATGCAGACAAAAATATGCTAAATTAAATATTGATAAAATGAATCTAACAATATGAAAAAATAATGCACTTAGAAGAGACAGAGTTTATTTCAGAAATGCAAAGTTGATTAAATATCAGGATTTAGCACATAATATTTTATGTCCACAAATTAAAGAAATGGCATGATCACAGAAATAAAATGTGAGGATAATGCACTTACATTTGTCAACTGGTTTTTAAAAATCATCAGACTAAATTGAAATGAATGGAACCTACTGAAAGATAATAAAAGATACTTATTTAAAAATAAAAATCAATATTTTTTGAAAATGGCAAAACTATTGAGATTAAAATCAGGAATAAAACAGAAACCACTGTCATTATAATTATGCACTAGCATCTTATAAGTGCTGAGTAAAACTTTTAGACAAGAAGGTTAAGTAATTAGTGTAAGTTTGAAAGTAGAAATAATGTTAATACACCTCAGAAAGTCTGGTGAGAACATTAAAATTACAAAAATTTTTGCCAAAAATTTTTTGGATAGGAGAAAAGTACACAAAATTACATAAGACCCTGGAAACAGATGTAACAAAAATTTTGTTATTGAAATTTTGTAGGAAGTAATGTACCCATAGTTCTTTGCTACAACCCAAGCAAACCACTTCTAGGCACCTACCCAGAGCATCACAAGCCAGAATTCCATAATGATACTTGCACATCCATGTTCATTAATGTACTATTCACAATAGCTCTTATTGAAACAGCCCAAATGCCCTATAATAGATGAGTGGATAAAAAATGTGATACCTATATATAGTGGAATTTTACACAGCAATTAGAAAGAATAATATTATGTTATTTGCAGGGAAATGGATGACTTAGAACAAACCATGTTAAGCCAGATAAGCCAAGCTCAGAGAGACAAACAGCACATGTTTTCTCTCATATGTGGAAGCTAGATCTAATATACACTGGAACATGGTAAATTATACAGGACTCTAGGCTTTCATATACACTGAGACCGCAGAAGGATAGTCTTAGGAGAGGACCACAAAGGCACAGTGTCTGTGTGTCTTTGATCATATAAAATATTATTTATTGTAATGGAATAATATTTATTGCAAAGAACTCCGAAAAACGGAAGTAAGAACTTTTTGTCGCTATTTTTGTTTTGTTTTTATTTTTTTAAATCTGTCTTTGGAAGGGAAAAGGGGGCTAGAAAAATGGAGGGACAAAATGTGAAGAAATGCAGCAGTGGTATTCATTAGGCATTATGTAGAAAATGAACTATACAACTTGTGGGTGAGTATGGGAGGGAAAAACGAGGACAATGAGGGAAGGGGTGATACTCTTTACCCGACTTATGTAACTGTAATCCCTCTGTGCATCACTTTTATAAGAACAATAGAAAAGGAGTTTAAAAAAAGAAAAAGAAGTAATTTACTAAGAAGGAATAAATCCCATCTAGACAAGAAAAGCCATGAAATCTTGTTGACATATATATATATATATATATATATATATATATATATGTATATATGGGAGAGAGAGAAAGAGAGACAGAGAGAGAGCATCAGAATATTGCCATTATTGGAACATTATTCATTTCAATAAAGTAAGTTGATTTTGTAAAAATAACTATAACAAATTACTGGTTAGAATCTCAATAATTTGTAGAACTGAATGAATAGCGTAATGTTCATACAGAGGAAGAAATGCCTTAATTGGGAAAATTGCAAAAAATAACAACAATAACAAACCTAAAATAAAGGGAGACTTGTCCTGCACAATAGATCATAACATAAAACATCTTAACTCAAACCAAGCACTAATGTGGATATAGTTAAATACAGCTTAGGACACAATATCGAATTCAAGCAAATATTTTGTACATACTGATACAAATAACAAAATGAAACCCACTGAAAATTGTTTATAAAGCAGAGTTAACAAGGGAGGGTCAGTAAGAAAAAGTAACAGGGATGCATAGGTAGAGTGAGTTCTATTAATGTATACCATATCAAAATTGTAAGTATCACAATGAAATCTCTTTGTACAGTTAATTTACACAGTTTTAAGATGAGTAAAATGGGTTCCAAGAGTTTAATTTCATCATGGTGGCTCTGTATCTTGTTATTTATATTTTGTCATTAGGTAACAAATCACTTTCAAATAGGTCATACTTACATCTATGGATATTTAAAGAAAATTAGCCATGAAGCTTTGTTAAAACAACATCTTTGGAACTTATACTTTAGGAATAGGCTTCAAGAAAGCTTGGAGCTCAAACCCATTAAAAATGCAAGACAGAAATGCAAAACCTTTCCTGGTGTTCTTTCATTCTGTGTGTTCAGGAATGAACTGTGGAACCAATCACTTGAGTTTAGTGAGCAGGTACTCACATGCCCATTTATTGAGCCTCTACAAAACTTGAAACATGCCAGGAAGTTATAGGACCAATGAGAATGATAAGAAATAAGCTTTTCAGGACAGCCAGATGGAATTTAATCTGAGATCTCAATGGTATCATGGTTCCCCAAAAATATGAGATTCTGTGCCTTCAATTTGAAGTATCTTCCTTATCTCTAGCTCTGATTATTTGTCTATAATTCAATCTTGTACCATTTTTTGCATATTTTAATTGGAGTTTTATCCTTTACCTGTGCTTCTTGGTGCACAGGTTACCCTGGCACCATAATATGTGTTGAATGACTTCCAGAAGCTAAGCACTATGTTATATGTACTATATGTGTAAGCTTGTCAGTGTTTTTGTAACTTCAATACATCTCTCTGAAAAATATTCAAGACATTCCTGCCTACCTTTGGAATATTAATAGCTTCCTATAAAGAGTTCTTACAGTGGTTATGCTAGAAAAAGTACTTATTGTAGTGTGGTAGAGTACCTTACTCTGTGTTCTCTACACCAATAAATAACACAGAAAGGTTCTAGTGCATTTGGTGATATCTGGCCAGCTTACCCATAGTGATTCTGACTTCATTGCGGAAGAAGGGCTTTCTCTGCAAGACATAAAATCCAATTGATTTTTATGAAATAAGATGCTATGAAGAAAAAATGTATTAAGTGTACCGTATCACAATAATTCCACTTTGTAAGCTAAATGTCTTTAGGAACAAACATTGTTGAAAATGCTGTTACTTTTCTGAGCATACATAAAAGAGTCAGATAAGGCCAATAATTTAAAAGTCAATGCTACTCCTATCCAAGGATTTCTTTCCTCAATTAATAAAGCACTTTCTCCTCAGTGTCAGTTAAAAGCAAAATTTAAAATAGTTTCGTATGATATGATCAGACACACAGCAATATGTAAGTTATGTTGATTTTACATATCTTCTTACATTTTAGGGATGCTGCTATCTTTAACTTCTATATTTGTTACTATGTATAATCTGTTATATATATGTTAAATGATGCAGCTTTGTTTGGGCAGCATTTTTCAATTGTTTTAACGTTAATTTATTTCAGAAACCTGTTTAGCTAAATTTAGTTAACATTTCAAAAATAATGATACAGGAATGCTAATATCAAGGCACCTGATTCCAAGAGAAAATTGCTCTGCAGCTTTTTTAGACTAGTAAACACATGCAATGAACTTTGGAGTGGATTAAGGTGACAGAATTGCTTTTGTTCTAACCCAACATACCTGAAGAATGTACTAAAATTCCCATTAATAATCTTTTGGTAACAGTGACTCTGAATTGAAGGAGTAGACAGAAAATGATCCTTCAACCAACTAGGCAACAAACTAACTATCCCACACGAAAGAATTAAATCTCAAATGTTCCCCAGGGAACATTTTGAGAGTCTGAAAGTAGTTAAAACTATGTAGGAGATTTTTTGGATCTAGCAAATTTAGTTTTTGTTTCTGGCGATCCAAAGTGAAGTGATAGACTGCTTTTCTTTTTACTTGTCATCTAGGTGCTAAGTGAACATTTGATTGAACTAAAGAAAGATGAGGGATGCTTTTTAAAAATCTCTTACTTCCTATTATGGTAAAGCAGCATATATTTCTTTGTTACTTAACATATCTATGTAAAATGGAACTTCGTAAAAGCTTTAGAAAAAACTACCTAGTAAATCTTGTCTTATGTACATATGGAGGCAGAAAAAGAGGAGAGAGAAAGAGAGGTGGAGCTAGAGATTGAATTGAGGACAGTTGCTCTACCAGTTGAGTCACACCTCTAGCCCTTTCATTTTTTGTATTTTGTTTATTAAATACGGACTTGCTAACTTTGTTTAGGGCCTTGATCCTTCTGTCTGTCTCTAGAATAGCTGATATTACTGGTCATAGTCAATTTCTAAAAATCTGTCCCATTAAAATAAGGTCTTAAGTATCCAAACATATAAATAACTAGAAGTGTTCCTTGGTTTATTCTTGTTTGTGTTTGTAGAAATTAACAATTCTTGGAGTGAACATTATTTGGAAATGAAATGTTATGATATACATTACTATGTATTATTTAGCTGTTAAAACATAACCTAGGCTGGGAAGGTGGCTCAGTGGTAGAGTGCTTGGCTTGCATGCATGAGGCCCTGGGTTGGATTCCTCAGCACCACATAAGCAGAAAAAGCCAGATGTGATGCTGTGGCTTAAGTGGTAGAACTCTAGCCTTGAGCTGAAGAGCTGAGGGACAGCGCCCAGGCCCAGAGTTCAGGTCCCATGACTGGCCCCAAAACCCCCAAAAAACCCCAGAACCTATTTTTAAACTTTCTCATTTGGAGAGGTTTTATCTGAGGTTTTCCTTTAAAAGGAAAGAGTAGCAAATTATTTTTGTGACATAAAAAATTACAAAGTCCCTATATATTAGTGTGAATGATTATTTAAGACCAAGGGGAAAATATAGAAAAGATAAACAGGTTTCTAATATGAGCTGCCTAGGGGTGGCAGTAAGAAGCAGTTATGTGAATATAAGTGAAAGATTATAAAAAATAATTATTAATGATTACTTTTTAAAATCTATAAAGAAAAATCACTGGAAGCTGTTGAATTATAGAGGATAGGGCTTGACAAAAGTGAAAGTAAGCCAGATAATTAATCTGATTAACGTACTGTGTTTGTGTGTTTGAGAAATACCATGGTGAAACCCTCCTTTGATCAACTAGCATACACTTAAAAAAGAAAAGAACAATAAGAATATAAAACAGGACCTGTGTGGCAGGTTGTTATTGGGAGTGGAAATGGTGAAAGGAAAGAGTAAAGGGGGTCAATGTGGTCAAATCCTGTATGAATATCTGTAAAAATGGAGCATTGAACCTTGCTAAGGTTGTTTTGAAAAGGAAGAAAGAATTGTGATGGAGCATGAGAGGTGTGAGTTTGATTATGTTCTGTTGTATGCGTGTATGCTGTGCTATAATGGAAGTTCCATGAACAGCTACTGATGCTAACAACAACAAATATGGGAAAAGCTGGAAGCTATGTGCTCAAAATTGTAAGCCTGTAACTCAAGAGGATGAGATCTGGAAGATCTCTGAGGATAACACATGAAGAAAAGTTCACTAGACTCCATCTTCAAAATAATCAGCAAAAAGCAGGCCTGGAGGCATGGCTCTAGTTGTAGAGCATCAATCAGCCTAGCAAGTACAAGGACCTGAATTCCAAGCCTAGTAACTCGAACAACAAAAAATAAAATAAGAAAAATAACCTCTACATACTTGATAAAATTGTATTTATTTAAAATTTCTGCCTATGTATCTACCTATCAATGTATCTATCATCTCTCTATATCTAGCATACAGTAGTTATATGGTAGGGCAATCTCATTGTGACATTTCTGCTTATGTTTATAATATATTCCAATAGATTTTACTCCCTCTATCAATCTCCTTTCATCCCTTTCCTCTTTACTAAGTCTCCTTGTTTTGTTTTGAAAAATGCAAAAAATCTAGTTCAAACATATTCATCCTTATTCACTTCACCCTTGTTGTAAGCCTTTCCCCTCCTGCTATTACCCACTACCTCAACTAGAGTGTATTTCACATCGTCATATATTAATAGAATATTTTATTTGCCATAAATTGGCAAGAGTAGGAGAAATAGAGTTGATTCAGGATTCTGAGATGCTTGAAGAATATTTTCTCTTTATCTGACATGTAATCATAGTTAAATCTTACATGTATGAATTTACAGAGGAAGAAAAAATATACGAAATGAGGGACCCAGTGAGAATGATCATGATGCTGTTGAGCACAGAATCATTAATCATCACTTGCATAGCTGAGAAAATGTTTCTGTTCTTGCCAAATACACTGTTTACTGAAAAGAAGCCAACATTTACAACTGAAGATAACATACTTGGAGAAGTAAAATGAAACAGAGAATTAATCTCATGTATATTAAATATGTTTCTGGAAGCCATTTAACTTGTGATCTGAACCTTACAACTCCTAAATTAAGGCACTGTACTCCAACAATTGTCTTCTCCACGAAATTACACTTGTTAAACAAACACTTGTACTTACTTTTTATGCAGAAACAGCCACAAAAACAAAACATCAGCATACAATGATTTCTTTCTTCCCTCCCTCCCTGCCTCTTTCCCTCTTTCCCTCCCTCTCTTCCTCCCTTTCTTCCTCCCTTTCTGCCTGCCTTTCTGCCTGCCTGTCTTCCTTCCTGCTTTGTTTCCACAAAGCACTTCCTTTTATTTTGCTTTCTTTCGTCTTCTACAAAGAACTTTACTTTGTTTCATTATAAATCAAGCCATTTTCTAAGCACAAAGCATTTCTTTTCTTTCTTTGTTTTCTTTTTAATTTGTTATTGTTATGTAGTTGTGCAAAGGGGTTGCATATCTATAAGTCCAATTATGAGTACAATGGTTTTTATTTGTGTTCTGGTACTGATTCTTGAACTCAGAGTTTGGGCACTGTCACTGAGCTTTTGTGCTCAAAGCAGTATTCTACATATGAGCCTCCATTTCTCAGTGTGTGTGTGTGTGTGTGTGTGTGTGTGTGTGTGTGTGTGTGTCTGTCTGTGTGTCTGTGTGTGTATTTCATTGGAGATAAGAGTCTCATGGGGGGCTGGGAAGGTGGCTCAGTGGTAGAGTGCTTGCCTTGCATGACTGAGGCCCTGGGTTCGATTCCTCTGCACCACATAAGCAAAAAAGAAAAAAGCCAGAAGTGGCGCTGTGGCTCAAGTGGTAGAGCGCTAGCCTTGAGCTGAAGAGCTGAGGGACAGCACCCAGGCCCAGAGTCCAGGCCCCACAACCCGACCTAAAAAAAAAAGTCTCATGGACTTTCCTGCCTGGGCCAGCTTCAAACTGTGATCCTCAGATTTCAGCCTCCTGAGTAGGTAGGTTTCTAGGCTTGAGACACCAGGGCCAGGCAAGTACAATGTTTCTTGGTAAATGTCACTTCTTCCTTGGTTCTATTTTTCTTGGCCTATTCCTACCCTCAAGCTACATAATTAAAATTTTACATAATGTACATTGAATATGATGAATCCATTCCTGTGCCAGCCTTTTGATACCCTCAAAAGCGTATTTCCATTTCCTGGTATTCATTTTGATATTTGATGTTTGTTTTGAATTCTTCAGAGGAGATATGCCTTTGGATTCCTCCGTTCGGCAGTTTATGTGTAAATATAGTTATATTTTAGATCTATCTTCCACATATGAAAGAAAATACATGATGTTTGTCTTTCTGAGCCTAGCTTACTTCACTTAATTTGTTCTAGGTCTATCCATTTCCTTGCAAATGGCATAATTCTATTCTTTCTAACAGATGAGTAAAATTCTACTGTATATATGTACCCTTGGCTGTTTCTGTACCATGGTTGTTGTGAATAGTGCAGCAATGAACATGGATGTGCAAGTGTCTTTATGGTATCCTGACTTGTAATTCTCTGGAAAGGTGCCCAAGAGTTGTATGGTTAGATCAAAGGGTAATTCTATTTTTAGTTTTATGAGGAATCTCCAAACCAGCTTCCAGAATGGTTGAACTAGTTTACAATCCTACCAACAGTGTAATAGGATTATTAATTTAGTTATTAGGTTTGGAGGGGTTAGTTTCTTGATCTTCTTGTATATTTTTAATATTAGGCCCTTATCAAATGGATAATTGGTAAAGATCTTCTCACAGTCTGTTGGCTGTCTTTGTAGTTTAGTAACTAAGTCCTTTGCTCTGCAGAAATCTTTTAGGGTGGAGTAATTCCATTCTCAAGTTTCTCACCTAGTTGCTATATCCCTAGAATTCTCTTCAAAAAGTTCTTGACTGGTGATTCTTGCCCTGAGTTATAAGCAAGGATCCACTGCCTGGGTAGGGCTCAGGGGTCAGGGTGGTACCACATCTTCTGCTCAGGCCACCATGGGTGTCTTCTGTGTGGGGGGGTGGGTTTTTGGCTACAGTTCTTACAGTTTTCGTAAAGGTTGGAGGTCACACTCCTTCAGCGTGGGTCTTAGCGCCTGAGGGGTGGGGCTGGGAAAGCTTCACTGCCCTCCTCTCTGTCTGTGTGGACTCAGTAGCTGGACACTTGCCCATGGTGGCTGTAGAGGTCTGCACAGCATTCCTCCTGGAGTCCTTGGGGGCTTTTCCCCAGAGGCCTGGGGACTGTCTCTGTCAGATTCTCTGTTCCTTCTGATCCAAAATTTGCTGGTCTGTATGGCTTCACTAATGTGATAGGTACTTAGGTGTCAGGTATAAAAAAGAAGAAAGAAAAACAATGATAAAGAGGCTGAAACAGGAGGGGCCGACTGGGAGTTTTCTGCCCAGCCATGGTGGCAGCAGGTCTGGAGTCTGTTGTTTAAATTTTCTCTTACCTTTTGGAAGCTTAAGATTTGATATCTCCTACTTGGTTGCAAACTCTGACCATTCTAGACTTTCAGATATCCTTTTGTGGGCTGGATTTCTCTGGCAAAGCTCCGTACCTCTGATTAGAGGGAGCTCTCATCCCTTTGTCGTCTTTTCCTTTTTGGCAGTCCTGGGGCTTGAACTCAGGGCCTGGGCATTGTCCCTGCGTTTCTTTTGTTCAAGGCTAGCACTCTACCACTTGAGCCACAGTGCCACTTCTGGCTTTTCCTATTTATGTGATACAGAGGAATTGAACCCAGGGCTTCATGCATGCTAGGCAAGCACTTTACCAATGAGCCACGTTCCTTTTCCTTGGTTTTCAAAGAACTTTCTTGAACTTCTTTCTAAGCAAAGTGCTTTGTAAGATCAAGGAACCCCATTTTTCTATCCTTGTAAATCAGAGATTTCTTAACTATGTGTTTTCTTGACTTTGTTAACGCTAAACAAAGCACCTTCTAAATTTAGCTCCTCCCCTTCCCTCTCTCCCCTCAGTCCCTCCATCCCTCCCTCCTTCACTTCCTTCCTGCCTTCCTTCCTTTCCTTCCTTTCTTTGTATCTTTTTCTATCCATTCTCTTTTTCTCTTTCCTTCTTCCCTCCCTTTCTTCTTTTTCTCTTTCTTTCTTTCTTTCTTTCTTTCTCTTCCTTCCTCCCTCCCTCTCCTCTTTCCTTCTTTCCTTTCCCTCCCTCCTTTCTTTCTTTCTTTCCTCCCTCCCTCCCTCCTTTCTTTCTTTCTTTCTTTCTTCCTTTTTCTTTTTCTTTCTCTTCCTTCTCCCTACTTCTCCTCTTTCCTTCTTTCCTTTCCCTCCCTTCCTTCTTTCTTTCCTCCTCCCTTCCTTCTTTCTTTCTTCCTTTTTCTTTCTCTTTCTCTTCCTTCTCCCTCCCTCTCCTCTTTCCTTCTTTCCTTTCCCTCCCTTCCTTCTTTCTTTCCTTCTTCCTTCCTTTCTTTCTTTCTTTCTTTCTTTCTTTCTCTTAAGCACTTCATTTTCTTTCCTTACGTTTCACTTTTTAAAATGAAAGTACATTGGTAAAAGAAAGGAAGAATATGGAGGCTGGGAAGGTGGCTCAGTGGTAGAGTGCTTGCCTTGCATGCATGAGGCCCCGGGTTCGATTCCTCAGCACACATAAGCAGAAAAAGCCTGAAGTAGCGCTGTGGCTCAAGTGGTACAGTGCTAGTCTTGAGTTGAAGAGCTGAGGGACAGTGCCCAGGCCCTGAGTTCAGGCCCCATGACTGGCAAAAAAAAAAAAAAGAAAGAAAAGAAAAGAAAAAAAGAAAAAAAATAAAGAAAGAAAGGAAGTATATGAATGTGGCATGTTTAGAAAGAGCTTTGGTTTACTTGACAGGGGACAAAACCTCTTTGTAAAAGAAACAAAGTACTATGTTTAGAAAGTTCATTGATTAACTAGGAAAGAGAGCCAAGTTTTTTTGTTATTGTTTTTGTTTTTTGTTTTTTTTTTGGTTGGTCATGGGGCTTGAACTCTGGGAAAACCTAGGAAGAATTCCCTCTGCTTAGAAAAGATACAAAGAAAGCACAAAACTTAGAAAGAAAGCACTTTGTTTTGTTTTGTTTTTAGTATTTTAGTATTTGTTTTAGTATTGTGAAAATACTGTACAGAGGGGTTACAATTACATGGGCAAGATAATGAGTACATTTCTTATCAAGCATTGTAGCCTCCTCCTTTGTTTCCCCTTCCCATCCCATCCTCCCCCCACCCCCCACCCAACCCTCCTCCCACCCACCAAAGTTGTAAAGTTCATTTTCAACATAAGACTTGTACATCTCATTGTTGCAGTGGGTCCACCTGTATCCCTATTTAAACTATTTGTTTTTCCCCTTCCCCTCCACAAATTATATGGACATCAAATACAGTGAAAGCAGAGGTTATACCGTGGGGGAGGGACATACAAAGCAACAAAGAAATAATCTTATAAATGTGTTAGAAACAATCGCATGAAAGATAAAACATTTGAATACATATCTTAGGGTTCATTTCCTAACATCACCTTATCTGACCTTTTCTGCTTGACTCAGACATCTACTAGATATTGCACATAAGAGAAACCATGTGACCTCTGTTTCTTTGGGCTTGGCTTACTTCATGGAATTCTATTCCTCCATCAGAAAGAATGACATTGCCCCATTTGTTAGGAAATGGAAAGACTTGGAAGAAAGCACTTTGTTGAGAAGCAAAGAGCTCTATGTAAAAGGAAGAAAAGAAGAAAGAGAAGGAAAACTAAAATGCTTCATGCAGAAAGCGCATTGATTAGAAAGAAAGCGCTTTAAAGACCTGGAAGACCTTGGTTGAGAACCAAAGTTCTGTAAGAAAGGAAGGAAAAGAATGTGCTTCATTTCCAAAGTGTTTTGTTTAGATAGGGCTATGTGTAGAAAGCACTTTTGACTTATTAGGAAGGAAAGTGTGTTTTGATGATTGAAAACCTAAGAAGAAAGGCAACACTCTGCTTGGGAAGGAGACATGCTTCAGAGACCTAGATACAATTTGCTTTGTTTTGAAAGCGCTTTCTTTAGGGAGAACATGCCATAAAAGAAAATGCTTTCACTAAGGAAGAAAATGTATATTGAATTTTGAAAACAAATCTAAAGTGTAAGAATGCACTGTTTAAGAGAAAGACAGCACTTAAAACCTAGAAAGCGGTTTGCTGAAACCCTAAGTTCTGTATGGAAAAAGAACAACAAAGAAAAAAGTGCTTCACCCTACGGATTGGGAGAAGATCTTCACTAGCCATATAATGGACAAGGGTCTCATATCTAAATATACCTGGAACTCAAAAATTAAATCCCCCAACAACAAATCCTCAAAGAAACAACTGCCTGATAAATAAGTGGGCTAAAGACTTAAAGAGAAACTTCTCTGAAGAGGAAAGAAGAGTGGCCAATAGATACATGAAGAAATGCTCAATCTCTTTAGCCATAAAAGAAATGCAAATCAAAACAACATTGAGATACCACCTCACCCCAGTTAGAATGGCAAAAATCAAGAACTCTAATAACAACAAATGCTGGAGGGGATGTGGACAGAAGGGAACCTTACTTCATTGTTGGTGGGAGTGTAAACTTGTTCAACCACTTTGGAAAGTAGTATGGAGGTTCCTCAAAAGACTTCACATAGAGCTCCCCTATGGCCCAGCAATCCCACTTTTGGGCATTTACCCAAATGTTTACAAACAAGACCACACTAAAGCTACCAGCATGACTATGTTTATTGCAGCATTATTTACAATAGTTAAGATATGGAACCAACCCAGATGCCCCTCAGTAGATGAATGGATCAAGAAAATTTGGTATATATACACAATGGATTTTATGCCTCCATCAGAAAGAATGATATTTCCCCATTTGTTAGGAAATGGAAAGACTTGGAAAAAAATATATTAAGTGAAGTAAACCAGTCCCAAAGAAACATAGGTCCCATGGTTTCCCTTATTTGCAATATCTGGTATATGTCTGAGTCAAGCAGAAAAGGTCAGATAAGGTGATGTTAGGAAAATGAACCTAAGATATGTATTTAAATGTTTTTTTTTCTTTCATGCGATTGTTTCTAACACATTTATAAGATTATTTACTTGTTGCTTTGTACGTCCCTCCCCCACAGTATAACCCCTGCTTTCACTATATTTGATGTCTGTATAATTTGTGGAGGGGAAGGGGAAAAACAAGTCGTTTAAATAAGGATACAGGTGGCCCCGTTGCAACAATGACAAGTACAAGTTGTCATTTTGAAAAGGAACTTTACAACTTGGGGGGGGGGGAGGATTGGGTAGGAGGGCGGGGGCTGGGAAGAGATGGGAAGGGGAAACAAAGGAGGAGACTACAATGCTTGATAAGAAATGTACTTATTGGGGCTGGGAAGGTGGCTCAGTGGTAGAGCGCTTGCCTTGCAATACATGAAGCTCTGGGTTCGATTCCTCAGCACCACATAAGCAAAAAGAAAAAAGCCGGAAGTGGCGCTGTGGCTCAAGTGGTAGAGCACTAGCCTTGAGCTGAAGAGCTGAGGGACAGTGCCAAGGCCCAGAGTTCAGGCCCCACAACCGGACCAAAAAAAAAAAATGTACTCATTATTTTGCCCATGTAATTGCCCATGTACAGTATTTTCACAATAAAAAATAAATAAAAGATAAGAATGATAGGTATAAAAAAAAAGAAAAAAGCTCTTCATTGAGAAAGAAAAAAGTGCTTCATTTAGAAAGTGCTTTGGGATGAAAAGATGTTATGTTTAGAAAGCATTTTGGCTTATTAAAAAAGGAAAGGTGTTGTGAACTTCAAAATCCTAAGGAAGAGGGTTTTTTTTTTGTTTGTTTGTTTATTTATTTATTTGTCGGTCATAGGGCTTGAACTCGGTCTGGGCACTGTAGGACTGCTCTTCAGCTGAAGGCAACTGCTCTACCACTTGAGCCACAACACTATTTCCAGTTTTCTGGTGGTTAACTTGACTAGTTTCCTGCTCTGGCTGAGTAGCTAGGATTACAGGCATGAGCCACTGGCCCCCCGGCTTAAAAAAAATAATTTTGTTGAGACCCAAAGTGTACCAAGAAAAGAAAGCAAGCATCTGTTTATAAAGCATGTTGTTTAGAAATAAACTGCTTCTGGATTTTCAATGCTTCTGGGTTTTCTTTGTCTTCTTTCTAATCACAGAGCCATTTTCCTGCTCCCAAAGTTCAAAACACCTTCCTCCACCTGGTAATTCAAAGCACTTTCTACACATAGCGCTTTCTTTCCTTTCCTTTGTTTTCTTGGAGCACTTTAAATCTCAACAAAGCGCTTTCTTGCTATGGTTTTTCAAAGTGACAGCACTTTTACTAGGAAACACTTTTACTAGGGTTTCAAATTTCAAAAAAAAATATGCTCTTTTCCATACTTTGGGTGCTAACAAAGCACTTTTCCTCTAGGTTTTCAAAGCACTTTCCCTTGTCTCTAAACAGAATGCTACATTTCTTCCTAGATTTTCGCAGTTCAAGATACGTTCTTTTCTTTCCTAGTCAGTCAAAGAACTTTCGAAATGAAGCCCTTCTTCCTCTTTAGCAAAAGACTTTCTAAACTAAGCGCTTTTGCAAAAGAAGCACTTTTTTCCCTTCCCCCAACAAAGCGCTTTCTATAAACAAAGGGCTTTTCATTCCTTTCTATTATGGACTGCTACCTTTCTTTTCAAAGAACTTTCCTTGTCTTCTTTCTGAACAGTGTGCTTTCTTAGGTTTTCATAGTTCAAAATACTTCATTTTCTTCTATGGTAAATCAAAGCGTTTTCAGAAGCGCCATTTCTTCTTCCTTTCATAGAATGCTTCCCTTCTCAACAAAGTGCTTTTTAGGTTTTGGAAAGCGCTTTGTCTCAGTTCTGTGAAGAGTGCTTTTTTCCCTAGGTTTTCAAAGTTCGAAACACCTTTTCATTCTTAATATGTCCAAGTGCTTTCTAAACAGAATGCATTTTCTTTCTAAGCAAAGCGCTTTCTCAATGATGCACATTTTCTTTCGCTTTCTTTTCTTTCACAGAGAACTTTGAGACAGAGCAAAGCACGTTCACTGTTTTTCTTTGTAGGTTTTTGAAGTGCTTTCCTTCCTTCCTTCCTTCCTTCCTTCCTTCCTTCCTTCCTTCCTTCCTTCCTTCCTTCCTTCCTTCCTTCCTTCCTTCCTTCCTTCCTCCCTCCCTCCCTCCCTCCCTCCCTCTCCCCCCTCTTTCTTTCTTTCTTTTTTCTTACTAAACGCTTTCTTAGTTTCCTAAGCAAAGGACGTGTTCTTTCTGAGGTTTTCAAAGTTTAAAAGTTTTCTTTTCTGGTAACTTTAAAGCACTTTCTAAACACAGCTTTTTCTTTCTACATAAAGTGCTTTCAAAGCACTTCCTCTTCCATTTGTTAGAACACCAAAGCAACTTTCTTTATAGGTCTTCAAAATGCTTTCTAAACATAGTGCTTTTTCCTTCTAAACAAAGTGTAATTAAATTTCTCTTCCTTCCCTTCCTTCTCTCCCTTCCTTCCTTTCTTTCTTCTTTCCCTCCCTCCCTTCTTCCTTCCTTCCCTCCTTCCTTCCCTCCCTTCCTCTTTCCTTCCTTCCTTCCTTCCATCCTTCCTTCCTTCCTTCCTCCCTCCCTCCCTCCCTCCCTCCCTCTCTCCTTACTTCCCTCCTCCTCTCCCTCCTCCTTTCCTCTCCCTTCCCCTTTCCTCCCTTCTTTGCACTTCTCTCTTTCCTTTCTTTTTCTTTCCTTTCCCTGCTTTTCTCTCAAAAAGCAGTTTGGTACTTGATAAAGGGTTTTCTTTCTTTTCTTTTCTTTCTTCCTAGGTGTTCAAAGAGCAAAGCACATTTGGCTTCCATTTTTAATATGGTTTCTTTTCCTTTCTTTCATAGAGCATTTTGCATCTCAACAAACTGTGTATTTTTGCCTCTCTTTCTAAGCAGAGTGTTTGCATTTTCCCCTAGGTTTACATAGTAATATGCACTTTGTTTTCTCTCATAATAGGTCAAAGAGTTTTGGGACAAAGCTTTTTCTAAAATGAAGCGTTTTCTCTTTCTTTTATAGACCACTTGTTTCTCAACAAAACACTTTCTAAGCATACCAATTTTTCCAAAGAAGGTGCTTTTTTTCCTTAGCAGAGCCCTTTGGTTCTCAGCACAGCACTTTATTTAGCAAGGGGAAAACAAAACTTTGGAAAAACCAAGGAAGAAAGCGCTTCCTTCTTTTCAAAAAATGCTTTTTTTCCTCCTTTCTTTTATAAGTCAATCTTCTCTCCAAACAACATTTTCTTTTACTTCCTTTTTTCCTTCCTTCCTTGGCTTTTCAAACCACTTTCTTTCCTTGCAATTCAAAGTTCTTTTTCAAAAACAATACGTTCATACTTAGTTTTAGAAAACACTTTCTTTCTCTCTTTTCTTTTGCTAAACAAAATACATTGTCTTCTTGTTAAACAAAGTTTTTTTCTTTTGGCACACGGTGATTCATTTTTTTCCTTTTCTTTTTTCCTTCTTTCTTTTCCAAACCTCTTTATTCCTTTCTGTATAAGGGAAAGAATACACAAAGTGCTTTCTTTCTTTTTTCCTCCTTTTTTTTTTTTAAAGCACTTTACCTCCTTGTTCAACAAAGCACTTTTGAAGCAAAGTGCTTTCATTTTATTTCCTTTACCAAGTGCTTTATTCTCTGTCCTTATAAATAGATCTGCTTTCTAAACAAAGCACATTCTTTCTTCCTTCCTTTTACAAATTGCCTAGAAAGGAGACAAAGAAAGCAAGAAAGCTTACTTTCTTTCCTTGCTTTTTTTCCTTTGGTTTTCTAAAGCATTTTCTCCATATTAAAGAGGTTTCTTTTGTTCTTTCTTTTACAAAGTGCTTTCATTTCTTTCCTTGTGAATGTTTCCTAAACAAGTCAATTTCTGTCTTTTTCTTCTTTCTTTCTATTTCCTTTTTATGTTTGGTTTCTCTTTCTTTTTCTTACAAAAGAAAAGGCTCATTAAACAAAGTGTTCTTTTTTCTTTTATAAAGTGCTATAATTTCTCTTTCTTTCTTTCTCTCTCTCTTTTTTTAAATACATCAAATCATTTCCCAAACAAACACTCTCCTTCTCTCTGCCTGTTCCAGGACTCGAACACAGGTCCTTATACTTGCTTATACTTATACTTATACTTAGGCTTGCTTGCCACAACTGATACATTACCGCTTGAAACATTCCCTGAGCCCAGCTTCCTGATGGCTGGATTGGAGATGGAGATTCTTGGACATTTCTTGTGGAGCTGGCTTCATATTGTGGCTCTCCAGGCCTCTGTCTCCTGTGTAGCTAGCATTAGAGGCCACAAGTGCCTGGCTGGTTCTCTTACTTATAAAGAAGTGTAAAAATTCATATTATTCCTCCAGTTAAAAAAAAAGTTTCTTATAATTACCCATTTGTTCTTTCAAATACTTTTTATTTGTCAACATATTAAAGTGGAAAACAAAAGAATTGAAACAAAATCACTGTCTTACTACTCTAACACATTTTTAGTCATTTGGTGCATTTTATTTATTTTAGTTTTTACATAGTTGAATTGTTAGAATCATCAATTGTGTTGTGACTCTAACCAGCTTAGATATTTCTGAGTAATTAAAATAATCGTAGGATTAACCACTGAGCTTATATTTCTTTGCAGACACAGTGGGTGAGATTTACCCTTTCTGATACAATGTTCTTTTCTCAGCAAAAGCAGTGCTTGTGTCTAAGAATCATAGTCAGATGGGAAAATAATTGACCACACTATGTAAACTAATTCGACCTTTTCTCTGTAAACTTGACAATTTTTCATGCAAACCTGAGGTAGATATCGAATTTGATTAATAGCTATATTCAGAATCTAATATTTTATGTAGGAAATTGTCCATTATGATGCTTTTCAAGAAGATTAACAAACTACTGTGTTAGATCTCTTTATTCTGTGGAAATATGAAAGGTTACAAGGGAAAATGTCCTGGTTAATTGCTCCTCTTCAGCTACGACTTCTTTTCATTTGCCATCAAGTAATGAAACATTTGGTCACTGTCACCAGTAGGTAGGCATTAATTGCCAGGAAATGCATATTTAAATAGCTCATATTTTACAGTGCTTAAGTGATCACAGGATTTTATACAGTATCTACTTTAGATTAAGATGTCAAAGGTATCAAAATTTGTGAAGTGTGATGTGAAATACTCCATATGCTAGACAAGAATAATCTCTATAGAAAGCAATTACATAATCATCACTGTTTCCCTACACTTGAGTGATAGTCCTTCATATTCAATTAAGAAGCCTAGTTACTAGGTTCAGATGACGATCCAAATCTCTAAGAAAACTTAATTTGTTTGACCCTTGTAACCTGCCAACTTTGATTTCATTTGATCTTGTGACTAATCCACTTGATTCTACTACAGAACCCAGACTACATTATTAACATTAATAGTTTTGTTATAATTATTATTATTTATTGGGAGACAGTTCCTATAAAAAACAGAGCTATGTTTCCTTGGGATATTGATTTTTGTTAAAAGGGAAACAAGCTCAAGGATCCTTTGACCTGCATTAAATCTTTTTACTTGCTAACATAAACAGGAACTAATCATAGGTGTAAAGGATTAACAGACACAGGAGAGTAGATTACACATTTTAAACTTACATTGGTGACCCAAGGGAATACTTTGATACTGAATTAGATTAACCTTTTGACATTTTTTTCAAAATACCTTAAAGTTAGATGGCTTTGTTTTCCAGCTCTGTGGTTACTCATTTAATGGTGTACATCTTGTGGTCATAAATGAAATACTCAACATTTACTCAGCATAGATTTATTCATTTTTATTATTTTTCAGGGTTTAATGACCATCATGTGGTTCTTTTCAATCAAGTACACAGCATAACTTCAAAAGCATTATTCTGGGGCTAGGCAATATCCCTAAACATTTTTCTGAGAGCTAGCTTTTATCAAGAATATTTTTTGTGGATCAATATGACTCATCTTGCACATTCATACCCAATGTTTTAAGTATTTTTTTATAAATTACAAGTAGTTATGAATGTACTTCATTTGTATAGATTATATGAAAAGTTTACTCAGTCAATATTACTCAAGTATTTTTTCTTTGCTTCATTTACTATTTATTTTATCTTTTAATATAAAAGATGATTCCTTGTACTAACGTTGAGCTACATTTATTCACTTGCTAAGTATATGTTAGAAAAACAGTACGAATGAGTAAAGTAAAAATTAAAATCTAATACAAATAAAAAAGAATCTTTTGAGTTATTTCAACCCCAAATTATATTGAATTAACTGTGTGTGTGTGTGTGTGTGTGTGTGTGTTTTACCTTATCCTCTTTCTTTCCTTAAAGATGTTACTTAAATTATAGTCATTGCAGGTACAATTTTTGGAACAATTTTCAATTCAATATTAGCATGCTTTTTCACTATGTAATAATGTAATATTTAAACTACTTTTACAATATTTCCCAAGTTGTCATTGAGTTTTCAGTTAATTTTGTTTTATAAAAAATCTTATTTTGGAGCTTCTTTTTTTCCCCAAACATTTCACATTGTCCTCAAATTATAATCAAAACAGGGAAAGTTTATGTGGATTCTCCTTTTTGCTCCATGCTTAAAACATTCTTAGATGCTGGACATAAAAAGTCCAACCAAAATGAGGAATTTTGAGAAGAGTTGACACATGGTTATAAAAGTTCACCTAGAGTTGTACTAAGAGTGACATCATAGATATATTGAAAACATTACTCACTTTGTCTTTGGACTAATTTTATTTAATTCAGCATCAGAGAAGACCAATAGAACTTTCTCAGTGGTTGTGTTCATGGTGACACTATATGTTCAGTCTATCTTAATAAACCTGACCAAAGCCCTAAAATCTGATTAATTCTCTAGTTTCTTTTTTTTCTTTTTTTTTTAATTGTGAAAATACTGTACAGAGGGGTTACTATTACATGGGCAAGATAATGAGTACATTTCTTATCAAGCATTGTAGCCTCCTCCTTTGTTTCCCCTTCCCATCCCTTCCCAGCCTCCCCGCCCCCACGTTTAAACGATTTGTTTTTCCCCTTCCCTTCCACAAATTACACCGACATCAAATACAGTAAAAGCAGGAGTTATACCGTGGGGGAAGGGACATACAAAGCAACAAAAAATAATCTTATAAATGTGTTAGAAACAATCGCATAAAAGAAAAAATATCTGAATACATATCTTAGGGTTCATTTCCCTAACATCACCTTATCTGACCTTTTCTGCTTGACTCAGACATATACTAGATAGATATTGCAAAATAAGGGAAACCATAGGGGACCTATGTTTCTTTGGGCCTGGCTTACTTCACTTAATAAGATATTGCCCTTAAAAGAAATGAGGCAAAACTCGGTTTCTTCTTTAGTATGATTCCTGTTGCTAATTGTTTGCTTTTCAGTTAGTTGTAATGTTTGCTCCTAAACATGGCATACATTAGTCTGCTAACTGTATATAACAAAATTATATACTATATCCTCACAATTGTTTCCATTGCACATGATATACTAACAGTCAAGAAGGAATATTCCTAATGCATCTTGTAGTGGTCCAGTTTAAAAAGTAAAAAATGATTCCAATTTACTTACCCATATTAAAGATGTGAATGGATAAAATAAGAAACCAGAAATGAAATCAACACAATCTGTGCTGCCTTTCAGATTATTTCCTAGGAATTTTCAATATGTTTTCAGGTTTTTTTCTTTTAAAATCTCACCAGTAACCCTCTTGCATATTTCTATTACATTGACAGTTTTCATTTTTTCTATATCTCTATTTGAGAGAAAATTTTCAGTTACATAAAGAAATTAAATGTTTGCTTTTGTTCTGTTATTAAATAAAGAGAGTTGTTTAGAATTATGCATTTTTTCTTCTTGGAAAAGAGAATGACAACATAGAACATGAACAAAATGAGCCTAGTTGTTTTTAAAGGTTATCATTAATGGCCTCATTTTTAATTGTGTTTAATTTCCACACTTAGAGCCTGCTAGACCGTCTTTTGCAAAACAACTTTTAGCACAATTGTAGGGTAACTATTTAAATGTACTGATATGGGATGACAACAAACTCTATATATCTGCAAGCGAGTTCCTTAGTTAGCCTATTAACAGATGTTCTCTAATAGAGCACTTAAAATTCTAAGTGTAGTTGAAGAATTCCCAGGGGCATCATTTAGGTGCTATTCAAAAATTTACTAAAAACATATGAGCTCTTGCCTAAATAAACATTTCTGACCTGTTCTTTACATATTTTAAAATATTATGTGGATATGTACACACATATATATATGTATATAATCCTTTTCATTTTTGTATGAATAACTATCAGATAAAACTTCAGGAATTATGTATGTGTATAAAATTAAAATCATATATTTTAACTTTTATGTATATTATCTCTAACATTTTGTACATATATACGCACATATATGCATATATATGAAGGTGAAGCATATAATTACTAATTTTTCCCCTTTTAAAAGTATGACAAACATCCCCCCCTTTTTGTTTTTGGATCCGGTTGTGGGGCCTGAACTCTGGGCCTGGGCACTGTCCTTCAGCTCTTCAACTCAAGGCTAGCGCTCTACCACTTGAGCCACAGTGCCATTTCTGGCTTTTTTCTTTTTGCTTATATGGTGCTGAGGAATTGAACCCAGGGCCTCAGGCATGCAAGGCAAGTGCTCTACCAATGAGCCACCTTCCCAGCCCCCAAACATCCCGTTTTATATAATTTTGTTATATACAGTAAACCCCCTACAGAACTACAACTTCCGTGTGTGATTACTGACTTTAAAAAAAGCTGAAGATAGGCGAGAAAGAAGAGAGAGACAGCTAGAGAGAAAGATAAAAAGAAGCATGTAAGGATATACTTCATTTATCCCTTTAACGCAGACATTAAAAATGGTATTAAATACTGTTTTCCATAGAGCAGAGAAAAATAATACTGAATTTCTGCTGGGTTTTGAGACATCATCCGGGTTAACAAATTCTCTCTTAGTAAGTGCTTAAGAACGATGGCTGTGTTTAGTCAGAGAAAAGATAGTAATGCCCCTGGTTTGACATTTTTTCATATAGGTTATTCTTTAAAAATTTGCAGCTGTTCTTACTTTTTTGTAGAAGAGCAGAAATACTCCTACAGTTACTTCCCACAGGAAATTATTCCCGGTGAAGACTGCATTTGAGATGAGGAGAATATGTGAAACTCTTCAGCTAAAGTTCACATAACTTTTTTCATGCAAGAGGTGTGAACTGAGTGAACAAGTTAAAACTCAATCTTAAAACCTATATTTAAAAATGCAAATAGTATGATGAATTGATTATTAACAAATATTATCGTTTAGTCCAGTACTAAACTCAGAGAGAAACAATATGTGTGAATCACAGAAAAGTTATATTTTTCTTATAAAATTTCACTAGGCCAAATTTATAGGAGTTTGCAAATTAAAAACCTGTGCTTTCTGGCATGAGCGAGTTTACTTTCTGAAATTCAAATGATAAGAAAAATTCATATGCTTAAAAGGAGCTTGCTTAAAACTTTGCACAATTTTGAGTGACATATGTTCAAAATGTCATATGATTGATGGGTGTTTTTGTATTATAAGAGAATAGCTGAACACCTTCATGATTAAAAATAGTTATCAGCGTTAGTCTGGTATTGGTGATTTTTGTCACTGAGTAGGAGCTGCATGAGGTGCTCACAGGTCAGACAGAGGGTTCCAGCATTGTGAGTGACCTCCATGCACCATGAGGGTTGGCCTGACACCCAGGGAAAATAATTAGGTTTACCTTTGTCTCGCTGTTCCCAACTGAAATGAATGTAGTTCAGAACTTTGAGGTTGTTGAGCTATTAGTTTCTTTGGCCATGGTAGAGAAGGGTCCATCAGAAAGATACCATTCCAGGCTACCATAGGGGCTAACAGGTAGTGGATATGAATATATTTATTTGAATACTCACAGAGTGAAAATGGGAATGAGTTTATTTGTGCTAGCCCTTGTTGCCTCAGAAGGGTTTAACTAATGATTATCAGTGAAAGAACAGGTCATAAGGTTTTCACTGCCCAATGATTTTGCTGAGAAGCTTGGATAATCCTCAGTGAATATGTCTGTTTTAAGTCGCTATTAAACCAGCTGCCTTCACCAATGGTGACACTATTCAGGAGTTTAGAGGAAAAGGCCTTGCTTTGCCTCAGGCTTCCCTTCTATTCTTTTTGCTTAATGCGAAGATGAGAGAAGAGATGGAAATCTCAGGTGAAACTTCCAGGAGAAAATGCCCTTATGCATTACAACTTATTTTTCTGGTCTCAGAGAATCTAAAATAGATTATTTTTTGGTGTCCTCCTGATTTTAGCTTGGTTGGCCAGCTCCTTATGAGCAAGAGGGTTGCATTAGCTTCTGAATTGAAGTGTACGTTCCCTGAGACACATTTTTTTCTATGAACAATTTGCTAAGCTGTTTAAAAATCCCAAAAGAAGAAAAGAACATGAAATACACCATTAAGTCATTCCATGAGGTTTACAAAGGCTTTAATGCGTTTGAGATGGATGAAAAAAAAATCTTTTTTAAGATTCACTAAAGATATTCATCTGATTACAGGAGATTTTCATCACCTTATCAACTAATCCAATAAATGGAATATCCATTTCAAAACGACTCCAGTTGGTTTCATGTCCACAAGAAGGATTTTCTGAATACTCCAGAGTATTGTATAAAATTGGAAATTATTATCAAATTGCTACTGAAAGGTTTACTAGATCCTGATAAATCTAGAGGATTAAAAGGAAAAAGTCCAGAGCTGAAAGGTTACCACAAATCAAAGTTCAGCTTGCATAGTTCTCTTAGACATTATTATTTATCAGTGAAAATATCCCTAGGAGAAAATCAACTGTTTTTGTAGCTAGCTAGCTTGCTAGCTAAAGTGTAACTATTTCATGAGGAAATTATTTGGTATTGTTTTATTCTGGCTCCACAAAAAACTTTAGGGTAGGTGTGTGGACTTAATGTAGCTTTGTATATCTGGAAAATATTTTAAAATACCATACATATGAGATAGCTAATGCATGAGACCAGCTAACTTAATTTCTAGTTTTTGGCTGGTGCTTGTCCCAGTCTGACAAAGTAAGATTAACTGAGTGTTAAAACTCTATATAGGCTTGTCAGTTTTGTGTTGCAAATAGGGTCAATTTTATCCCAATGTAGAAAATTTTAAAAGTTAATATAAATGAAACACAGCTATATATTTTCCTTTGTTTTTAAGAAGCTTGGGTTTTCAGGACCGTCCTATTTATACTTGTCTTGCTGATGGAGACCACTGAGGAAGGAAAAATAAAATGTCTTTGAGGAAATAGAGCGTCATGAGGTCAGCTATAATGGAGAAGTGCCAGACACTGAAATTTAGAAGCAGATAATTTTACCTACTAGACTAGCCAAAAGCATTTATTTTGGAGCAATATCTGATACTACACAGGAAGACAGCACTTTTTTACATTCTCTCCAAATCATTTTTGTTCCCATAGTCTCCACAGGAAAACTGGGGTGAAGAAATTTTGCCTTACGTGAAATATTTTGGATAATGAGAAGGCGTCTTCATAAACTATTGCCAGAATTTTAACAACCTGGCTGTCATCCATGTATTTGTCTACATAACGCCAAACACTTGGATACAACATCCAGATGTCTGACTATATTTTTAACCTGCCATTCAAGTGGTCTAGTCCTAGCCTATGTGGATGGAGATATTGAATTGGGTGGCAGATACCTCGGCGAGGGATAAAGAGTATTTCAACACCATTCTGCTTTATTGCTCCCTACATTGTCTTTAACCTAAGAGCACTTCAACCTAAACCATCAAAAACATATATTCTTAGGAACCTCAAAGGAAGTAGGCGTAAATATTTTATTTTGTAGTAAAATCTACATGATATTAAAAACACTGGCATTCAGAAGACAGATGTGAATGTTGAGGCAGATGGATGATCTCTGGAGCCTTCTCTTTGGCACTCTACTCTGGCATTCTGATGATGTTATAGTTTGCATATGAAATACCCTCCAGAGGATGATCTGTTGAAGCCTTGGTCCTAGATAGCAGTTCCATTTTGAAAAGTGTTAGTTAGAAAGACAAAGCCTAGCAGGAGGAACTGGGTTATTGGATGTGTTTACAAGTTGTCTTATGCTCTGAACCCATCCCTGCTTCTTCCCTCTCTGTGTTCTGGCTTCCATGAAAGAGCTCTGCTTCATCTTCTGCTTACTACCCTGATGTTTTGCCTACTTCAGACCTAAAGCAATAGGCCTAAAAGACCAGTGTGGGATCCCTTAAATGAAGGTAAATCTTTCCTCTTTTTTTTTTTAACATGCTTCTGTCAGGTGTTTGTGGTAGCAATAAAAGTTTGAGTAACAGAGGAAAAAGGACAATAGACAAAGGCTGGTTTTCTAAGAATATGGTTTCCATTGGTCTAATTTAAAGAGTCCTGAGACTATATCTCTCATCGGTTGTCTTCCTTATCCGAAGTATCTTCTGTTCATTATGTTTGTGTTCTCATGAGCGAATCATTCATTTGTGTTAGTAAGTATCATCTTTTAAAATAAAGTCCATGCCTCTCAGTTGAATGATTATGAATTAAACATTTGCTGAGAATGTATAAGGCTCAGTCCTACTCTTGCCATAAACTTGTATAGTGGGTGGTAGGTGAAGACTGTGGGAGATTGAGTAAAGCCCATTACAAGACAGGGCTACGAGTGAGGAACCAAACAAGAGAGACAAAGAAAGGGAAGAGGGAAGAAGCTGTCTGAAAAAAACTGATATAATCTGAGGGCAGGCAACTTGGCCAGCTCCCATCCTTCCTGTCCGTGGCAATCTCATTTGCTGATGGAGCGTCTGCAGGTTCGCCCTGGCTTTATGTATCACGTGCGTCCCTGCATACTTTGGTACTTTGCACAGTACCTTCCATACAGTAAATTCTCAGCAAATGATTCTCCAATGAATCAATACATGAAGACAAGAATTGAGTGGTTACAAAGCTTCTGGGTTAAATTTCAGATACACTGGGTGCAGGATGTGGTATAGTTCAACTTGTCTTCAGCTAGTACCTAAACCACACCAAGAAATAGCTTTCAATAATTTTCTTTTTAGAAATCTCCACATCCTTTCCTCAAAGCAAATTTTAGCATCATTTTAACAATCTATCTTGAAACTTCCTTCTATGAGTCAAGATTAATTTTTCTTCTTAAAGGAAGCAACCTTTTTATGTGAATTCATCTTTAGGAGCAGTGTTGGGATTTGAATGCAGGACCTGATGCATGCTAAATATATTCTTTACCACGGAGTGGCATGCACCACAGTCCTCATTACATCTTTCAATCTTTCCAATCACTTTTGCATACATCCTTTTTCTCTTTGGGGTAAACAGCTCCAGAGAGATTGTTTTGATTGTCTTTCATCACCTTGATTTTCACTTAATAGACTTCATTTTTTCTCTTACAGCTTCTAAAACTGCCTAGGTTGTGAGGTAAATCCTAAGTCTAAATCTGTTCTGAGGGGGGAAAAAAATAGAAATATCCACAGACTTTGTTGAATCATTTAAAATATTTATGTACTTGTAACTTTTTTGTTTTTTGAAATGAGTTTCAGAGAAGATGTGAGGTGAATGTGAGTGTTGGGATTCTGATTTCCTTTTCTCTTTTATTTCCTGTGGTACCAGTGACAATTATTCCCTGAAAGGCTGGTTTGAAAAATTCAGGTCAGAAATAATATCACTAATATCATTTTAAGAGATTTAGGTAACAATAATTCACTGAATTTTTGGAAGACAACATGATATGAATAAGACAGGTCTAACACATGCATATTAGGTTTATATTATTTAGAAGAATAAAGTTCTCAGAAAG
This sequence comes from Dipodomys spectabilis, assembly GCF_019054845.1. NCBI lineage: Eukaryota > Metazoa > Chordata > Mammalia > Rodentia > Heteromyidae > Dipodomys > Dipodomys spectabilis. The sequence goes on along the minus strand of NW_024870824.1, from coordinate 157,880 downwards.
GACAACCCACATAACAATAACAAGCAACAATAACAAAAGAAGCTTCCAGGTACGTAGTTATTAGAAGGAGCAACAGCTATACCAGAAGCCAATTCATGTGTGACTTCAAATTTAGCACAATCCTCCAGCATAAACTGCCAACATTTTTGAGGTCCAATAATCTGTGCAAGCAAGAAGTTGTTCAGTTTGTGCTTATTTGCTGCTACAGGGGTCCTACCTTGGGCTTAAGTTCTCTTTATCCATTTTCTTCCTTAGTGAGCTCTAACAGAAGACATCTTACCTAGCCGAGGTCTATCCTTAACCCTGGGCCTCAATATGAGTTGTGAAAGCCCAGCCTTTTAGTCTGAGATATATATATATATATATATATATATATATATATATATATATATATATATACACATATATATATGTATATATATATACACATATGTATATATATACATATATATATTTTTTTACAACTGGATATGAACCACAATTTCTTTAATAAAATAATTGAAGACATCTTAGGCTATTTCACATAATAAAGAATGATGCTGATTATTAATTTGGGGCCTTAAAATTTTATTCTTAAATTAAAGACACATTAAAAATTGAAAGCTAACTAGAACTTGTGCCAGAGTAAGAAGTACTTTGATACTTAAGATAAAACATACAACAGACAGTATTATTTGTTTCAAACAAAAGCATAAATATTATATTAATTTCCTTGTATTAATTCAAGTTAATGTTGATAAAGTTTTTTTTTTAATTGTGAAAATACTGTACAGAGGGGTTGCAATTACATGGGCAAGGTAATTAGTTCATTTCTTATCAAGCTTTGTTGCCTCCTCCTTTGTTTCCCCTTCTCATCCCTTACCATCACCCCCCCAAAGTTGTCAAGTTCTTTTTTTGACATAATATCTTGTACATCTCATTGTTGCAATGGGTCCACCTGTATCCCCATTTAAACAATTTGTTTTTTCCTTCCCCTCCACAAACTATACCAACATCAAATAGAGTGAAAACACGGGTTATACCGTGGGGGAGGGACATACAAAGCAACAAAGAAATCATCTTTTAAATATATTGGAAACAATCTCAAGAAAGAAAAAAAACATTTATTTATTTATTTTTTGGTCAGTTGTGGGGCTTGAACTCTGGGCCTGGGTGCTGTCCCTTAGCTCTTTAGCTCAAGGCCAGTGTTATACCACTTGAGCCACAGTTCCACTTCTGGTTTTCTGGTGGTTTATATGAAAGACTCATGGACTTTCCTGCCCAGGATGGCTTTGAACTGCGATCCTCAGGTATCAGCCTCCTGAGTGGCTAGGATTACAGGCATGAACCACCAGCGCCCATTTATTCTGATATTTTATCTCTAACATTGTAGAGGTTCTTGTCATCCATGTTTCTGTCTTGATGACACTGTAAGGCTGTGTTAATATTCCTTGCTTTTTGATAATGATGTTAAAATCCAGAGATGTTAAAGAATATATTCTCAGACATGAAAATGGCAGAACCAGGATCTGGAACCTAATTTTTCTAGCTCCTTTCAACTTTAGATCCAGCAATTGGTAAGTCTGTTCCACTTGTTCTGAAGTAGAGTAGTAACCTTAGAGGTTCAAGGTTAGCTAAGCAGAGGCAACAGTCTTCCTTGAATGTCTGTTGATTTTTTATGAAGGCTGTCTTTCATGTATTTAAAATAGTCTATCTTTATAGTTACACTACAAAAGGAATAAGATTATCCACTTTTCTATTTTTATGAGCTTTAATAGAAAGGGAGGGAAAATGCTCAAGCCTTATATTCAGGTATATATATATACATATATATATATATGTATGTATGTGTATGTGTGTGTGTGTTTGTGTCTGTGTGTGTGTGAGCAACAAGAACACTACAGTTAAAGGTGCAATGTGTGACATAGAATAACAACCAAGTAAATATTGTTTTATTGTTATGTTTAATATCAATTTGTGCTACTGATAGCAATAATAACTCTCATTATTCTATCATTATTATTTTTCCTATGAGATGAGATTGCCTAAAAGCACAATAAAAAGCTATTTCACAATTTGTAATAGTGATAAACCTGTTTGTAAAGTATCCTTCCTCTGGCCTGTGATGGGTTTTGTGTATCTACTTGAATCACATTAGGAAGAATGCAAATTTTGTAAAACACATTAGATTGTATTTATTTGTTAAACATTAATCTTATTCTTTTCATATAGTCAATAAATGTTTACATGGAAAATAGCAATGGTACAAGTTGGTAAACACAAATCATTATTTGTATTGGACTAAATGCTTTATTAATATTTAGTAATTTTTGATGAAAGATTGTCAATGCTGCCTCCTACTATAGTAAAACATTGTAATACACCAACTAGTAAATATCAATCTTGAAAAAAAAAACCCACAAATAGAGTGACTTACAGACAAAAGGGAATTGTCATACTTAAACTATATTTTTCTGCTACTGTTATGGGTAGACTGATGTCACAGATCTCCTTTGTCTTCCCTTTCTTTGTTAAAATACCCTGGATTTCCTATCACATTCTCCAGTGCACAATGGCTCCACGCTGTTCCATCTACAGCCCTCTTGATGGGAAACTGTGTTGAGCATAGGAGGAACGCAAGGTAGTCTGTATCTACACTTAAACCTCCACACTGAAAAGTATTCTTAGCATTTGCTTCTTAGAGTGCTCGTAAAATGATTTGCTGTTTCAGCAAGTTGTAGACCAGTCAGACAGTGGTTAAAAAATACCATCAGTTATCACATGGTAATATCTTTCTATTAACCATGGACATATATCAAGACAGTTCAGGGAAACTGGCAATGCCAGGTGTTATTATTGGCCTAATGGTTAATACATTTTCACTCTTCTGCTTAGCAATTTCAGCGTGCTTATTGTTCCTTTTGTGTAAAGCAGTTTTGAAATGTGTGGGAGCATCCTAACTTTTCAACATCTATTTTGATATACTTATATTTATGGGCACTTAGTTGGCTTTTCAGGTTTCCTGCATAGATGTTATTCCATAAAATATTGGTACTTTCCAAGTTCTGTGCACCTGGCTTAGAAGTACACTGTACTGGGATTTGGTTTGATCCCCTCTCATTTCCCTCCAAATAATTAGCCCTACCTCAGTCTGCTTCTCATTTCTAAAAGACATTTCATTTACATGGCACTGATTTTGTTGTTGTTGTTTGTTTTTATTTTGTAGCTGGGATATGGTATGATTTGAACCTATCCCTGTAGTTCAAAAATGTCTTAGCCTTTCTTTCTCTCTTTCTTTCTTTCTCTCTTTCTTTTTTCTTTCTTTCTTTCTCTTTCTTTCTTCTTTCTTTCTTTCTTTCGTCCTTCCTTCCTTCCTTTTTTTTTGTCTATCTCAGATCCATTTAGGCATTTTCCCCTTGTACCATCAATCCATGCAATTTGTTTCAACCCCCACTTTACACTTTCCTTTTAAATTTTTCTTGCAGAGAACATCTGTCCTTTCTTTCTCTCTTTTCCTTGCTTATGTACCCACTGCTATCATTACTAAGGGAAAAATGATTGCAACCATAGCTAAGAGAAAGTAACACACCACTGGATGCAGTTTTGATTTAAAAAAATTTCAAAAGTCACAATGTTATGTGCAACATGCCTGTTCCATAAAGATACATATTACATGCTTTCTCTTATGTGTGGAATTTACAGTTAGGCATAAAAGGAGGGTAAGCAAGGAAAAAAGGAGAGTGGAGAAAGGAAGAAGAGAGAAGAGAGAAGAGATAAGAAAGAACAAGTGGGTAAATAAGATCAAAGTACTTTATATGCATGTATGGAATGTGATCCCTTACTTTGTATGATTAACATGCATTACTAAAAGGTTTTAGGATTAATGTATAAAACTTTAGAGTTGTGACAATTATCTCAAGGAATTTTATTTATATTTTTTTTCAGAATCTCAAACATTCTCAATCTAGCTGGGTCTTAGTTAGTTCACACTTGTAATGGTGGCTATATGGGAGGTTGAAATCCAGAGCACTGTGGTCAGGTAAACCCAGGCAGAAAATCCATCCAGAATCCATGTCAGTAGGAGCAGCTGCGAGTACTGGTCTGCTCTGTCAATCTAATTACACTCTTAGGAAGTATGTAAGACTTTACCTCAAGAATAATATGTACAGGGACTGGGAATGTATCTTAGTGTTAGAGTGCTTGCTTAGCATGCATGAAGCTCTGGCTTCAATTCCTTGGTACCAAATAAACAACAACAAAAAGAATAAAATTTAATAAAGTTCTGCACGAAAAGGGGTGGAGGGCTAGGGAGACATGGCTCAGCAGTAGAGCACCTGCCTAGTAGGCATGAGACATTGAGTTCAAAGGCTAACACTGCAAAAAGAAATAAAAAAATACCCTACGCCTTACAAAAACACAAGAAAACAACAAACAAAAGCACAACCTATTTCTTTTCTCCTCTAACTAAACGTCTTTAAAATCGAGGACACAATCAATGTATTTTTTCCCATCCAATTTTGTGGTATATAATTATAGGCCTAGCTTTCTGCTAATTTTTGCCATAATACATTGTTTAGGGGTAAACATGGACTTGTTGGTTTTGTGTGGCCACTTAAGCATTACTTAGGACTGTTGTTATTATGGGCAGATAATTTTGAGGTGGTGAACAAAGGGCTTTTTAATGAAACTCTGGAATGTAAGAAGCTGACTCTTTGGTATGAGCCAAATGACACAAGGCACAAAGCACCCTATGGAGGTGCTAGGCTTCTCTCAAATGTTACATTTGAACTGAGTCTACTTTGAGAGTTGATAATAACTGGGAAAGGATTAGATGACTGAAGCTTATGTTCGTCTACATTATATGTTTCCCTCTTTTGCCCTCCTGAACCTGGCCTGACTTGGTGTACAGACATTCCTGGCACTACTTTGAAATGACAAGGATTCTACATAAGGATGACAGATGTTGAGTATTAACAGATCTACCTTGTGCATAGCAGAAAATGTCTGTAGAAAAATTTCCCTATTAAAACAAAGTCTTCTTATGACTTAAGGGAGTAAGGGTGAAAAGATATAATGTCTCATCATTTGTTTTGTTAAAATGTAGTGAGTTTAGAGACCAAGTTGGTAAAGTTCTTATCTTGAAAGAAAAGAGGAAAAAAGGGAAAATTAAAACAACAACCACCACAACAAATAACAGAGTTGGGCTAGGTGTCTCATGACTGTAATGCCAGCCATTCTTGTAGCAGAGATCAGAAGGATTGAGAATGGAGACCACTCCAAGCAATAAAGTTAGTGAAGCCTCATTTAAATCAACAAGTGCCATGAAGTGCATATATCATCTCATTAATGTTTGAGACCTTAGGAGGAGGATTTCAGTCTGATCTGAGCCCAGGGCAAAAAAATCCCTATAAAACCCATCTGAAGAAGAACCCAATTAAAAAGAGGTGCAGAGTATACGTGACAATGTGGTTCAAATGATGATGTTCTTGACTAGAAAGTATAAGGCCCTGAATTCAAATCCTAGTACTTCTTTCCACTCCAACCTCTGCAAGAGTAATGATACTTTATAGGTGACAACTTATCTCTCACCTAATTTACCCCAAATTTCTATGAGATGGATAGGACAACAATTATCCTTCCCACTTTACAGCTGAAGAAACTGAGGTTAAAGGAGTGAAATTGTTTCTACAATTCTATTCATATTGAATATTTTTAGGTCAGACATGTGGAGACATTAGTGGAGAAATGCTCAAATATTTATGTATTATTTAATATTTTGTAAAATGTAATTGAACTTTACCAATAACTAAGTAAACTCTGAAGACAGAGACAGTGTCTCTGATAATTTAAAAGAGCCCCAGGAAAGTGATAAAAGAGATACTTTTGTTGATATTGATATTCACTGAAATTCCTTCAGTTGGAAGGAAGATGCAGACTTTCAAGGTTTTAGAAATCTCTTAAATATAGAAACTGAACAGTTCGAGGTAAATTTAGAGACTAGAGTCTAGAGACTGGGACATTCCCCACGAAATAGTACTTGCGTGTCTGGAAAAGAAAAGCTATTTTTGGAATATAGCTAGATGGTTAGAAATTAACCATGATGGAGAATCTTCTTTGCTCAATGTTAAATATTCAGGTTCTCTTGATGACCCAGTATATTTCAGTTAGATCAAAATATCCCACATCTTTTTAGTGAGACTCATGTAAACTAAAAGCATTGTTCAAAGAAATTTAAAAAACTAAGAAATTTAAAAAGTATACATTGATAAAGAATCAGGTTTCTTTGAGTAATCAGAAAAAGTCAGACAGAGGAAGAAATGAAATCTTTTGTGAATCTTTTCTAGTGTCTCCTCTGTCTCCTTGATGAATTCCATTATCACAAAAATGACCTTTCCAGTTCATATCTCTTTTTGAGGCTAATGCAATTCTTTGCCATTCTGTTATAATGAAAGTATTACATGGATAACTATCCAGCATTATCTTCTAGAAGGAGAACTAATTTGGGAAAGGAAAAAAAAAGTACTTTAATATAATATTAAGTCTCTCATTTTTTTCATCCTTGTAGAGATCTGCTGGCTAGAACTAAGCAAGTTCATGTACATGGTAAATACACTGAGCCACCTACCTAATGCAAAAGTAATTTCTATTACCACATCCATGGGCAGTGCATGATAGATAGCTTCCCTTAGAAAACATGCTTCATCAGTGTTCCGTGGCATAAGTCACTGAACCTACTACAGATGTCTCTGTTGCATCTTCCTTTTAGAGGTATGAGAGCAAAGTATAAGATCTATGGCACACTTCCTAGATGTACAAGAACTTGTGGGCCTGCCCTGCCTGTCTCTACCTGTGAGAAGCGTCAGGATGGTCTGTGTGTAGCATAAACACTCATTACATACTCATCTTAATTGAATATTCCTTTGAAGTGGTAGCTAGATACAAGCTGGTATGTGGTGGGAAGACCTGAGTATAATAATGGTGGGAAGCTTTCTTGGACAGGTTTGAGCATGCAGAAATTGTAAGCTTAAGGAATTTCTGGTGTTATCACCTGAGAAGTGGACACTGCTTTTTCAGACCCTTCTTTCTAAAAAAAATCCTGGAGAATATAATAGTGATGGTACCCTGATTGGTTAACAGATAGATTTAAATTATGGTACATATTTACAGCCAGATTCCCATAGTTTAAGGCCTCTTGTAGGAGGCCAATTAAATGGATATATAAATCCTTACTTGTTCTGGATGATAATAAACTTCTTAAGTGTAATTCCTTAGAAGAGATATAACACTTTGTAAAAATGCCTTTACTATTACACTATCTATGAGACAATTGGCTGGCAGAGATTTTAATTGCAATGTTGTGGATGTGGAAATTGAGGTTTAGAGATTTTAAGTGGCTTACTGAGGTCATGTGTATGGACTTACAACAATGCAAATTAGGTTAAAAATTTGGAAAGCGAAGGTCCACTGGATAGAACAAGGGACCAGTTTAGTCACTCAAACCTATATTGTAGCAGACACTAATGGCTTTCACTGTTATTCCATCCTGTTTTTGTTCTGAGTTTAGCTGTTGATTGACTTCACAGCATGAGGAATTATGAAGTTTTTGGAGGAAATGTCTTTATGTCTTTATGGAAGAACTGGGGTTTGAGCTTAGGGCTTCTACTGGGTATGCAAGTGCTCCACCACTGGAGCCACATTCACAGCCCTTAAGTATGTAATTTTCAATAACTCTAAAAATCCTGAAACATTTCAACAATATTAAGAAAGCAGCCACTGAAAGCCTTATTTGTGTCCTATGATATTGTCAGAATAGTAAGGCTGTTTCAGAGATCTTCCATAATCTGCCATGGTCATGTTAATGTTCTGGGGTGATATCATCGTGATCTAGAGAAATAAATATCTGTTTATCAATGTGTTCAGTCCAATCTTTCATGTAATTTTGTTTTCCTGGTCAACATTCTTTTGCACTTTCTACCAGCACTTTTTGCTGTTGTTTTGTTGTTAAGCTCCTGCTTGTGCATTTTCCTTTAAGAAGATGTGGTGGTAATAAATTCTATCCACCCAGAGGCACTGTCTCTCTGATTACCTTTAATGGATCTTTCCAAAGTGGCATATTTCCTTTGCTGGAAGGCTTCAAGTTTGGGATTTGTTGGTCCTTCGGCAGTTAATGTGCACTTTTCATCTATACCATCCTTGACACCACACAGGCATCCCATGTTGAAATCTTTTTCAGAGTCTCGACCTGTCTGCTAGACTAAACAGAGACAAGGAAACAGGTAATGACAGGATTGAAACATGGTTTGGGGATCTTGGGAGGAAAAAAGAGAGGAAGAAAAAATTTTGATGAACAACATAGTCACCCAAGCTTGTAGTGTCTCATCAGACCCTCTCAATGTTTGGAACTTTTCCCAAGACTTGCCCTCGTAAGACAGAAAAGACTTATTAGATCATTGCGTCTGCTTCTCCACCTGGGCAGGAAAGTCTCCCATACGGAGAACATATGGCTTGGTCTTAGATTAGCAGCAAAGAATGTCAGTTGGCAGACAGATGGAGAAGAAGCAGAGGATTGTGTGAGCCTCGCTATACTGGACCTCGCAAATGAATTTAAAAAATCATATCCAGTTAGTCCAGTTATGAAAATAAACACGGACCAACCTCACAGTGGAGGAGGAGCTAACATTTAGTGAACACCTATTACTATTTAGACTTGTTGAAGTCCTCCCCCCACCCCTCTGTCTCACTATCTCCACTTTACAAATATAGAAAGTGAAACTCAGAAATGTGAGAGGTCACTCTGTGTAAGATCATGGAACTGTATACGGTGCAATGCTTAGATTCCACTCCAGACTTCTGTTTGGGGACTGAAGCTTTTTGAATGTGATTATGATTTCATAAGTGGTATCAGTCTGTGTACTTATTGTACTCATTTTTTCTTTGTTATATACATCAAGTAAGTCTTCCTGACCTTTATTTAAACTATCCAAGTTTCTAAATTTGCCACAGATTGCTGCTTATATCTTTACACTGAAATTATTAGCAATGTAGAAATAGGATTTGGGCACTAGGATTGAGAAAGAAGGTATGGAATGAGGGCAGGTTTAAAATATTGTATTATAAATACTTGTTGTCTCCTTATCTGCTTTGTTTCTTCCTAATTTTGTTTGAACTCAAGGCCCTGTGCTTCTTAGTCAGGGAATTTTCTACTGAATCAGGTCTCCAGATCTTTTGGCCCTGGTTATTTTTGAAGTAGGGTCTTGATTCCTGCCTGAACTACAATCAGCTTCTTTTTGGCTTACTTTGCTAGTTGGGATGGCAGGAGTGTGCCACCATATCTAGCTTCTTTATATCGAGATGTAATCACTGGGACTCTATTTCCCAGACTTGTGGGGGACTATGATCCTCCAAATCTCAGCCTCCCACAGAGTGTAGGATTGACATTGAAATAAGCTATGGGTTGAGAATGGGATTTTTCTTTTTTTTTGGCCTGGGCTGGCTTGGAACCATGATCTTCCCATTCTTACCCTCCTAAATAGCTAAGATTACAGGTATAGACTACCTTCACCTGGCCTGTCTTATATCTTATGAAGGAAGACTCATGCTTTTTGGTTAAGATTTTGAGCTCTCATTTATGAGACCAAATACAAGTGAAGACAGGGAGGAAATCTTTTCTCCCAAAGTAAAGAATTCAGTATTTATTCACATCATGGAGGGAGGGGGTAAAATGGAGAGGTTAGGATGAAGTTTGTTTCTCTTATTTCCTTTTGCAGTTCCACGATTGTGGTAATTTTGTTTCTGTTTATGTACTAGTTAATTTATGTTTATAATCTAGAACTTTGAGGATTCTCTTGTTTAGAGCGATGTTTTCAGGGTTGGAAGTGAGTTTGAGAACAGCTATAGAGTATATAGGAGACAGAAAGGTAGGTCAGTGAAGAAAAGGATGGGAGGAGGTTTCCTGAGTCTTATGTGTTAGAAACAATTCAAAATTTTCAAGAGACTCCAAGAAAGACTTGGAGTTGAATCTATCATATTTATCTTATCTGTGTTGTTTCCACCCATTCCTCATAATTTGCTCCCTCTTTTCTTGATTTAATCAAGTGTTTTCTCCTTACTACATTTCATCCTTTCATTAGGATTATTTCATTATTGTTTTAGCCACTACTACTACTGAATTCATTACTAGCATCCTTGGATTATTAGCATAAACCTTAGGGTATTTCCATCACCACATTCCTTTTGTGATTTTTTTTTTCTTTTGTCTCTTGTGGGGCTTGAACTCAGGGTCTGGGCCCTGTCTCTGAGGCTCTCTGTGTTCAAGGCTAGCACTCTGTCACTTGAGCCACAGCACCACTTCCAGTTTTTGAGTGGTTAATTAGAGATAAGAGTCTCACAGAGACTTTTCTGCCTGGGCTGGCTTTGAACTGTAATCCTCAGATCTCAGCCTCCTGAGAAGCTAGGATTACAGAGGCATGAGCCACCAGTGTCCTGCTCTTTTGTGATCTTTTTGTGTGAAGTATTTTAAGTATTTCTGATTGTAAAGCCCCATATAATAGTGTTATTATTTTAAGCAGTCAAAATTTCAGTTAGCTTTCCTAAGACATTTACCCTTTTTGACAGTCTTCTTACCTTTCTGTGTTAACTGTGGCTGCATCTGGCTTCATTTGCATTCATCCAGCAGAACTCACTTTTGTATCTTTTTTATTCAGGTCTCACAGGGTGAATTTTCTAAGCATCGGTTTGTTTGAAAATAACGTAAATTTACTTTTATTTCTGAAAGCCATGTTCTCTGTGTATAGAATTCCAAGTTGGCAATTATTTTCTTTTATCACTTTCAACAAAGTATTCCTTATTGCATAGTGCATACATGTACCAAAACATCACATGGTATCCCACTAATACTGTAAAATATATTTATTCATTGTGCAGATCCTGGGGCTTCTACTCAGAGTCTAGACATTGTTCCTGAGCTTTATTTCTCAAGGATAGTTCTCTACCACATGAGCCACAGCTCTACTTCAGACCTTCCTTCCTTCCTTCCTTCCTTCGTTCCTTCCTTCCTTCCATTCTTCCTTCCTTCCTTTTCTATGTTCTCTTTCTCCCTTCCCTCCCTCTCCCCCTCTCTCTTTTATTGGAGATAAGAGTCTCATGGACTTTCCTGCATGGGCTTACACTGAGCCACAGTCCTCAGGTCTTAGCCTCCTGAGTGGCTAGAATTGCAAGCCAAGGAAATGATGATCCTTTGAGAAAGGGTTAGAATAAAATCCCTGTGAAAAAAATCCTTAAAATAGAAGAAAAAAGATGGAGCATGCAAACAATTCATTCATAGAAGGAAATTTTATTTACGTTCAACTTCTTTCAAATTCATATTTGACAGTGCACATGTAGTTGTGTTTACCTTTTTAGAAATGAAATAACAAGCCGATAGTAATGGGTAGAGGAGTTGGAGAAGTCTGAGAAATGAGAACATGTAAAATGCACATCTTAGAGTAAGGAAGTGAGTACCTAAAAGAACATAATGTTTGAGTGTCTATTTGAAGTTTATAATTGTAATTTAAAATGCTATCTGACAATATAGTGTTGCCCCTATACTCCTCATCATGTTCAGTAGCTTGGGAAAGCAAAATAAATTAGTTTCTTCCAGAATTTCTTTTCATCACATGGTAAAATGGAAAGAGAAAGGAAGAAAAGAAATTTAGAATAAATGCAGGAGAGAGATTATGATGTAAATGATGGAACTGGAATTTTAGAAAGCTTTATTAGGAAAGTAAGGAAAAAGGGATGAGACTTAAGATAGATACTGTGGGTCCCAAAGAAGCTGTGGAGCCAAAGAATTATTGTAGTGTGGTAGGAGGCTTTGAGAGATGAAAGACAGTAATAGGTTATTATTTAAGAAGTGGTGGATAGTGATGATAAGTTGAGTGTAGATGTAATGAGTTCTAAGCCAGAAGCCCAACTCCCAGAATTCCAACATGTTAATGGCATCGAGTTCACCCAGACCTCAAAATACCAGTTAAAGAAATGTGTAGTAATTATAGTCAGATAAAGGAGATTTATTCACATTGGCCCTTTGTGGCAAGAAAGAAAGTAAGCAACAGGAACTTTAGGTTTATAAAGAGGAAGAATTATGGCAAAAGGTAAGAATTTTGCAAAATTAAGTGGCACAAGCCAAATAAACACTCAAAGGTATGTTCTAGTTTGCCAGTATCTCAGGATTAGTTAGATGAAGCAAGGATCTGATAAGGAAGTCATTGTTTCCTGGGGTGTGGAGATAATTTCAACTGTTATCATGAATATTGTGATAGTTCCAGAGACCTTTAGAGGATTGGACAAAGATGCAATGGGTAGCTAGAACATTGGGAAGAGTCTTGGCTTGGCACAGAAGCAGTTTCTAAGTACCTGTTATAGGACCAGTAGAGATGGCTGGGGATTAGAAAAAGGAATATATATGGAACTGAAATGCCTGGATGGCTCTTCTGTGCAAGCATTGAATTCATTAAACATCTTTACAGAGGAGTTATGGAGAGAGTAGCAAAACTTCTAAGCCTCAAGTTTTCAGAGAGTAAAAAGGGATTTTTGAGTCCATTTGTGGCTGACACAAAATAGCATATAGTGGCTAATTTACAAGTAATGGCAAGGAAGCTGGGAAACCTTATATCAAAGAAGTGACAGATTCAGTGTCTGATGCTTCTAAGGCTTGAGTTTATTGCTGTGTCCCCTGGAGGTGATGGTGTTAGCACACAAAGGAAAAGAGTTGGGCAAATGAGATGGAAGCAGCTTCTTCAAACCTCTTTGAGTAGGTCATGAATCCATTCGTTTGGTTCTGTCCTCAGGACCTAGTTCTGTGTTGTTAATGCTGTCACACTGACAATTAAGTTTTAACACGTGAATCTTGTTGGGATGAATTGAAACTATAGTAAGGTTGAACAGGAGAATAAAAGATGACTGAAGTGGGTGAATGTGGAAGGTATAATGTGAAGGTATTTCTTTAGGTGATCTGATTTTTTTCAATGAAAGGAGAATTAGTGATCTTCCTAGAAAGAGAAAAAACAAAAGTGTTTTCAGAAATGGTAAGATTAGAGATGAAAGGAACTTTGGCAGAGACATGTAAGACAGAGTTCATTTTAGTAATGGCAGACTCTGAATTTTAGATATTACAATGAAAGTTTCTTGCACTGTTTAAAAGTAGGGAACTGCGTCAGATCAGGAACTACACAAAGTCATATGAGAAGAAGCTCACTCTTCAGGGAGGATCTGCATTTTAGGGTGTCTTGTGAGAACTGAGACAAGTAGAGATGGAGATAAATATACTGTGCTTTGCTAGGCAGCAGTGGCTCATGCCTGTAATCCTAGCTATTCAGGAGGCTGAGATCTGAGATCAAGGTTCAAAGCAAGAAAGTCCAAGAGACTTTTATTTTCAAGTAGCCATCAAAAAACCTGGATGTGGAGCTGTGGCTCAAGAGGTAGAGGCACTAGTATTGAGCACAAAAGCTCAGGGTCAGTTCCTAGGCCCTGAGTTCAAGCCCCAGGACTGTCATAAAACAAAACAAAACAAAATGCTGTGCTAACAACTAGTATGACACAGGTCCTGACCAATCAATATGGACATCATGACAAGTTAACCAGCTGTAACTTTATTATCAGTGCTTCCAAATTGGATCCCAGCTCTGGATAACGGATTCCTTGCTGATGGAAAGGTCTTCTTTTAGACTGTTCCTTAAGGCTGCGAATGTGTGATGGGATAATATTTGGAGTTCTCTCTTTCCAACTTTCAGCTCGCCTAAAATACTCTCAATTGATAAATATTGGCAACATGTAGCTGTAATAGACATAGATGGCTGGACATTGTGCTTGTAATCCTAACCACTTGGTATATAGAGGAAGGAGGATCATGGGTTTGAGGCAAGCCTTAGCAAAGTTAAGGAAATCCTATCTAAAATAATGCAATCAAAAGGGCTGGGCATGGCTCAGCTGTTGGAGTGTAAAGCTCTAGTGTTCAATATCTTGTATTGGAAAAAAAAATAAAGGAGACTAAGCAAACTTTGCTTTGTATTCACTAATGTTTTGTGCTCTAGAGAGAAAATTTTAACTATACTGAATCTCAGTACAGGTATTTGAATAGATTAAAACATTTCTAAGGTATCTTAGAAACTTGAAGTACACAAACTTGAAATACAACTTGTATGTTACTTAAAATATTGGCTTTATCAACTTGTCTCAGCTGAAGAGTTGTTTCTGCCTTGTGATTTGTACTTGGTCTTTTGATGACTGTTACTTACATCAAAATGTCCCTAACTATAAATGAGTTATTTTCTGTCTATTTTGTAGTGATTTTCTGATTCTGTAAAGAAAAATAGAATAATACATCTGAATTTCCATTTTCTATATCTGAAACTTGTTCAGTCTTTCTCCTGCTTACTCTTTCAATACTTAAAGGAAAAATAATGATATAATTTTTTTTTTTTTGCTTTTCTGGGAGAATTTCTCATCTTTGCTAGTTTCTACCTACACATTTTCCTGAAAGTTTTTAAAGTACTTAACCATTAAGTGCATTTAAGCTATTCCTAAATCTTTTAAGACTTTTTTTTCTTAAGGATTGCCTCTTTTGTGGTTAAATGAAGAAAAAAATTACCTTAGAAAAGAATGCATGCTGTGTCGCTTATTCAGAAAGTTTCAAGGCCACTAGGTGTGCAAGTGAAATTTCCCATTTTCTTACTGCTATTCATTTGATTCTTCTTTCTTCTCCCATGGAAAAGTATTTCCTAGTTTGACTGTCAGGGGTGTATAGATGCTAGAGACAGAAGTCCAATTCTGCATGATGTAAGGGGATTGTAATTGCTATTGCTTGTGTGCCACATTTCCCAATACTTAGCTTTATAAAAAGAACATATGTTTTTATCTTAGAGTTTATGAGGTCCAAGAATGAGGGTTAGCTGGATCCTTTGCATTAGGGCCTCTCACGAGGCTGTAGTCAAGGTGTATGTCAAGTGTTGGCAGTCTCAATTTAAGACTAGAATGGTGAAGATAGGTCCTACTTCCAAAAATCACTTAGAAGTTGTTGGCTGTGTGTTCAGTTCTTTAGGCCATTGTTAGACTGAGTATCTTACTTCTGGCCCCTGAGTTTCTCAACTGAGACCTCACTTACAAGGCAGAAGTCATAGTTTCTTGTAACTTAATTATAAACTTGACCTCCCATCCTTTTTGCTACATGCTATTCCGTAGAAGCAAGACATTACCCATACTGAAGAGGAGAGGATTGCACAAAGATACACATAGCAAAAAAAGTTCGACTTCTAAGGGTTATTTTGAAAATGGATTCATTTATATAATTTTAAAGATGGAGTGTAACTTGTGTGTTCAGACACCAATAGATCTAGAAAGTTAAAAGATGCCATCAAATATCAGGCTCCCTCTTTTACCTCTACTCTTGTTAGTTTTGTAGTTAAATTCTTCTGAAATAACCTGTAACGAATGGCATCAGTTCGGCAATTCCAGAAGAGAGTGCTGCCTATTCATTTCTATACAACCTTGTATTTACAATCACTAATTAAATGTGACCATTCCAAAACATGTGCTTTCTCCTGAAGCTGCAAGAAGGATGACCCCATCTAAATAGCCGCGATTGAGAGTGATGGAGGGGCATTGCCTCAGAGAACAAGAGGATGCTGGTCTCCAAAGAAGAGGCAATGAATTCTGTGCACAGATAAATTAACAACAGATGAATCAGGTCGTCTTTCTTTGAGAAAGAGTGGAACCAAATAGAATATGAAAGATGTTGTGATGTTGGGGCTCTGCTGCTGCTGAGTGATAGCTCAAGAGCTGCGGACTTGACTTCATTACCACACAGGAACAAGTCAGACACTGCTATGACTGAGTGTCTGTGATGTGGCACATGCTGTGCAAGGTGCTTTACATGTGTGGCTTTGTGGAAGATTTGATGTAACCTTAGCAAGCTGGTATTGTTTCTGTTTTATAGGGACCTGTTTGACATTTGATTTCAAATCAAAGCCATACTGAATGCAAAGTCCTTTCACAATATTAGAGCACTGGGTATAATATACATTTAAAAAATATATCCTTGGGGAAGGAGAAACTTGTATTATATATTTTGTTTCATGAAGGTGGAAGTGTTGTCTAACTTTTGTCAGGGACCCAGAGTTCAGGCACACGATATAGACCTTGATGGGAATTCCCAGTTAAACTTAAAGATGGAGATGCAGCTGTCCAGAAAGAGATCAAGATGTGCTGGGGGGATGGGAGGCATTGCAGGAAGCCAGAAATATCTCTCCAAAGGTCCTGGGAGCAGGTACTTGGTGTTTTTGAGGAGCAGCAAAAGGTCAGAGTGGCTAGGACCCTGCCTAGAAGCAGATCTAAGAACATGTGTTATACACATTATCTGAAAAGTCCTTTAAAAGATGAAGAAATGGGACCCCAAAGAGGTTGAGTGACTTGCCCTAAATTGCATGCTAAGTAGCAAAACCAGTAATCAGGGGTTTCCTCTTCTGATCCTGAGTTCTGTGCTTTTGTCAAGATGCCATTGATTGTCCGCAGTACATTGCCTTAATACTCTCTTTATACCTTTGGATGTGTTAAAAGCCATCCAAAGTTATGAATCATGCCTTCTTAAGTTCCATTGTGCAAAGCACAAAGTTCAAATGGTGTTTCCTTAAAACCTATGGTGAGTTATTCTAACAATAGTCTTAACATTCTACTTTGCTCAATCCTGAATACTTCGCAAGTCTGTGAATTTACTAGGAATATTTAATGTAGTTTTATCTGAGTATCTAGCCCTTAGGAAATATACTTTATGGCTGTGTCATTTCTTTAAATCATTTAAAAATTTTACATGGAATCTAGAATTATTTTCACATTGAATATATTTAAGAAGACAAAAGATAAAAAATAAAATTAAGTAGTTTCAATCATTTATAACATACTGGTGCATACCCCTCACCCCCCCCCCTCCCCACAGCTAAATATATGCTTAAAACAAAAATACTATAAAAGTCCCAAGTAAAGAATGAAATGTATCTTTATTGATAACGTAGCAGTGTAATAGACAGGTGATTTAATTTGTGTTATTTTAAAAATGTAATTATTAAATATTCATGACATATAATACTTTATGAGACTTAAATACTCATACCAAAATCATATGGTGCAGATAAAATGCAGACAAAGAGTCTGGGTTCCCACAGTCACCGACCCTCAAATGACCTGCTAATAAATGCCAGATTCTCATCTTGTAAAACTCCTGCGGGAGAATAATAAAGGATGAACATTTGGCCCAACATTTCTTTTTTTTTTTTTTTATGAAACAAGCACCTTTAGTTTTTCTTCAAGAGAGTTATTTTCCTGTTCTATAAAAGTCTGTGGCCCTTTATGAAAATGTGTGCCTCCTGTCTCACAACTGGAACCATAAATCTGGTCAGTTACCCACGGAAGTCCAGACATCCGGCTTAGCCAATCTAGATGATTCACATAAAAGTTTACATTTATGCTAACATTTTCTTAATTCTGTTCACAGTTACCAGCAAATTCTATAAAGGTTCATTTCTTTTGGACCATAGTTTGGGTTGTGAAATTTTAGGGAATAAATTTATGTAAATTAGAAACAGAAATGCAGAGGATTTAATTAGCTCTGTGATTAGTAATGGCTACAGGCCAGATATTCTCAAACTTGCAAAATCCAAGGGGTGCCATAGAACAGATGGGTGTAGTCCCAGCACACTGAGGATAAATATGAGGTTGTGACTCCTATAGATGTAAACTAAAGCACATACATAAAGGACACTGAGAGATGAACTAAAACTAAGAGTTCAGTATGAAGTGTTTCAAGAAGTACCTACACAACTATGCGTGTACAGCTTTTCTAAGAAAATCAACTTCTAAAATCTCTGCATATAATAAATTTAGACCATGTAAATGCACTCTTGCTTGGATGCTGCTTAGATTAAGAGTTTATCCCTGGTGCCCCAGGCCTAGTTCATGTAAGATATTTAGTCTACAATGGAATAGTAAAGTGTCTTGTCCCATAGACCAGATGTTTCATAATGGATAATAGCAAATTTGCTTAATCACATCTTGTCTGGGGAAAAGGAATAAAAATTAAGACTTTAAAAGCCTAATAATCGCCATTAATGGATTTCCCTGTGAATCTTCAAAAGCTAGAGAACACAAAAGGTGTTTATATAAACAACGAAAGTTTCTCTCAAGCTACTTCCTCTTTCCTCATTAATATAGTTTTATGGTAAGGTCACCATGATACTCAGTGCAAGTCTCCTGCAAAGAAGAGTCTTGGTTCCTCATGGCAGATAGTGCTAGACAAAATATGCGTGGCAAGGGAGGGTGAAGAAGAGAGGAAACAGAAAAAGTACAGATAATGGATGGAGTCAGAATAAAGAAAAAGAAAGGAAGTAGGGAGGGAGAGTGGGAGAAAGGAAGACATGGTAAAGAGGAATTGAGAGACAATAGGAAATTAAAAACCTATATTTGTTTTCCTTAAAACCCTGCAAACTTAGAAAACTCACCTAGAAGCTCACAGAAAAGCCCATCAAGATTTTTTATCTCCAATAAAGCTACCCAGAAAAAGTTGGAAATGGCATTGTGACTCAAATGGTAAAGCACTAGCTTTGAGCTCAGAGAAGCTCAGGGACTCAGGGACAGAGCCCAGGCATTGAGTTTAAGGCCAAAGACTGGTGGGGGGGGGGGGAAGAAAAAGAAAAAAAAAAAGATAGAGAGAAAACTCACCTAGAGAGCTATAAAATAAAAACATGACTAACTGAAGAATTCATTAAAAGCAGAGAAATGAAAAGTTATACTACTTTGAAGGAAGTGTGCTTCTGACCTTGAAAAATGTTAAGGAGAAAATATCTAGACAGAAATGATAGCGTAGAGTTGAGTAGGAAATAAACTTAAAAGAAATCATGTAAGTGTAATAGCACATTGTAGCGGAGGGCTCAGTGGCAGTGGGGGGCACAGTCATGACTGGCCATGTCTATTTGTAACATTACCTCTACATTTTTAGCCGTATGACTTTTATAAAAGCTCTGTGTCCTGGTCTTCTCATCTATTAAATAGAAATTAAAATAAAATTTTTATCTCAGAAAGTTATAGCAGAAGTCAGACAGCTAATAATTCTAAACTATGAAGAACCGAAAGTGATATATTGCATTTGATTAGTAATTTAGCTATTTGTGTTGTGTGTGCGTGTGTGGAACTTGTGTTTTAATTTTTTAATCACTATGACAATATACCTAAGAGAAACACCTTCAAGGAGGATACATTTTACTCGGATTCACTATTTGAAGGGACTAAGTCCATGGTGCCCTGGCCCATCACTCTCTGCTTATAATGAGATGGAGCACTGTGGTGGAATGGACATGGTAGAGCTGTCCAAAGAGACAGAGAGGAGAGGAGATGGGAGAAGAGAGCAAGAGAGAGAGAGGAAAGAAGGGAAAGAGAGATGAGAGACAAGAGAGGGAGAGAGGGGAGAGACAGAAGAGAGAGCGAAGAGAGGGATAGAGGGAACAGAGGAGAGGAGGAGAGAGGCCATGAGAGAGCAAAGGAGAGGAGAGGGGAGGAGAGGAGAAGCGAGGAGAGGAGAGGGGAGTGTGAGAAGGAGAGCAAGAGCAGGGAGGAGAACAGAGGAGAGGGGAGGACAGTGGAATAGATGAGAGGGGAAGGGAGTGGAAGGGAGAGGCCAGAGACAATATCTTCTTATAAAAAACACCTCCTCTAGATTTATTCTAACTAGGCCCCCACCTCCTAATAACTGATTCGGGGAAAACTCATCGCAGCACCAAACACCAGTTGGGAATTATAGCATTACAAAGTGGTAGTCAATCTCTGAACATATGGACATTTTTTAGGGGGCTGGGGATGCTCTCGACAAACTATACCAGTATTGTTAGACTAGATCATAGTAAATTATTTTGGAAAAAGTAATTAAGTGAAATAAAACCCATAAAAGTGTAAATGTACTTTTCTTGGGAAAGTTTATAATAGAAGTACAAATTTCAAAAGTATTAAAAAATGACATATTGTGAAATATTAATTTTAACAGAAGCCTGTTCCACAAAGATATTTGGATCAATTTAGGCATGAACAAAGAAGAAAAAGTAAGAACAATTTCTTTACTATAGAAATTAAAGCCATTCCATTTTGTCTTAGACAAAATTTAGAGAAACATAAAATGCACAAAAATTTAAAAGCAAAATATGTATACTGTAGAGAAGACATCTGTAAAAAAGGAAAGAAGCTTAGAAATGGACACATGAATAAATAAGGTATCAAATGGAAAAAAGATATGAAATAAGTGAAGTTAAAGCCTCAACTGGTGGATTAACAAAAAATACTATTTTGAAACAAGTAAGATTGAAAATTTCTTTTCAAACATATCATTTTATTAACTCTGAGCACATACACATATATATGCTATAAGTCTGTGTATGAAATTGTACCATATTCTATCCTAAAAAAATAGAGATTATTTGACAAAGTACAATAACCAAGAAAGATACTTCAATAACTAAAATTACCAGAAAATATTTAATAGTTTAATAGTTTAAGGTTTCTAAAAATATTTAGTCAATATTTTCTGTTGGCAAGGTAATATGATGATTCTTATTAACAAAAGCTTTAATAATCAAATAACTTGTTTATTTAAGCTTTTATTAATTGATTTTTATTTAAGCCCATTATAGCTTAGAATCAATTTTCTAAATAGTTCTTGGATCAAAGAGAATATCAAAACTGCATTTGTGGAGAGTATTTAAGGAATACTGAATCAGAAAGGGGGTGGAAAGCTGTCCAATTCATATTTTGAATTAGGCAAACCTTGGGTCTAACACCAGAAAATAAAGCATCCTCCTCAAATAAAGAAAAACTACATGTTAATATAGCTACAAAATTCTAACTGGAGTACTAGTATATTGCCACATTTATTCACTCAAACCACGTAAGATTTATCCCAGAAATGAGAAGAATTTTTAGTTTTCTCATGTGTGATAATTGCATCAACAGTTTAAACAAAATAAATCATATGAGAATTTCAATGGAGATTTGCTTAATAGACAATTTTAATAGATTAATAAAATGTTAATAGACACATAACCTCTTTGTGCTCTAGTTTGCTCATTTTTAAATTCAGAGGATAATGGTATATACCTCAGAGATTTGTTGTAGGGATTAAATTAATTAATTTAGCTAATATGTTATTAGTGTAAAAATGTCAAACAAATACTAGCTACTGTTTTCAGAGATCTGTCCTTTAAATTTTAGATCATTAGGACTGTATTCATAAGTACAATGAAATCTGTCTCTTGTAGCCAGCACCATTTTAATTTTTATAGCTCACTGTAACTTTAATTTAGTTAATTGAATCAGATTATTATTAACATTTTGGTGTGTGTCTTGTCTCTATCTCTCTATTTCTCTTTCTTCTTAATGAAAAGTAAATTCATATTGTGAGTTTTATATTTTATATAACTTAATAAAAATAAGTACAAACATTCAACCTGCTAATTTGAGTAGAAGAGGAATTGTGTTCATCTTAAAGAGTTGAGAAAACAGTAAAAATTATACTAATCAAAAAAGTAGACATTTATTTTTGTTTCTATAAAGAAGTACAGAGGAAAGCTGACCAAGGTTTGTACTTATATTATCCCTTATGTGATCAATGTTTCAGTTTCTTCATAAGTTTTATCTTTACTCTTCTTATAGGGTTTGTGATGTAACTTCAAGGCCAATTTTCAGCCTTTCCAGATATCAAACATAACTTCTATGCTGGAATAAAAGGAGAAAATTACTTCACTTTTCCAGTACGGAAATAAGTGAAAATATTTTCAGCCTCTGTAGGGAGTTAGGAAGTCAAAATTTGACATTATAGTATCATTTGTCATATTTTATCATATGTGACATTATAGTACCATTTTTCATATTTCTAGCAAATATGAAATTATTATTTGAATATGAATTTAATAGTTTAGTAATGTGAATATGAATTTAATAGTTAAATATTGGTTAAAATATCCTGAAGAACTGATAGTTGGATAATGTAACTTATTTTAATCCACTACTAAAGCTTGGATAAATTAACTTTTTAGATTGTTATCTAACCATGTCTAGCTAGTCCATGTTTAGCAATTCTACTTTTACGAATTCCTATGAGTACTACAAAATGATTTTAATTCAATGCCTTTTAATGTATTATTCTTTAATAATAGGAGCCAGTTAAAGTAATTTCTATGCTTAGTAAGAGCATAGGGATTTATAGAAGTGATTTAAAAAATTTATGATGCAATTAGAGAATGGAATATTTTGTAGATATTAAGATTGTGGTTTCAAAGAATTTTCAAGTTGTTGCAAATATTTTATGTAACAGTTATAAAATAAAAGCAGGATTTAGGGTGAAAATATATAGTACCCAGGTATAATTTGAATATTATATGTATAAAATCTATTAACTTTATTAAGTACACAAGTGAGGAAAAATTATAACCATCAAGAATGCTCATCTCTGTTAGAATTCATATTTATACCTGTTACATATTTTAGTACACCTAAAGTTTCTATGTCAATATTGCATTCTTCTATGATTGTAAAAGTACACATAAAAGCAAAACTTTTAAATTCTATTTTGACCTTTCAATAAACAGAAAATATTGTACATTAAATTTTTATTTAATCTGTACTTGTATGTTTGAGACTGTACCAAGGAAAAGCTTGGTATATATGTATATATATGTATATATGTATGTGTATATATAATTTATATCGTGTATTTGAATTTATGCTATTTGACTTGCACATTACTTAATATTGATATCGCTTTACTTTTGTCTTCAGTAACAATCATCTCTTCATTTCCCACTTCCTTCCCTCCTTTTCTTTTTTCTTCTTTCTTTCCCCCTTATTTTTTATTATATAAAAGGGATATATATATATATATATATATATAGCATGTATATGTACAGAAGGTACACAATACATTATACATATATACATATATATCCAATATAAAAATGTATGTATACCTCATACAAATACATGACACACATACATATATGAAAGTTCACACATACCTTTTATGAAAGTTCAGTATATCCATTAATATATCTCCTTATTTGGTATCTCTACTATAAGGAGAATGCTTCACTAAAATATTTACATAACTCTACCTTCTCATTGTTCACAGTTCCTCTCAACTTTGGAATTTCTGCAGATATCTCTTCTGTCCAAGTAATCAGCATCTTTATAATCATCTT
The DNA here is from genome assembly GCF_019054845.1 of Dipodomys spectabilis. Taxonomy (NCBI): domain Eukaryota; kingdom Metazoa; phylum Chordata; class Mammalia; order Rodentia; family Heteromyidae; genus Dipodomys; species Dipodomys spectabilis. Next base: position 134,640 of record NW_024870824.1, on the reverse strand, counting down.
ACATCATGTTTTTCTCATTACCATATCATCAGATATATTACAGTACCTAGAATTATTTCAATTATTTACTAGTTAATTTTTGGTATCTCCTGTACTATGGAATAGGGTCAGAAGAATAGTCATTATCATTAAATGTTTCATTCAAGTGCCTAGGATGATATGTAGCACATCAGAATTGTTCAATAATTATTTGTTGAATGGAAGAATAAAAGAACTTAAGAACTGTAACAATCCTGACATAGATTATGGCAGTAGCTTTAAGTACCATGAAACAAATCTTTCTGTTTTCTCCACACTTCTATAACCACTTTGTCTTAATATATGTAAGCATTTTAGAATATATTTTTGTTTTCTGTGTTGATCACTTGATCTACAGAGTTACTGTTGAAAAGTTAATACCTAGACTAACAGTGAGTATCATGATCATTTACATGTTACTGAATACAACAAAAGCAAGGATTACAGTTTATTCTGAAAAATATGTAGATGGAGCACATTATTATGTATATATATGAGTCATTTTTAAATTATCTTAAAGTAGTTGTACACCAGAGTTGCCATTCAACAATGCAGTTGTCATTTTTCTGTGTTTGGATTTTCCCCTCTCCTCTCCTCTCCTCTCCTCTCCTCTCCTCTCCTCTCCTCTCCTCTCCTCTCCTCTCCTCTCCTCTCCTCTCCTCTCCTCTCCTCTCCTCTCCTCTCCTCTGTTCTCTTTTCTGGGGTTGAACTCAGGACTTTGTGTGCTAAGCAGGTGCTTTACAACTTGAACAAGCCCCTAGCCCTTTTCAATGTTATCTTTTTGAATGGGGTCTTATTTGTATGCCCATACTGTACTTGAACACAATACGCCTATTTAAACTCCCACAGGTTAGGGTGATGAACACAAGCCACTATGTCCATATATTGATTGAGACTGGGTCTCATACTTATGTCCAAACTTGCCTGAAACCACAATCCTTGGCTTCCAAGTGGCTATGGTTGCAGGCATAAGTCCCTGGCACCTGTTTTGATTTTCTGTTTTGCTTTCAAATTTTAAGTATAAATGATATATTGTTTGAATATGTGACTAATTGTTGTAGTTCTCTTTTTCTACACAGTGCACTGGGCACTGTCCCTGAGCTCCTTCATTCAAAGCTACTGCTTTACCACTTTGAGCCACAGCACCACTTCTGATTTTCTGGTGGTTAATTGGAGATAAGAGTCTCATAACTTTTCCTGAACTGTGATCCCAGATCTCAGCCTTCTGAGTAGCTAGGATTACAGGGGTGAGCTACCAGTGCCTAGCTAGCTTAATTTTTAATTTTGCATTTGTGTGATCTACAATGTGAATAGTAAAAAAATCAACATGTTGGAAGAAAGCATTTCACTTTTACTTCTAGAAGTTATTTCTTTCAGTTGTTAAGCAACAAAGGTAAAAAAAAAGCAACAAAGGTAAAAAACATTAGATTTAAAAGGTAAGTAAAATAAGGATGAGATTATTTTAACTCTTGTCAATTGCTTACAAATAAAGGAATTGTTCATTGTGGTCAAAGTGTAATTTTGCACTTATATTAATTTCTTCTCATTATGTTACATATTTTGCACAACTTTGAAAAATGTATAGTTAAGTGTATGTAAATGAAGAGTTCCAGGTATCTTGAGTGTGAGTGCTAATCAAAAATATGAACATCTTTGTTCAATGAAAATAAAAGATTTGTTGCAAGAGATGAGGACTGCCTAACAAAGTTATTGATTTTTAAAACCTGTTGGAAAACTGAGCTAAACCCAGGGAAAAGCCCTGAGGGGTTCTGAAGCCAGTTAAGCTGCATACATATGTTTGCTGACAGTTGGAAGAATGAACATTTCTCATCCCCCTTTGACTGAATTAAAAAGCCTTGGGAATGCTTGTGGATTCAGGTTTCATGCTCTTTGCAACTGAATTCCTTTCCTTTTCATATTTTAAATCTGTAACATGTTCTATATAGGCCTTAAGTGAACATCCTGTTTCAGGACTTCTAAGACTCCATTGCTTTGAACAGTGTACCACATGGCAATTCTAAAAACATAAAGAGTCCAGCTGTTAGGATGGAAAATACCATATAAATCACTGTAAAAGCATCTTGTCTTTCTACTCAGGAGAACCCCACTGAAGTATTTTACAGTGAAAGGATAGCAACTTTAAAAGCTTTCAAACAGCATTGCTATGATTATTCTGGCTTTTAGATTAGAATCTCACACTGTTGATTGAAGAGATAGCTTAGGTACTTTGCTCCTGAATAAAGATGAATTTTTCCCCAATAATTTCTCAAGTGCGTTCTTGCCTCTGACTTTTTTGCATGTGGTGTGTCAGATGTGGAGTTGTATAGTTATTATTCCTATATAAGTCATCTTACTATATATATATGTATATATGTATATAGCCACCTGATCCTTAGAAACAAAAATTAACTTCTGGCCTCTCCTCTGGGTTTCTGATAAGACAATCACCTTCAGCTAGAACAGTCCTAGGTTTTAGGAAGATACTAGAAAAATATTGAGTTAAAATAATGTGTGGAATGTGCATGCTATGGTTAGTTTTATTCCAAACATTCTGAGAGCTTGAATTTTGGAGATGTTTTGCATACAGACAGAAGCAGTACAGTGACAGGAGAAAAACTCTGTTACATGAAACTGGACTTGGATTTAGAGACATGAATCTAGCTGTTTAGCAATATTAAATGCTCAAGAGTTGCTAGTTCCTGTTCTTGTTTTAGTTCAAAATTCCAATATATGGAGCTTAGTAAGGTAAACATATTGTTCTATTTTATGCTCACATCGGTAGGCATTACTGGGACACTGTTCAGTGCCTTGATTGATTGTTGACCATCAGCAACAATCTCTTCAGTGAAGGAAAACAACTGGAAATTGGAATCAGCCTGTGTCAGTTTGTACTTATTTTGTGAAATAAATTTTTGTTTCTTTGAATTTGAAATAAGATTACTAACTACTTTTTACTAGTTGAGCTGTTTCAAAGGGCATGGTTTAGATTTTATTTATTTGACAAAATGATTATTATTCTGTATTTAATATGTAGTTTCTAACAACTTTAACATGTTTACTCATCTGTAAAATGGGAAGAGTATTATGCCTTTATCACAGAGTTTTCACGAGGAGTAAGTGAATAAATACTTTGTTATGGACTTCAGAAAGTGCTGTCAGAGAAACAGTAAATAATTGTGGGGGGAGGGCTGGTGAAGATGACAGACCATTGGGAGTTATAATAATTATTTCTGTGTTTAATAGAAGCATGGAATAATTTAGAAATACATAGAGTGAGAGATAAAAGGGATTTAGAGATAAACTAATGTCTTCAATTTATAAATGGAAGTTTGTAATCTAAAGTAGTAATATTATTTGACCAAGGCACATTAAAAATGAAAACTTCCATCTCCATTTTCTGTTTTTTGTTTTTGTTTTGTTTTGTTTTTTTTTTGGTTGTCGGGCTTGAACTCTGGGCCTGAGTGCCCTTGAGCTCTTCAGCTCAAGGCTAGTGCTCTACCATTTGAGCCACAGCACCACTTCCAGTTTTCTGGTGGTTTATTGGAAACAAGACTCTCATGGACTTTCTGCCGGGTCTGGCTTTGAACCATAATCGTCAGATCTCAGCCTTCTGAATACCTAGGATTACAGGCGTGAACCACTGGTGCCCTGCTACACCTCCATTTTCTGAATTCTATATTTTTGTGTGCTTTGTATGAGATCATATTGCTATTAATTTTTATGATGGTTAATCCTCTCTCTCTCTCTCTCTCTGCCCATTCTGAGGATTGAACTCAAAGCCTGGGTACTATTCCTCAGTCTCTTTTTTGCTCAAGGCTCTCCAGTACAGCTCCACTTCTGGCCTTTTTTATGGTTAGTTAATTGGAGATAAGAGTTTCATAGACTTTCCTGTTTAGAGTTGGCTTTGGGCTCCCATGCTCACATCTTAGCCTCCTGAATAGCTAGGATTACAGATGTCAGCCACCTATGCCCAGCCTTGTAATGGTTAATTGTTATGGTTAAGTTGGTTGGATTGGAGAGTACCTAGGACATTAGTAACGCATACTTCTGAATGCATCTGTGAGGACCATTCCGGGGAGTATTTATTAAGGATCTAGATGAATATAAAAGGAAAGTCCATGAGCAAAGTATTCCCTTTCTCCATTTTTTTTTTGATTACTGTGGTGTGAGTGACTCTGCACTTCCATGCTCTACCCACCATGACGGATGGAAACCTCTGAAGTTTATAAACTAAACAGAATAATTCATCTTTCTCTTAAATTTTTTTGCTCAGCTACTTGGCAGCATTGATGCAAAAGTATCTAATGCACATATCTTTTCATTTTTAATTTTTAATTAACATGAAATGTGATTTCATTGTGATATTTCCACAAATTGAATCTGTCCACCATATTCTATTTCCTTCCTTCTCTCTTCCTCTTTATTTCAGTCAGCATTTGTTGTATTTCAGTGTGCTATATTCATATGTTTACAAGTATATTACATATTTATATGTAAGGTTCTTTGACATTCTTCACTTCTCAGTATATCCCCTTCTCTCCCCTTCTCTTTAACATTTGTGTCTCATTACCAGTGCTATCATCATCATCATCATCATCATCATCATCTTAGATTTATTCCCAAATGAGTCAGACTATGTAATAATCGTCTTTCCAAATGAAGACTTACTTCATTCAATATGATGGTTGCCAGTTCTATCCATTTTCTTAGACAAGGTATAATTTTATTTTTCCTTATGGCTAACTGATGTTCAATGATAACTCTGTCATTTATATAATATATATCATATTTTCTGTATCTCTTAATCATTTGTTTGTCAGTTTGCTATTGTAGACAGAGCTACAATAAACATGGGCATACAGGAATCTTTCTGGTGTACTGATTTCCTTTGGATTGTATGCTATCTTTATTTGTTGCAGTGTCTGATTAGGGTGGGAAGCATATGTTGGCAACCTAACTCCTGGGAAGATACCAGAGAAGTTCATTTTCTCACTGAGCCATTTTGGACATGCCATGTTGATTGAGTAAAAATAAGGATGGGTGAAACAAAGTATGGGGAAGATTTTTCTGATGGTTTCTTTATGTAGACAGGGCCATGATACTTTGTCATGCCATCTTTTAGAAGAACAAACTCATCAAGCTTAACATTCAGACACGAAAGTCACTTATTTATTTAACCTATCAGAATGAAATGCAGGGGCAGGATTTGGGTTGCACACTTGTAAAGTCATTTTGCAATGATACTTACAGACAGATGATACAATGTGTCTTGTAGAATTGAGTTAGTGCTAACTGTGCCCAGAGTTTCCCTGTTTGTAAAAGAAAAAACTTAGATTTATCAAATGTTAAACATATGGGTTTAACGGTTCATATTAGAAAAATTCCTGTGGGATTTGTGCTAGTTGTGAGGTTGTATTCACTTCACTTTATTTCTTTCCCGTGGTTTTCCTTCCCTTTGGGATGTGTTTCATGTGTGTTATTACTTTGAAGATTTTTCATTTCTATCTCATGCTTAACATTCGCCATTGTTTCTCTGAATAACTTAGAAGAAATGACTAGCATTCTTCTCCCAGGACACCATAGATGCCGGCTCTGATTTAGAAAAAGAATAGGTATGTTTTTCCTGTTGTATGTTAAAGTGCTATTTGTTATTAACTTTTTGAAATTTATCATCTTAATTTTATCTCCAAAATCATTCTTAGTTTTGGAGCAAAATAAAATAACATTCTAGACCCGGGAAAATTCTACTTTTAAAACAGTATTTGATACCTGAGTATCTTACATTTATGGACTTTATCATCACGGTGATGAACATAAGAATTTGAACCCGAGGATAAATATGGACATTGCTGTAATAGAACTTGAGATCCATCTATGAATGTCAGGCAATCACAAAGACAAATCCTTTCTATTTTTTGGGTTGTTTCTATTTATATGTGCAAAGCAGCATATATTGATCATGAATTCTTCAGCACTGATATGAAAGACAGTGAAAAATATTTTGGTGAATGTGCTAAGAGAATGAATCACTGGAAAATATCCAGCAGCCTGCATTTCTGTGGGTGTATCTGTTCTTCTTCTGTTTTTATTAAACTTGAATGATTAAATGGAAAGCAGGTTAAAATAAAAACATATTGCGGTTTAACAAAACTTTAAAAGGGATACTTCTTATTTTCTTACATTAAATCTTTATATTTGTCCTTCTGGTAGAGCTGTTTTTGCTTATAACCTTCCAACCTTTTCTTAGTTCATATCTCTACATTATAAATTTATGGATATTATAGTTACTGCTACAAATAAAGCTCCTATCTTTTCTAAGCTAGAAGAGAGAGCTAAATTTTCTTAATCTCATCAGAATTATTTTAAAAATTATAAACAGATTATTCAGTAAATAAAACAAAATATCCTAAGAGATTCCAGGAGGGATTTTGGTAAGTAGCAAGCTCATAAATTATTGCAGTGATGTTATTAAAAAATGTTGTGAAACAATTTTTACACACCCTGCTTCTGCTTCTCAGCCCAAATGAATAAAAATGAATTTATAGCAACAGAATATATTTGGAACAAACTTAGGTTTCATTTTTTAAACAAAGAAACTCTCTAAGATTGCTTCTTTCTATGGTAAAACTAAATCAGAGGCAAAACTGCTATCCCTTACTATTTTCATGCAACCTAAGTGTTAATTATTGGTTAACATAATTATCTAAAATTACATAGTTTCCTCTGGACTTGCACTTGATATAATTCGATGAAAAAATTTACATTAATAAAAGAGTTTGCATCATTATCATCACATTTACAATTTTTCAAAGGTTTATACCTATTAAGTATTGTATTTTTGCCAAGTGTCAGTAGTTCATGCCTGTAATCCTAATTACTCAGGAGGCTGAGATCTGAGAATCCTGGTTCAAATTCAGTCCAGGCAGTAATGTCCATGAGATTCTTATTTCTAATTAATTACCAAAAAGCCAGCAGTGGATCTGTGGCTCAGGTGGTAGAATGCTAGTTCTGAGCAAAATGTTCAGAGACAGCACATAGGCCATGAATTCAAGCCCTACGCTTGATATAAACATGCAAAGAAAAAGGGAAGGTATTCTTTTGGCCTATGAACAATATATGTATACATACACCTCTATGGTGAGAAAATGAGGTTTACCATTGACCAACACTCTAGTTTTTTTCAGCAAACCAATGTAATTTCACTTAATAATCACTCATTTTTTCCTAAAGTGAAATTTGTTTGAGTAAAATTTGCAACACAAATCAATTTATAGATTCCTTCTCCCTCTCAGCCCTTAATGTGGTGTTCCAGGGTTCAATCTTTGTCAGTGTTTCTTCCATACTCAAGTCTGTAAGTACCTGTATTTATATATACACATTTATACATGCACAGGTACATGTGTGTGTAGTATGTGTTTACATATATATCTATGTTACAGCTACTTCTTTTTTGAGCTATATATAGACTTATCCAATTGCCTACTTGATACAAACAACCACTTAAAATGCATTTCCCAATATATATCAGAAATAAAGTATTGAATCTCTCCTATGTCCCACTCAAATCTGTATCCTCCAATTTATTGTCATGTCACAGTTCACAGAAACTGTAAGGAACTGGAGGGATCAGGGATCAGGGATCAGGCCTCAGTCACTCTCAACTCTTACTTCTCTTTTATCCTCCATACCCCATTTTTCATCAAAATCCATTGTGTTTACCTTTTAAATATAATCAATATATATCATCCTCATCATCCTCACTGATAACTCCTTTGTTCAAGACATCATCATTGATATTCATCTCAGGATCATTGACAATTTTATTACTTTGAACTTATATAATTTCTTTATGACAAGTACATTAAAATTCCTTTTTTTTAACAATAACAACAAAAATACACCCATCAATGGTTGTCCCAAGCCATTGAAGTACCTGCATAACATTGATCTTTCTGGATTTTTTTTTTTTACCTCTCCTTTCCCTCCACTCTAGTCAACATGTCAGCAAAAAGTTACCATTTTATGATGTTTTTCAAATGCAACCAACGATATGATAATATGGAATTCTCCATTTGATCCTCAGTCCACCTGAAAAATATTTGCAGTGATCTACTAGGCTGTAAAGGTCCTGACTTCCTGTTATCTAGTTGACTTTATCTTTTTACTTCTCTTTCCTTTGGCTTCAGTCCAATAACATTCTTAAAAAATTTTAGATACTCTCCTGGAGACACGGCTCAAAGAAAATTGTTCTCATTACTCATTACCTGATTCATGTAACTATAACCCCTCTGTATATAAATTCTACAATAACTACTAAAAATTTCAGATACTCTTCTACTAGAATTTTCTATTTGTGTCGAATGAGCTTCATAAAGATATTCAAAATGGCTCTGAAGACTTTCCCTAAGCAGCATTTTGATTATATTATTAGTGTTGCATCATTAGTGGCATCATTTCTTGGAATACCTTAATTCTTTTTTTTATGCTTCATTTGAGTCTTATTAGGGCATTTATCACCATCCAAAGGATCAAGGTTTCATTAATCTTCCTAAATGTTTGTTTCCTAAACTAGTTCAGAGACTGAAAGTTTTAGTAAGGGTGGGGAACTTTGGTTTTTGGAAAGCATTATATCTCATATGTTTAGGATATAGCTTGAGATACAGATTTTGATCAAAAAGTATTTACTGACAGAATAAGATGAGACTACAATATGTAGCTTTGTTACTTTACCCTTCAGTGAATTGCTAAGATAGAGACTGTGATGAAAACAATAGTTGTATAGAACTTGAAGTGACTTCAGGGTTATTAGAAATGTGATCATACGTAAATCCCATAAACCTTTTAAATTTCAGTCTTCATAAGTATGATTACAGAGCTTAAATAAGATCATGAATGTGAAGGTGCTTGTCAACTGTTAAGAATTTTCTTAATGTTATTAGTATTTCACCCCTTGGGGATGAATTAACATAATCTTATAAATGGGTTATCAGTATTCAAGTAACCTCTCCATACTTTTCCTTTAAATCATTTTAAGTTTTTATGATCCTTTTATCTGGATTAATGTAAATGCTTATAATTTCTTAGGATTAAATTTAGCTGAATGTTTGCTAGTGGTATCCAGTTCATACAAGCTACTGTGTAATTATTTGGTGTACATATTTAATAAAATAACCAAAACTTGTGACAATATGGTTAATTTTTATTATTTATTATGTATCATGTTTATTATTATTTATTACCATGCTTTATTATTTATTTATTATTTATTACCATGTTTATTATTATTTATTACCATGCTCTACAAACATGAACAAATTTAATTAATATTATCTGGATTTTGTTGATAAAAAAGATAAATTTTTTCAAGATCATATTTTATACTGTGAGTACATGTATAATATTTGTATGTTTTTAAACAGCAATATAACCTTAGAGATAGGAACCAAATAACTAATTACTATCTATTAAACTAGTGTCTAAGCACTTACATATTGACTACTTTCAATTGATTTTTATATTATAACTTATGTATACATATAATTTGAGTTATTAGGATCTTGATTTTTCATGAAGTATAATTTTTGTCCTTGTCACTGTATTTTTAACAAGTGCAATATTTTATTGAGTAATTTCAAAACTCAGGAAAAATAAGTTAGTCAGCAGTGTCTCAGGATTACAGATCCTACCTACTCAGGAGGCTGAGATATGAGATCAGGGTTCAAACTCAGCTTGGGCAAGAAAGTCTTTGAGACTTTTATCTTCAATTAACCAGTAAAAAACTGAAAGTGGAGCTGAAGCTCAAGTGGTAGAATTTTATCCCCAAAGCTCAAGGATAGCACCCAAGCCCCGAGTTCAAGCTCCAAGATCAGCACACCACACACACACACACACACACACACACACACACACACACACATACACACACACACACTCCCCCCCCCCACCAACAACCCCCCCCCCCCCACGTCTCAGGAAAACTTTGGTTTAAGGAAACATTTCCACTTTTCTACTTCTACCCAGATATTTCTAAGAAGTTGAAGGATGCTTAGCAGGGGAAAGCTATAGCTTCCTCCCCATGTTTCTACTATGGTGTTGGCTTTACTTCTTTCTCAATTTATCTTCAATAATTATTCCGCTGAGGGTACTGGCATTTAATGTCGTTGTTAAACTGTCTTAAGACTGGTCAGAATAGACACTTATTTTTTGAAATCTTTTTTTTTTTATTGTGAAAATACTGTACAGACGGGTTACAATTACATGGGCAAGATAATGAGTACATTTCTTATCAAGCATTGTAGCCTCCTCCTTTGTTTCCCCTTCCCATCCCTTCCAATCCTCCCTCCTCCCTCCCATCCAATCCTCCTCCCCCCCACAAAGTTGTAAAGTTCCTTTTTCCATAACAACTTGTACATCTCATTGTTGCAATGGGTCCACCTGTATCCTTATTTAAACGATTTGTTTTTTCCCTTCCCCTCCACAAATTATACCAACCTCAAATACAGTGAAAGCAGGGGTTATACCATTGGGGGGCGGGGACATACAAAGCAACAAAGAAATAATCTTATAAATGTGTTAGAAACAATAGCAAGAAAGAAAAAAAACATTTGAATACAAATCTTAGGGTTCATTTCCCTAACATCAATTTATCTGACCTTTTCTGCTTGACTCAGACATATACTAGTTATTGCAAATAAGGGAAACCATGGGACCTAAGTTTCTTTGGGCTTGGCTTACCTCACTTAATATAATTTTTTCCAAGTTTTTCCATTTCCTACCAAATGGGACAATGTCAGTCTTTCTGATGAAGGCATAGAATTCTTTTGTGTATATATAAAACATTTTCTTGATCCATTCATCTACTGAGGGGCATCTGGGTTGGTTCCATATCTTAGCTATGGTAAATAATGCTGCAATAAACATAGTCATGCTGGTAGCTTTAGTGTGGCCTTGTTTGTGATCATTTGGGTAAATGCCCAAAAGTGGGATTGCTGGGTCATAGGGGAGCTCTATGTGGAGTCTTTTGAGGAACCTCCATACTACTTTCCAAAGTGGTTGAACAAGTTTACACTCCCACCAACAATGCAGTAGGATTCCCTTCTGTCCACATCCCCTCCAGCATCTGTTGTTATTAGAGTTCTTGATTATAGCCATTCTAACTGGGATGAGGTGGTATCTTTATGTTGTCTTGATTTGCATTTCTTTTATGGCTAGGGACATTGATCATTTCTTCATGTGTCTATTGGCCATCCTTTCCTCTTCAGAGAAGTTTCTTTTTAAGGCTTTAGCTCACTTATTTATTGGGCAGTTGTTTCTTTGAAGATTTGTTGTTGGGAGATTTAATTTTTTGAGTTCCAGGTATATTTTAGATATGAGACCCTTGTCTGTTGTAAGGCTAGTGAAGATCTTCTCCCAATCCATGGGCTTTCTATTAATCTTGCTAACTATGTCTTTTGCCATGCAGAAGCTCTACAATTTCATGCAATCCCATTTGTCTAACCTTTCTTTGGTTTGTTGTGTTTCTGGGTCTCTATTAAGAAAATTTCAGCCTGTGCTAAGGAGTTCTAGGGTTTCTCCTATTCCATCCTGTAATGTTTTCAGGGTGTCTGCTTTGACTCTGAGGTCTTTGATTCATTTGGAGTTGATTCTGGTGCAGGGTGATATATAAGGATCTAGCTTTAGTTTTCTGCTAGTAGTTAACCAATTTTGCCAGCACCCTTTACTGAAGAGGCTGTCTTTCTCCCATTCTATTTTTTAAGCTCCCTTATCGAAAATTAGATGGCTATAGGTCTCTGCGTTCATTTTTGGGTTTTCAATTCTATTCCATTGGTCCTGAGGTCTGTTCTTGTACCAGTACCAAGCTGTTTTGATTACTATTGCTTTGTAGTAGAGTTTGAAACTTGGTGAAATCTTTTTAAAATTTTTATTGTTAAGATGTTGTACAGAGGGGTTACAGTTACAGTTACATAAGTAAGACAATGAGTACATTACATGTCGATCATTGTTCCCCCTTCCCTTCCTTGATGTTGTCCCATTATCCTTTTCCTCCTCCACCTCCCACACTCATACTCCCCTTACCCCCTTGTCTCCTTCAGTTGTAAAGTTTGTTTCCAATATACTGTTCTGTGGTATCTTTGTTGCAATGGGTCATCCTGTGTCCTTGTTTTAACATTTTGTTATTCCCTTTCCCCTCCCCGTATTAGACATATGTATATACAAGATGCAGGGTATCAAAATCAAGTACAGTGACAACATCGAGTACAGTGACAACAGGGGATATGCCATAGGGGAAAGAAAATACAAAGGAAACAACAATAACAACAAAAAATAAAATCACATGGCACATTTAAAACAGTAACAATAAAGACAGACCTCTTGTGGACACATTTTTTATGTAGCTCTCTTGACTATGGTTGTTCAAGCCCATATTTGTGCAAATCCTCCTTAGAGATACTTTTTTGTGTAAGTTCGTATAAGTCCATGGGTTATTATACACAGTTATTTGTAATACAAACTTAATGGAGAATCTACAACATAGCAATAATTAGATAAAATGAGCAAAGTATCTATTTTTAAAATCTGGTTGGTGAAGGTAATAATAATGGTCAGATAATGAACTTTCAGTTGATAACAAATCCTAAGATTCATTAGCAACGACAAGGGGTCTGTCTTAGCCCAAAGATGTGTGTGACATACTTTTATCAAGATTAGAAAACAGCTATGTTTTCAACAACACAGATGGATCTATAGATTATTATGATAAATGAAATAAGCCAGGCACAGAAAGACAAGTGTAACTTGATCTCACTCATATAATAACTCTAAAACAGTTGAACTCTTTGATGTTGAGACTAAACAGCAGTTTCTGGAGATGGAAGAAAGTAGGGTGGAGGAGCAAACAGGGAAGAGTTGATCAAAAAGTGAGATGACTGATACTTTGGTGTAAGTCACAGTTAGAGGACTGGAGTTGTAATGTAAGTTACAGTTTGAAGATTGGCATTCTGGTGTAAAGTTCAATTACATCTCTAAAGTTCTGGTGTACATTATAGTTAGGTGGCTGGAGTTGTGGTATAAGTTAGATGACTGAATTTTTGGTACAAATTTAAGTTGGTGGCTGAAATTGTATGCGTTACAGTTAGCTAACTGGAGTTTTGGTGCAAGTTACAGTTAAATTCTGATGCTAATGCACAGTAAGTTGATAATGGCTAAAAACCATATTCTGAACCTTTCATAAAGATTTGAGGAAAGGATTTATGAAAATGTCCCCCATAAGGAAATGATATGTTTGATGAGATAGATATGTTTAACATGATGTAAACATTTTGCAATACATACATTTATGCATATAGTTTTTATATTTGCATGTATTAGTTAAAATAAATTAAAAAGAAGAAAGTATAATGAGTTTACAGCAGTGGGAGATGGGTAAAACATACTGGATAAAAACAGATTGCGATAAGAAGGAATCAGAAGTATTGATCTTATGTGTGAGAGAAAGGAATTTGAATTTATTTTCAAGGAAAGTCATCTTTAAGCCAGGGAATAGTACAAGCGCAATTGTACTGAGAAAGTTAGTCTAGCTTCAGTATTGAGGATGTGGACGGGAGCTCAGGGAAAAAAACACATGTGCTGCATAGGCTCACTGAGTTTGCCTGACATTTCCTTTGAACATGGATTCCTCTCTCTTTATGAAGAAATACAAGGGTTTCCACAAGTCTTTGACACATATGCTCTGTTACTTATATTTTATGGCTTTGACTTCATATTCATAATTGTCTCCTTAGATATGTTTGGGATTGACATTATTTGTTCAATTCATATTGAAATGGCATTTTTATCAAGATATGTAATATTACATCATACAATGGCAAGTGATTTCTCAGGGGGGCATTTTGAGATGGTAAAGTCATTGCAACCTTTACTGTAATGTGCATTCAAATTGTTACTTTGCTTCTCATAAGAGAATGCAGTAGTTCCTCGAGACAGGGTGAATTCTTGCAGCCTATGCAGCTTTGTTCTGTGGATATGAGATCATGTCATGAAATCCAGGAGTGCAATTTAAAAGATGTTTTACATAATTTTCCTGATATTGCTTAGCAGACTAGACTACAGGGCTGTATTGGAAGTAAGGTATGACTTCTCTATCCACAATTTGTTTTCATTCATGTTAATTAAAATGAAAGATTCAGATGACATTTTGTCAATCTGAACATGGCCCTCCGCTTTGTTTCATCTTGTTTTCAAGAAATCTGTTTTTCCTTAAGGATATTATTACTGACATAACGCTTAGTTTTATGAAAACATTACAGTAACATTGTGGTTTTTTCCATACCTTTTATTCATAATAGTCTTTATAAAGAATAAAACAGACATGGTTTTAAGATCTATTACGAACATATTTATTTTAGAAAACAATTGCAGAGGACATCATGCAGACAGTTTTATATAAGTAGCCCCAGGTGACAATGATAGAAAGTATTTTTGATTCACAATTTGTTATAGAAAAACAGAAAGAAATGATGCAATTGACCGTTCTTACATGCATCAGAGAATATCAGTTTTGCCTGTTGAGTTCATCACTATGGGGAAAAAGGGGCAGCTGAATGTGGGCACAACAGAAGCTTAGAGCTTATATCAGCGACATTTACAATGTCTGCACCCACAGTTGAGGTGTTTAAAATTGATTCTGTAAACTTTAAGGTACAAATTATCGAAAATATTGTATTTTTTCTTGACTTAAACAACTGAGATCAGTCACAAAGGGAAAAATGGAATATCTGTTTCCTCTATATGTTTCACTGTATAGGGGACCAAGGATTTGGACAATGACTGGGCTAGAGAAGTCACCAGACTTCATGTCTTGGGCCTTATCATATTTTACAGACTCCTTGATTCTTATCATGGTTTACACCTTAGCAGATCCGCAGGAGTAACTAAGGTTCTCCTTTCTCACTCTCAAAGAGCGACCACAGGTCCTCCTGTGTCCTTCTGAATACTGGTTAAGACTAGTTCCTTTTGGAGCCTCTTAAGAGTTGATATGGTGACCATTGTGGATAAAATGGCCCATGACAGCCATAATGTGGCAACTTTTGACTTTCTGACTGTAAGAACAAGTACACAATATGCCCGTGAGGACAATAAATAAGGTAGAAGAAGCTGGGAGCCTTGAAAAAAGGAGCTGGCATTGTGAGATTTACCATTGTAGTCTCCCAAGAATACCAAGGCTTCAAGGAGTAGCCAGAGCAAAGTTCACACATCTTGACGACTTCCAAATGCAAGAAGATGTAGCTTAAGAAAAACATATTTAAATTCCATGCGTCCATGTACTGATTAAAATACTGTTTGTTGGATTCACTGTAAACGGATAGAAATGAAGCTGAAATTATATAAAGGTTCAATTTAGTAAATTTGATAACATAATTTATGTATCTTATGTGAAATAATATATTGATAAAATCTAAAGAAACACTACACAGAATAAATAAAAATAATTTGCAGTAATGAATTTTTGACACTATCTACTTGCTTTTGGCATATTGCTGGCACATAGACATACCAACATAGAAATTTACATGTCTGCTTATGAGTAACAGATGCAATTAC
Organism: Dipodomys spectabilis; assembly: GCF_019054845.1. NCBI lineage: Eukaryota > Metazoa > Chordata > Mammalia > Rodentia > Heteromyidae > Dipodomys > Dipodomys spectabilis. The sequence continues at coordinate 119,022 of NW_024870824.1, read as the reverse complement.
AAATATATATTATATAACTTTTATTGAGAAAACACAGAGACTGGTAATATTTTATATGACATATAAATATTACTTAAATTTGATAGTCAAAATAATACTATTATTTTATCAAATATCATAAATGGATAAATAGATAAAATATGTCTGTATAGTCATTTTATGGAAAATTATTCTACCATAAAATATGTATTGCCGGTGCCAGTGACTCATGCCTGTAATCCTAGGCTAAGGTCTGAGAATCATGGTTTGAAGCCAGTCCAAGCAGGAAAGTCCATGAGACTCTTTATTTTCAATAAGCTACTAAATAACCAAAGTGGATACAAACACAGACACACATAGAAACACACATTCACACATACAAATATGATAGCATGTATATGAGACTAAAATTAGAGTAGTTTAAACAGTAACTAAAGATGTGATAGTATATGGTTCCTTTTTGAAATATCCAAAATAGTCACAAAGACACTAAAAGCAGATTAGTGTTTTACTAGGAGATGAGAGGGAGGGGAAGTGGAAAAAGATGACATAAAATTGGTACATATTAAAAATGTTTTGAAACTAAAGGTGGTGGTCACACAGAATTGTACACATATGAAATGTCATGCGATTAGAACTTTAAGATAATTACTTTAATGTTATGTAAATTACCTCAATAAAAAATAAGAAAAAAATAATACACAGAAAGTTAATAATTTGCTCAAGGTTATTAGGCTAGCCAGTTTCTGATCCAGAATTTAGACTCTAGTAATATCCCTCCATGCACCATGTGTTTTCATAGAGCATCCTACTGAAAACATTATTGGAAAACAACAGAAAATTCTGACTGGGTTAAGCAGACCAGTTTGGATTTTGTACATTATATTATGATGAGAGAAAAGTTTGCAAGTAAGGAGGCGAAGGAGAGATTACTTTCAGTCTTCAGATGGAAGGGATACAGGACTGAAAGAGGAGGCAAGGAGGACTGTGGTGGAGAAGTTCCTAAGGTTTAAGGAAAGACAGGGCGTCTTACCACCATTTAAAAAATTTCATTAGTAACTTTTATTTATATTTACTACAAACACTGATTTACTTTAACGTTACTATTCTGCTTCTTGTTATCCTGGAAGATTATATATTGCCAGGGGCTGGTGGCTCATGCCTGTAATTCTAGCTACTCAGGAGGCTGAGATCTGAGGATCATGGTTCAGAGCCAGCTGGGTAGGAAAGTCCACCAGGCTCTTATCTCAAATTAACCACTAGAAAACCAGAAGTGGCACTGTGGTTCAAAATGGTAGAGCATTAGCCTTTAGCTGAAGAGCTCAGGGACAGCACCCAGACCCAGAGTTCAAGCCCCACGACCTCCCCGCCAAGAAAAAGATTATAATGGTGAACTTTTTTTTTTCTTTAACATTCCCAATACTCATTTTTTAACTTAGTAAATATCAAGTGTATACTGGTAGTTTCTACTTCTTGGGCAGTATCAGAACTTGTACAATTTTTTTTCTTTATTGAGATTAAGTAATCACATAAATTTCACAGTATTTTGGCATAGTGATTCTTAGCTAAAAGTCACCAACACATTTTAACCCTCACAATGCTACAGACTTTAACAATAAAACTATTTCTTCCAAATTGGTTGATTTGTACATTTCTTTCCTTTTACTTAGTATCAGCTGTTTCCTCTTTCTCTCTCATTCCCTCCGTCCCATCACCACCCTTGAGTTGCTTAGTTCACTTTCATCAATGTCCAGTGATGGACCCCTCTGCTGTATTTTTTCACCCATTTACCTCTAGTTCTGTGCCCTTCTCCTAGCTTCCCTCAGATGTGCATATGTATACACCATATATGGGGTCAAGAACATAGAATCATCTAGAAACTATATGAGGACTATAAGAGGAGGCCCTTTGCTTCTTGGGTCCTGTTTACTTTGTCATATATCATTGTGTTTTGAATCTAAAATCTGCATATCAGGGAGAACATGCACCATTTGTTTCTCTGATCTTGGTTTATCTTGCTCAACATGATTTGTTTTAGTTCCATCCATTTCCGTGCAAATGCCATTATTTTGTCCTTTCAAATGGCCATGTAATATTCCATTGTATATAGGTACCACAATTTTTGGATCCATTAATCTATCACCCTTTTTGCTCTTGCCTTGGAAATATATGACATCTTCATAACAAAACAAATGGACCCTAGGGAAGAAGGTCTAGGCTTTTTCTGATATTCACTGTTCTAACCATGCTTGTTTATTTGATAAAGATGTAATACTTATTACTGATAGAAGGACAATTGTGTTATTATTATACAGTTAAAGCATTGTGTACTTAGTATTAGTATTAGTATCATTTTACTATTATGCCTAGTATTCAACTGCTTGGCTGCTTATAGACACATGTTGCTTGTAGCAACATTTCTAAAAATAAAAGACCTGTAAAATTTTCTCTCTGATTATTAAACTACAGGTAGATTTACCATTACTTGTGGTTATTATGGTTTCCAAGAGTATAGAAATTTAAGTACAGAACTTCAAGTATTTAAAGGGAGACTTAAATAATCTCCACCAATGTATAAAGCATATCACTTTATTAATTCATAATAATCTTGACATTGTATGAGAAAATACTTGAAATAACAGCATATGTGGCCAGGTATCATAAATTTAATTGCTAATCTTCATCAAAATCATACCATTGACAAGATTTCACAGGCGTTTAATTTTATTTTCCATATTGATTATATTTGATACTGCTACCCCTGATGATATCAGAATCAGAAGGTAGAATTTATTTTGATAAATATACTATAAAAATCTTAAATTAATGAAGAAATAAGGGATGACATACAACTTCTATTTTATTAAATGATGCTTAAAACATATAGCTTTGTTGGAGCTATGTTTTTCTTTTTCATAGTTTCCTTTGTAGCTCTTTTTACTTTTCCTCTTGTTTCCTCTTTCCTACCAATTTTGGGCAGTTTTCCACTTGACATTCTATATTCCTCTCCTCAAGCCAGCAGAGTAACAAATGCAAGCTTTGGAGACCACTTGAGTCTCTACCTGGAAAATGAGCTGAGCTTTGGAAAAGCTGAAAAGAAATATGCCTTGGTCACTCTATTTCAGACAGCTGAAAAGAATGAAATGGACACATGTCAGATGGAAGACAAAGACCAGAGAGAAGCTACTTCACTTGTGAATTATGTCCTGGAAGACAGCTGCAAGGAGAAAGAAAGAGAATATTAAAAGCAAAAATGTTTTAAAGGCCACTGAAATAAAAGACAGTTCTTTAAAACAAGAAAGGAAATTGGAAAAAGAACATTTGGGAGGGATAAGGCACCTAGTATTTCTTTTAAAAGAGGGTAGAGATGTTAAAAATCTAGAAAAGAAATCTGTAGATGGAAGTGGCCACTGCAGGCATATGAGACTGCAGGTGCCTCGGGTGGCTGTGGTGGAGCGAAGGCTTCTACACTCAAGCAAGGAGAAAAAGAGATAATTCCAGGTCACAAAGGAAGAGCATCTCCAACTATTGGTGGTGAAGGATTCTTCTGCTTTTCCTTCTCCTTCTAAAAAGTTGTGGTGCATTAATGAACCAACTCAGTGTCCTACTGTCAAACTCTTGTGTGACCACATATTACTCATCAGGTGAGTGTGGGAACACCTGGTCTCTTCTGAACACACAGCACTACCAAAGTAGTTAAGCATGGAGGAATTTTTATCTTAACATTTGCACTTACCACATTGCAAATTAGTACCAGTTCAAGATCCACACTTCAAGCAGCTCAGAGGTGAGGAATTCTGATTTCATTCGAGGAAGGTTTGATGGAAGTGTTTGAGGAAGGTTTGCAAGAAGTGAGCAAGAGGAGAGGCTTTGTATTTTGAATCACAAACCACAGCCTGTGAAGGCAGGCAAGGGTAGACTTAGAAAGGGCAAGAGCCTGCTGTAAATTAGATATGAACTACAGTTAGTGACTGAAGATTAAAGATGGATCCAGGTACAACTTTCTTTTGGATGGAAAATGAGCTGGAGGGCCGAGAAAGAATTACAGATGGGTTGGGGGGTGTAGGGTGGGAGGGGTGCAGCTGAGGAGGTGGGAGGGAAGGAATGGGAGAGGAAAAACAAAGGAAGAGGCAACAATGCTGGATAAGAAATGTACTCACATCTTAGCTATAGCAACCCAGATGCCCCTCAGTAGATGAATGGATCAAGAAAATGTGGTATATATACACAATGAAATTCTATGCCTCCTTCAGAAAGAATGACATTGCCCCATTTGTTAGGAAATGGAAAGGCTTGGAAAAAATTATAGTAAGTGAAGTAAGTCAGGCCCAAAGAAACATAGGTCCCATGGTTTCCTTATTTGTAATATCTAGTATATGTTGAGACAAGCAAAAAAGGTCAGATAAGTTGATGTTAGGGAAATGAACCCTAAGATATGTGTTCAAATGTTTTTTTTTTTCTTTCATGTGATTGTTTCTAACACATTTATAGGATTATTTCTTTGTTGCTTTGTATGTCCCTCCCCCACAGTATAACCCCTGCTTTCACTGTATTTGATGCCGGTATAATTTCTGGAGGGGAAGGGGAAAAATAAATCGTTTAAATAGGGATACAGGTGGACCCATGGCAACAATGAGATGTAGAAGTCATTATGTGGAAAAAGGAACTTTACAACTTTGGTGAGGTGGGGCGAAGGATTGGGTGGTGGGAGGCGGGGAGAGAATGGGAAGGGATGGGAAGGGGAAACAAGGAAGGAGGCTACAATGCTTGATAAGAAATGTACTCATTATCTTGCCCATGTAATTGTAACCCCTCTATACAGTATTTTCACAATAAAAAACTTAATTAAAAAAGAGTAACAGAGAGACAGAGGGAGAAAAAAAGAATTAAGGATGGTTCACATGTTCTCTCTGGTGCATCATATCAAACTATGATGCATACTTATATTTCTGAAGTAGATTCTTGCTTTGTAACCTAGGCTGAACTTGAACTTGCAATTTACCTGTCTGGGCTTCCTAAGTGTTTGGATTGCAAGCATGAACTACTATGCCTAGACGATGACCCCTACTAATTTAAGGGAAGAAATTTACCTCATTCTTTTCTTATGGAGCTTCTTAGTTCATAAAGTAAAACTAAGTGGTTTTATTGGGAAAATAATATTATAATTTTGTTTGTTATTTTTAGGCCACTAATTTTCTCAGAATGTTTGGTAGTGGAAGCATATCCTTAAGGAATACATTTAGTCATGGTTAAGAGACTTAAATGTGACAACTTCTTCACTTTGAAGAGTAAGGGCTGACAGAGGTCAGCTGCTTCAGCTTCCCAGATGATGACAACAGCTAGTATTAATTGTTGCTAAATACATTAGACACATCCTTTATTCCCCATTGAGTCATATCTGCATGGTGGATTTCTCAGTGAAGTTATTGTGAACAATATATTTGCTTCTTTTCTCTGATTTATCTCAGGGAACACAATTATAATGACATGATTTTGATCAGCCAGTTAGCTACTTTCATCATAAACTGCCAATTCTAATGTTCATGGCTAATTTATTTAAAATCGTACTTTAAAAACCATTATTTGTGGAACACATTCCCATCAAATATGTATTGTAGATTATCTTCCTATGCCTTTATAAATACTTCCATACTAAATATAAATATTTCTCTTTGGTTGAGATTAGATTCTGCTGAGCTGGTTCTGTAGCCATCCAGGGTCTGCACAGCTATTATCCCTAATGCACTGACGGGTAATAACTCAGTCCGCTCTCTGCTTTCTAAACCAATCCTCAGACCTACTCCATCAATTTTTGTGTGTGACTACTGTGAGTTCCTTTTGCTTACTAAAATCGCATGCTTTTCACTCCATCTAGGTCCCAAAGCAGTAGGTACTGTTTGTTAAATCTGCAGAGAGATTTAAAGTATTGGTTATCAATACTCCACAGTTGTTATTGCTAAGGAATGAGATTTTTTTTTTTTTATTGTCAGGCTAGCTTTCCAGATCTCAACTGGCAAATTTTAAAAAGAGTTGCTATAGATTTGAGTACTCCAGGGACATTCTTTTCTCTAATCAACATAACAACACGATATAACTGATGAACACTCCTAGAGCTCTACCTAGTATTTACACGTGGAAGTGAGCTTTTCCTTTTAAGGTGGAATCAGGAGCTCTTTAAGATTTAGTGATTAACCCGGACAGGAAACATCATAGAAGTTAGGATAGATGCTTGCCCTGGAAAATCCATCCCAACACATAAAAGGTTTTCAACCTCAGGAGTCAAACACATCCTTTGGATTAGGTATAGGTGAATAATTGACTTGTGTTTATGTTCCAGGGATTAAAAGGATACAAAAGACAGTTGCCAGCATTTTTAGTAGGGCAAATTAGCATGTAAACAAGAAAATTACAAATATATGCATTAAATATTGGAAGAAACATGTGTGATACAGTAATTTTGCTTTCATTATCTTCCCTTCCTTCCTTTCCTCCCTTCCTCCCTTCCACTCCCCCCCTCCCTCTCCCCCTTCCTCTCTTCTTCTTCTTCTTCTTCTTCCTCTCCTCCTCCTCCTCCTCCTTCTTCTTCGTTTTAGTGGTAATGAAATTGGAACCAGGCCTTCTGTTGTTAGTCTCACATTCTGCCATTTGATCCATTCCTCTATACTTTTCCCCCCCTCCTTTTAGGTGATTTTACCTGAAGCTGGCCTGCATGCATAGTCCTCCTACCTTATGATTCCCAAGTAACTGGGATGACAGATGTGTACCACTACACTCAACTTTTTATTGTTTGAGATGCAGTCTTGTGTGACTTTTGGCTAGATTCTTCCAATCTCCCTTCTGAATTAGCTAGGATTACAGGAAGGAACTACCAGGCCTGGCCTGTTATTTTTAAATTCATTTTTATTAGCTTACATTAGTCATACAGAAAGTGACTTCACTGTTACATTTCCACACATGCTTACACTATGTCCCAATCAATCTCACTCCTTTATCACTCTCCCTTCCTCTCTTCCCCTGTTGGTTTGTTTTTAACAGATGGAATAATGCATTTCATTCAGGGATACTGGAAGGATCCAGGGAAGTTCTATAAGAAAAAAAATGTTATAATAAGAAGGATTTTTGTAGGTAGAGGGATAAGAAGCCCTGCATCATACAGGGAGATTAATTTGAAAAGACCCAGGCACAGGAGAAAGCATGTGTTTTTTTCCCTTCATGTTAATACAATTTGTTTTTCCAGCATGACTCTACTCATTAAGGTAGTACCCTGTCAATAACACAGATTTGGTAACTAAGGCAAAGGGTACTATTTCATGCTATCTAAGAGGGATAATGAAACAGAGATGTGTTTGTACCAGAACTTACCATGATAATAAATTTTATGCCAGAAAAAAAATGGAGTCCATACTTCTAACATAAGGATGGATTGGTATGATGAGCCATTTTTTTTTTTTTAGAAATACATAAGTTAAAAATACACTGGGACATGGTAAGTTATACAGGTTTCTAGGCATTCACACAGTGAGACCACAGGAAGATATTCTTAGGAGAGGATCACAAAGTCTCAGTAGCTAAGTGCATATAATCATATACAATAATATTTATCAAAATGAAATCAAGAAATGGAAATGATTTTTTTCTTTGTTGTTGTTTTTATTTTCTTTCCCTTTTTTTCTGATTAATTTACTTGTCTCTGGGAGGATCAAGGAGGGTACAGAAAGGGTGGGCAAAGAGTAAACAAATGCAGCAGTGGTGCTCAGTAGACACTATGCTGAAAACAAATTATACAAGTTATGAATAGGGACGGGAGGGAGAAACTAGAAAAGAGTGAGAGGGAAGAGGTGATATTGTTCAAAAAGAAATGTATTCTTTATCTGACTTATGTTAACTGTAACCCCTCTGTATATCACTTTTAAAATAACAACACAATTTTATAAAATTCAAAATGATCCTATTAGTCTAGAAGAAATTTTATACATACAAAAGTCTCCCAGACAGTTATTATAACTATAACAATGTGCATAAATGAAAAACGCTAATTTCCTGTGAGCATTAGATCATTATCTTGACATCATATTGATAGGTTGTTTATGGTTCTGTCTCCATTATGAGGACTGAAAAGAAAGAAGTGATAAATGATATTAAATATTCTTTTTTAAAAAACTTCTTTTCATTTTTGCAGCACTAGGATTTTGAACTCAGGTCTATGCTTGCTAAGAAACAATGTAGCACCTTTACCATGCTCCAACCTTTATTTTTATTAACTTTAAGTTAAAAGTAAGATAAGATCTTGTCTCCTTTTCTAGATTGAATTTTGGTCACAATCCTGCTATCTATGCCTTCCATTTAGGTGGGAATACAGGTAAGGAGCACCATGCCCCATTGGTTTTTTTGAGATGCCTTTTTTGCTTGAACTGATCACAAAGACACAAACTTCTCATCTCTATCCTTCTCTTACTGGGATTAGAAATATAAACTAGCTACCCAACATGTTTGGTGTGCAGACAGCAATATAACGATTTGAAAATATTTTTACTATGTCTCATAGTTACTACACTAATAACAGATGTTTCACCTGTTATTGTTTTAATTATAGGGTTATTGTGGAAAGGCAAAGTATTCAAATGAAATGCAAAGTGAATGAATGAATCTTAAAAAGCCCAAAGACTATGATCATGTACCCTGGTGATTATTTTTGAGATTTCATGTTTAGGAGTGTTCCTTTCCAGTTCTGATACCAAATAGTTTCTATTAAGCTCACATTCTTGATGAGGTTAATTATTCAACAATGTTGTCCTTTCTCTGTTCACAAGCTTGTTTCTTCCTTTCTGTCCACAGGCTCTCTCTTATTTCTACCTTGTTGTTAAAACTGACTTTCTTTAACATTCTCCTATGACACAGATCAACAGGGGAATGAGTTCTATTAAAGAAGATCTTTAGAATGAAATCAACTGTGGAATGTTTTACAAATGTGGTTCAATAAACTCCATATAATTTCAAAAGAAAATGATGCGTACAAGAGCATCTTGGGAATTAGCATAAAAAACACGGCCTCACTTAGACTCGGGCAAGAAGGCCCTTTGGGAGAACAGGACTACTTTCAAATAGCCCTAGCAGAGGAAGAAAAAAAATCTCTTACTGGGGTTTTAAAGAACAAAATTTGCATATTAATAGAAGATTAAAGTGCCCATCAAGTATTCTGAAGCAGTTACTTTCTCTTGTCTATTTTGTTCTTCACATAAACATCTTTCATAATAAAAAGGAACTTGTGCCTTTGCTATTTCAATGAGTCTCCAAGGTTTCCTGTTACAATAGGACAGATTTTTGAAATGGCTGAAACCCTTGAATAAAGCTCTTTGGATTTTTATTTATTAGCACAATGAAGGGGTTACTTTTAGGAGAAAAATAGAGTACTTTAGAAGAAGGACCAATCAGAAAATGATCTTTAAGGGAGACTCCTTCCCTAGTCTTCCCTCCCTCTCAAAAAAATAATTCACACACACACACACACACACACACACACAGTGAAAAGTAAAGGAGAAAGAGAATATCCACAGTAATAATTAAGTTAATAAATCTAAAACTTCTCATAGTAAATAATATATATTTCAGAAATGAATTTTAGTACAACCGACAACAGTAAGAAAGGGAAAGATTCCTAGGTGCAAAGTAGCCCAGTAGCATTCTAATGGGGCATCATTGTGTCAAACACACAATGGCGGCCACATACTTCCCATGTGAGTTTCTGATGATATAGCAAGCAGGCATAGTCCTTTGAGCAAAGGTAGATGTTGTTCTTCCTGAAAAACCCACGAATATTAAAACCTAGTGTTGTAGGGTAAATCATCCCAGAAGCCACATTTTAAAATATAGAATATTGGAGTCTTTATTATACAGTTAACAGGCTGCAGGCCGCCAGTTGTTACAAAGGCCTGCAGCATGCAAATACAAATAACACAGCTAGGAAACATGCTAAAGAGGAAAGAAAGAACAAAAACAATACCAACAAGCCAATTCAGCTCCAATGGAGAGCTGAATTGGGACTCTATGATGACTGGAAATGAGCCAGGAGACAGGACACAGGACATGACCAAGGGAGACACACGTGGCATTGAGTCCAGCGGCTAGGCTGGTCCGGGACTAAAGCAGGGGGGCGGAGGCAGATCTTCAGGAAATTCCCAGTCCAAGGCACTGGACTGACAGATTCAGTAACCTATCAGCCAAGTGCCTGCCCCTGCCTCCAGGGGTCCGGGCACGCCCATTACCTGGGAGGCAGGTGATGGAGGGGGGGGGGGAGGGTGGTTTCCCTTCCCCAGCATGAAGACAAGATGCCAGACCTTACCATCCACCATGTAGCCAATATGGTGCCGGCCAGACACTGACCTCCTTACTTCACCAGGAATATAGTCGAAATAGAAATATCCAAAGCTATATGAATATACACATTTGCCATGTCAGTAAAACTTGGTATGTACTAAATTTTAGGCAGGAGTAACATGATGTTCACTTATTTATTTAGCAATCAAGGAGATGGGTTGTCCTGAGAATCTGATGCGCTTCCCGGGCTTCTCCGTCTCCCAGCTGCGGCTCTTACTCCTGGTTCTTTCCGTTTCACAGCTGCCTTCCTGCTCTGAGACCTGAGAGCGTCTCTCTCTCCCTCTTTATCTGAGTTCAGTAAGGAGCAGTCAGAGGCAGTCACATGCAATGTGGATTCTTTTTCACTGATTTTTAATGGCAACTGATATTTTTCAGATGAATTCTCTAAGCTAGACAATTTTTTCAAATAATAGCACGTCTGTCTCTTCAATGAAGAATGTGTGGAATAAAGAGATTCAGATGTGGATTTGTTTTTCATATTCTCTCTTAGTTTTAGATGTGAAATAGCCATTTCCATTATGATTGGGATGGAAATCCCTTTCTGTGAATCTCCTGTGTGCACCCTCAGCTTGAAAATGGTACTTTTTACAATGGACTTTTGTGTGCCTGTTTGGTTGTGCTTTCCAGCTTTCAGCTCCTAGGTCTCTGTAACCTTAATTACAAAGACACAGGGGAAAAGCGTCGTCAGGATAAAGCTATAAAGGCTTTGGAAAACTCACCTCGCTCCTCTCCTCCTACTCTGAAGATGGTCACAACAGCTCCTTGCAAGCTGAGCAGGACATCTTAGCAGGCCTCAGCCTGCTGTCAGTACTGAGGTCCCAAGCCTTTGATGTTTTAGATGTTTTTCAGATAAGGTCTCACATTATTGCCTGGAGCCTGCCTCACACTGAAATCCTTCCTTTTTATGTTCTCTGCCCGGTTAGACTTACAGGTTCATACCACTATGCCTGTCCTATTGGTCGTAATTAGGTTTTACTGTTTGCCTGGGCTGACCTTGAACCATGATCTTCCTGTTTTTTGCCTGCTGATTAACTTGGATCACAGGTGCATACCATCTTGCCCAATTTGTATCTTTCTTGTTTGTTTGCTTGTTTGCTGGTACTGGGGCTGATACTTGACTCAAGGGCTGGGTGCTGTCCCATAGGATTCTTTTGCTCAATACTCTTACTCTACCATTGGAGCCAGTTCTGTCTTTTTAGTGGCTAATTGGAGATAGGAGTCTTTTGAACTTCTCTTCCTAGTATGGCTTTGAACTTCAGTTTTTATATCTCAGCCTCCTGAGTAGCTAGGATTAAAAGCATAAGCATCTATGTCTTCTCATCTGTAACTTTTTATCTTACCATAAATCCTGTGAGAAATTGATAAAGGAGAAGCATTTTTCTGACTGCTAATTCTGAAGATGTTCAGAAAGCATTATAAGTATCTACTTGAAGAACATCTCCACAATATTAGTGCATGGAACAAAAAAATAATGCCTAAAATTGACTTTAAATTTTTCAGAGTTGCTCACTGGCAAGTATTGTTTTATTTTATAACTTTATTTTTAATATAATTCCCATTGTGCTTTTTGTATGTGTGCTGATCCTGGAGTTTGAACTCAGGACATAGGCACTGTCCCTGAACTAAGTATAGTTAGTACTCTACCATTTGAGCCACAACTCTACTTCTGGCTTTTTGGTAATTAATTGGAGATAAGAGCCTCATGGACTTTCCTTCCTAGGATGACTTTGACCCATGATCCTCAGATCATTTTTCTGAGTTACTAGGATTATAGGTGTAAGCCACTGGCATTGGGTTTCCAATATTACTTTATGAATCAAAGTGAATGAGCTGGAGATAACAGCTCAATTGTAAACCACTTTAATAGCAGGCACAACAACCTTGGTTTAATACTGAGTACAGAATAAAAGAAAGGAAGGGAAAAAAGAAAGAGAAAGGAAGGAAAGAAAAAAAGAAGGAAGAAAAGAAAAAAGGAAAGTGATTGAATGACAGTAAAAATTGTCAGGAAATATTTGAAATTATTGTTTGTTTGGTTTTTTTATTGCCAGTCCTGGGGATTAAACTCAGGGCCTGGGCACTGTCCCTGAGCTTCTTTTGCTCAAGGTTAGCACACAGAGCCACTTATGGGTTTTTCTGTTTATGTGGTACTGAGGAATTGAACTCAGGGCTTCATGCATGCTAGGCAAGCATTCTACCACTAAGCTACATTCCCAGTTACATTCTTATTGTTACATTTCTAAAAAGAAAATGATGGTGATCATGTTTAATGGCCATTGGATTGTCTTGGCACCTTAACTTTATTATATCTGCCTTCTTGAGTGCTCCCTGTTTTGCCCCTCAAGTCATCTTCTTCCCCTGGCATTTTCTTCCTTTCTGATACTTGCTTATTCATCTTTACCTTGTATCTACTACCATTAAGTGGTCAATGATCATTACTAATGTGAGCAAATGCTGACGGAGCCCTTCCTTTCAGACATACAACATCACATTAAAAATGAGGAAGCCACAGATTGGCAAAGGCCACGTAGGTGATGAATGGCTGACTTGCACCCAGATTTTCTTGACATTCAAGTGCACCTTCTTAAAGAGTTTATATCTGTATCTGCCATGTCAGTTACAGCCTATCTGGTAACTTTTGATGGCTCTACAGGGCTCCTTTCTAGGATTTTTATTATTTTCCTATGCTTCATTATCTTGTGGTGATTTCATAAAACTTGTGATCTGGACCTGTGTGTTGCTGGCTTTGGAATCTATACTTCTGAATCTATTCTTCTATTCAACTTGACTCACCATCTGTGCTGTGTACTGGCTTTCCAGTAGGAACATCTATAAAGAGGTTCCACAGACCTCAGAGAACCAAGAGAATAAAATTTTGTTTATAAAATTCCTTTATTACTCTTAATCTCCTAATTAAAAAAATATTGTTTAACCAAGCTGATTTCTCCATTTTTAAATTTCCATTCCCTTTACTCTAATAGATCACTAAATCCTATCAATTTTCCCTGACATTTTCCTTTGTGTATTATTTAGATTTCCTCTTTATACCTACTCCCTTGGTTCTGTTTATTTCAGGAATAGAATTCTTAATAGTTTTATTGTTAGGATGTGAACCAATGTATGTTCATTGTACACTAGTGAGAAAACAAAAAAATCACAGTGAAGAAATCTAGATTACTATTCTTCTTATGTATAGAAAACCATGATGCTTATTTAATTCATTTCATTTAGCCTGTTTCTGTTGTTACATATTAAATATATTAGTATCATATTCCACACACTATTTTTATAACTTTCTTTTCCTTAATCTGTCAGTAACAGATTCCCAAATAATGATATTTTTCTACAATATGGTGTCCAATGTGTGCTCTGGGTTTTATTATGAGGTTGTTACACAATTTGATCACTCCCTCATTGTCTGGTAGATAAAATGTTTATGAATCTTTGTACACTTAAATCAGACTACACACATCATTAACTTTTAAGAGAATTTCCCCTATGTGCTAGCCTGTTTAGACTTTGTTTTTTAAAAGAAAATTTTTCATCAAAAGTATTAGATATGATTGTACATAAATCAGAAAAAAATCACTTAAGCCAAAAAAGAAAATGCAATTATTATTATGATGCAAATCAAGACAAATAATGTACATTCATTATAACTTGCTATTTACAATTTTACAATATATTTAACATGTATATATGTAATTACATATGTATATGTAACCACGAAATCTATTTCTATGTATATTGGCTTTCTACCTGTGCCTCCATTTATTTCAATATATCAGTTTATAGTGTGATATTATTATTTTTTAGTGCCTATCCTGGAGCTTGAACACAGGGTCTGGGTAGTTTTTCACTCAAGGCTAGCATTCTATCACTTGAACTACAGCTCCACTTCTACCTTTTTTGATGATTAATTGGATTTAAGAGTCCTAAAACCTGCCCTAGTTAGCTTCAAACCATGATCCTCAGATATCTGCCTCCTAAAGAGCTAGGATTATAGGCAAGAACGACTGTAATATAATTCGTTTTTTGTGTTTGTTTGTTTGTGTTTGTTTTTGTTGATCCTGGAGCTTGAACTCAGGGTCTGGGCATTGTCTGTGAGCCTCTTTTTGCTCAAGGCTAGTATTCTACCACTTGAGCCACAGCTCAACTTCTGGCTTTTTCTGAGTAGTTTATTGGAGATAAGAGTATCACTGGACTTTTCTGTCTGGGCTGGCTTCAAACCGCAATCCTCAGATCCCAATGTCCTCAGTAGCTAGGATTACAGGCGTGAACCAGTGGCACTAAGCTTAGAATGTGATTCTTAATGGCTAAAGAGTACACAATTGTGTGACTAAAGGATAATTTCCTATCCAGCCTTGTTACCCCCTCCTTCCTTTGTTTTTTCCCTACCATCCCTTCCCTTCCCAACTTCCCCTGCCCCCTCCCCAGCCCCGAGGTTGTGAAGTTCATTTTCAACATAGTGTCTTGTATATCTCATTGTTACAATGGGTTAACTTGTATCCCTATTTAAGCATTTTGTTTTTTCCCTTCCCTTCCCCAAATTAGAAAAATGTAAACACAAGATTCAGGGCACTGGAATCAAATACACTATAACCCCTGTTTTTCATTCACTGTTTTTTTAAAAACAATCTTAGCAAGCTACATTTTAAATCAATTAATCAAGAATTAGTTTGAACATTTTCCACATGATAACTGGCTATTAGTTTTTAATTTTTTTCTGCAATAGATTTTATTTATTCAAGGATTAAAAAAAGAACTTCCATAGGATCCAGCCATACCACTTCGCAGTATATACTCAGAAGAATAAAAGTCAGTTTACATATTTATTCATATTTTTTGTGGCACAATTCATGAGTCAGATTATGTAATCAGACTTGGTGCCTATCATTGTGTCAGTGGATAAAGAAAATGTATACATGCCCAATATAGTATTACTCAGTCATAAAGGAAACACTACTTTGTTGAAAAATGGATGGAGCTAGAGATAATCATGTTTAGTGTAGTAAGCAGCCTTAGGAAGACTAAGATCACATTCTCTTTTGCTTGTGGAAGTTTGTGTGAGGGACAAAAGAAAAAAGGTCATATTTGTAAACATGAGACAGTACCAGGATAGAGAAGGGAAGGAAAAGGGCGATTTCTCACTAAGTTGTCTTTGCTTATTCTAGATTTTTTTTTTTTTTGGTTTGGCTTTATTTTCCCTCTATAGCCTAATATTTGTGAAGCCAATAAACTCTATTGTTTCCTCCACTTCCTTTGAATAGATATAATGGCTTTTTATCAGTTTAGTATTCCAGTTACTTTACCTTATCTGACTGCTCTCTCTTACACATAAGGCAAAATTGTGTGTTCAAAGTCAGACATTGGACTATTAGGTATACATGAACTGCAGACCACACAACGAGGTATTAGAAGAAGAAAACACATTGTTTCCATCTTATTACACTCTTTAGTTTCATTAATGTGTTAACAAGATGAGCTGAAGTCACATAAAGTATTAACATAAACTACAGTTTTATGGTATCTATAACCCTTCTCATCCTATTTGCTTTGACTTTTTATCTATCTGACTCATAAAATGAAAAGTATCAACAAAATACGGAAGAAGGACTCACTATGATAACCATAATGCTATAACTTTCTATTATCTTAAATAAATTACCATATGGGACTCTTTGATCTTAATTTCTTAAGGAATATTTTAGATAGAGAGATATTATCTTCTTTTAGCACCTCTATGTATTTCTGGATTTAAAATTTAATTTTCTTTTTCTTCTTTTCTGTTACTTTTTCTAGACATGCATGAAATACTTCTATTCAGAGAGTTAAGAATTAAAATTGTATCTACATTAATTTGGTGCTGAAATATACCACTTTCATTTCTCTATTCTGATTTAGCTTAACTAATATTGAAAACTATAGAGCCACAGAACTGCAAATATAGATAGATTTCACTTCCACTGTTCATTAAGTTTCTTCACTGAAATTTATTTTATACATTTCGATATCAATACAGGAAATCAAAGTTTATATGATTTGGATCTGATGATCAGAAAAAGCAAGTTTTTACCCATAATTCTTTAAACTAATAATAATCCTTTTCTTTTGCATAGACATTTCATATGCTGTCTGTACACACATACAAAATTGTATCTTGTAAAATTAGAATGTCATATAATATTTCTATATAATCATCTTCTGCCACCCAGTTTTTTTCCATGTCACTGTCCTTCTTTGACAACCATTTAAAATGGTGCCTTAGATTTAATCTAACCAGTTCCATATTGAGTATATTTTAGGTTCATTCCATATTTTTCCTATTTTAAACAAAAATTTCATGGACATTGTTTTGCCATGCAGTGGTAATTCTTTCCTTAGGGTGAATTTCTCATAATGCAATAGCTGGATCAAAGGGGACACACAATGTAAGACTTTTGCTATGTGCTGCCTGACTTCCCCACTATAGGGGCCTCAGTTCAACCGCCACCAGCAGCCCACTGCTAATTTATAAAGTACATCATAAAGTCTTCAATGTAATCATTGGTTCTCATGAATTAGGGGCTGTTACTTAGTAACAATGTATTAAGATGTTCCTCTTTTCAGATTTGGTTTCTAGTCCTGGTAGGAGGCAGAAGAGGGACTACTTCTTTCCATTTTTTTTTCCCTTTTGTGTATATCTCACATGCTACCTGCATTCGGGAGATATTCAGAAACATCAGTTACCTTCCCAATTTTTAAATCTGATTCCATATATACAAGTGTACAAATACACAAATACACTATGATGACAGAAATTTGCATCAGTATTTGACTGGAGTCTAATTTGTTTCCTGACAATAACATTATAAGAATCCAAGAATGTCAAGGCGTTTGTGGCTTACAGTGAACTGACAAGGCAAAGGGTTATGCTATAGGATTTAATTGGACTTCAAAGAATGAATTGATTTGAATTGGCCTAATAGACCTGAAGGCAAAAGTTTACAAAGAAAAAAAAACAACTTAGACAATAGAACATAGGCAGCACACATTTAGGATATGACATGGAAAAAAGGAAATAACTAATGATTACTGATTTTTTTAATTCTGCATTAATGTCTATGTCAGGCAAATTACTTAAAAAAAAAAAAAAACCCAAACACTACAAGTAATGTTATTTTCTCATTTCATGGCATCCCAGGAGATTCAATTACTTTCTTACCCAAGCATATATGCTTGTAATTTACAAAAGGTTATCAATTCATGTCAATAGTTTGCCTTAATTTCTGTGCAATTGTTCTGTGATTAGGCTCTGTATCTAGTTCCAAATCTTTTGGTCAGAGCCCTCTTAGGTTGAATTTTTTTGGCTCATTATAACAATTAGTAATTCTAATTATGTGACATTTAAATAAGGCCAATAGAAAGCAATAATTAATTTATAAATGTATAAGTAAACACTTATTGGTTGGTATGCAAGTGTACTAATTGCAAATGTATGAATTGAAATATGGTATGTCCAGGGAATAATTCAAATGGTGTTATTCCTTAGAAAGGCTAATGTCCTCTTCAACAAAATGAACACTGGAAAATCAGTAGTGGAGTAGTGGGGAGTGAGACCAAGGGGAGGGAGTAGATGAATGAAAAGAGGAAGAGGGAGAGAATGCCATCATAAAAGTCAACATGGAGTAGGGTTGAGAGGAATGTGAAAGAATGACAGAGGTGACATCTATCAAGATTCATTGTACATATAAATTGTTTTGTGGAAAGAGAACTACTTTGTACAACTACTGAAAAATAATAAAATAATCCTAGCTACTCAGAAGGCTGAGATCTGAGGACTGTTGTTTGAAGCCAGCCCTAGCAGGAATGTCTGTGAGAATCATCTCCAATTAGCCACCAGAAAACTGGAAGTGGAGCTGTGGCCGGAACAATGCTCAGGGCCTGAATTCAAGCCCCACAACTGACTAAATAAAAACAAAGGAGAGGCAACAGTGCTCCATAGGAAATGTACTCATTACCTTGCTCATGTAACTGTAACCCCTCTGTTCAGCATTTTTACAATTAAAAAAATGTACAAAGAAAGAAAGCAAGGAATACTTGAAATTAAAATTTATCACTTGATGCCACAGAAAAAGTTCAATTCCCTAGTCTCTGTAGTTTATTGCTAAACCAATTCTCCAAGTGTATCAGAGCCTTAGATATCCACAATATTCATTGCTTACATTTCCACCAAACTGAGAGTTCCCAAATGTAATACCACTCTCCACCAAAATTGTGTCTGCGCATGTAAAGTTAAATAAAAACTTATTACATCAATATTACAGACACTAAACAACTTTACCTGAACTATTTAGATAGTTGAGTCAAAAACATATTCTAGTAATCTGGAGGTATTTTCAAATACTCTCATTTAGACTAATTGTTCTTCTTTTTGACTACTTCTTCTAAAATTATAACCCCCCCAAAAAACAAACCCCAACCTTTGCTTAAAAGTAGTTAGTAGCCTATATTTGTAGCTACATTAATTTATGATTAAAAATTTTAAGCTGAATTATCTAGATAAATTCCCTTATTTTTAACTTTCTTTTTCTTAAGGTCCTGTCCTCTTTTTAACACCAAACAACAGCTTCTCTAGAGCAGCTGCAGCCTGAATTGGGAACATTGTTTTTTCTATCTTGAGAACCTGTGAAGCCTAGATTGGGCTGGACTGAATATAGTGTGTCATGTGACTCAGATCCCTGGGTGTTAAGCATCCTACCTTTGAAACTTGTTATCTTCTCAGCATTCACCTTCACTCTCCTGATTTGAGCACCTTCCACTTTATTCTTCACTATTGGGTTTTCTGTTCAATTTAGTTCAGTCTAATGTTCTGATTTTTTTTTCTTCTACAGGACAAGAACTAATGCTCTAATTTAGAGGACTCAAGTACCATTTTTGTCCATTCTTCATCAGCGATTGCACTATTCAAGTTCTTTGCTTTTTTTACTTGAATGCCATAATTTGTTCCTGTTATACAGACTGAGAAATCTTAGCCCTATATTAAAAAAGGTCTCATCATCAGCTTCAGACACCTTAGTATATAGAATACAAAGGAAATAGCATAGAATGAATAAAAGGGTCTCTGACTTTAGGAATGAAAGCCCACAAAATAGAAGGTCAAAATTAGCTTGTTTTTTTTTTTTTTTGAATAGCTAATCAGTGGGGATCTCCAAATGTAAGCTGCATCATATCTGTGTGTCCAAAGACAGCTGAATGTGGAATTACAATGTAGTAAATTATTGCAAATGACAATATGGAGGAATATATTGAAAACAAAAGATGTGGAAAACTACATGCAACTAATGTTTAATGTAGCCTTTGTAAACAGGTATCCAAAGAAGTTTAAATTATTAAAAATTAACTTGCTAAAGCTACCATGAGAATGAAATAATTATTTAGTGCAAGAAGATAATGTGAAAATCAGTGCACATTTAACGTAAAATAAACACAGATAATGTTTTACCTGATAATTTGGACATTAACTATGGATAAAAACAAAGACATTATAGAGAATTGTTCAGTAATCTCTAAATTTGTAGGGAGATTATTGCTAGACAATTAAGAATCAATAATAGTTGACCCAGGAAAGCCCCAGAAAGAATAAAAATATATTATTATTATTTGTTGTTGTTGATTGGTTGGTTTAAGATATATTTAGGGAATGTGAGATATTATAATTATGTTTCTAATATTATTAATATTTTTAAAGTTGTAACTGGAATATATTTGACATGTTCAGAGATCTTAAGTGGAAACTCTGATGAGTTTTGGCAAATGCAGCCATCTTTTTGTCACATCTCTATGAAGGTATAAAATATTTTCATTAGATTACACACACACACACACACACACACACACACACACACACACACACACACACACACACACACACACAGATTGTCCTGTTGCTCAGCTATTTCCAAGCTCACAACTGGTGTGCTCTATCACTTGGACAACATTTCTAGTCCAGCTGTTTTGCTGGTTAGCTGGAGATAGAGACTCACAGGAAGTTTTACCCGTGCTAGCTTTGAACCATGAGATTTATTTATCAACCTCCTGAGTGACTGGTATTACAGACCTGAGCCACCATCACTCAGGTCAAGCAAGAACATTTGTTCATATGTTTCCCAATTAATCACCCTCCCTGTCCACAGAAGCAATCTCTGATCTCATATTCATTATTATAGTTTAATTTACTGTTTTAAAGCTTTCTATGAATGGAATTGTGTAGTGCATAATTGTTTGTGTCTGGCTTTACCTGTATAGTTGTGAATATCAGGTTTTTTGTTGTTGCTTTTTTAGAATTGCTGAATTGTGGTTTGTTGTTTGAATACTCGAAGTTTTTGGCTTTTTATCAATAGAGCATGTATGATTTTTTTACATCTGTATTGGTCATGGATATCAGCTTTATTACTTTTTGATGAACAGCTAGGTCTGAAATTACTGGGAAAAGGATAGTTTGTTCTCTGCTTAACTTCACAAGAAACTTCCATGTAGTTTTATATTGTTGAACCGTTTATGTCCATTAACAATGTACAAGAGTTTCCTCTTTATTCTTGCCAAAATTTAGGGTTTTGAGTATTTTAACAGCTATTTTAATAAGTACAGAGGGAATTTTCTTACATTAAATTTGTACTTTTTGATATCAGATAACCACAAATTATTGACATATTTATTATTATCTCTTTGTGTATTTCTTTTTATAAAGTTACTATCTACATCTTTTCTTCGTTTTAAAATTTTACTTTCATTATTTGATGAAGTTACATATAATTGAACAGGGTTCTTTATAAAAATCTATTCTGTAATAGATTATTCTATAGATTACATGAATCTATAGAATTTATTTTTATAATGAATCATTTTGATGAACAGAACCTCATAATTTTGATGACATCTATATCAATAATGTTTTTTATGGTTGCGTTGCTGGAAAGAAAACTTTTCATATCCAAAATTCGAATAAGATTTTCTTTTCTTTTCAATGGTACTATAGTTTTAGATTTAATATTTATATTAATAATTTCTATTGAATTAATATCTATATCCCCAGTTTGAATTATTTCATGTTTTTTATTGCTTCATTTGTTAAAAACTTTTCTTTTCTCCTTAATTTGCTTTGGAACATATGTCAAAAGTCAAGTCAACCAAATGCCAACACTTGCACCTGTAATCCTAGCTACTCAGGAGACTGGTGTCTGCGAATCACAGTTCAAATCTAGTCTAGGCAGGAAAATCCATAAGATTCCAATTAATCACCAAAAAGTTGGAAGTGAAGCATTGGCTCAAGTGGTAGAGTGTGAGCCTAGAACAATAAAGCTTGAGACAGTGCCAAGGTTCTGAGTTCAAGCCTCAGGATTGGTGTGTGTGCGTGTGCGTGCGCGTGCACGTGTCTTAGGGCTGAGTGCTGGGCTGGTATGCTAGAGGTTCAATTCTTAACCCTGCAAAATGACAAGAAAACAATCCACAACAGATATATGTGGCTACAGATTTTCATTCTTTTGTGCTAGATTTGATCATTTGTGTCCTTAAAATCATTTTTCATTTCCTCCAAATTTCTCAAGATGTCACAAACTGCTCATTGTATTCCTTTATCCATCAAGTGACTATAAATACATTGCATGACTATAATTTTTTTTTTTTTTTTGGGTCCGGTCGTGGGGTCTGACCTCTGGGCCTGGGCGCTGTCCCTCAGCTCTTCAGCTCAAGGCTAGCGCTCTACCACTTGAGCCACAGCACCACTTCTGGCTTTTTTCTTTTTGCTTATGTGGTGTTGAGGAATCGAACCCAGGGCCTCAGGCAATGCAAGGCAAGCTCTCTACCACTGAGCCACCTTCCCAGCCCATGACTCTAATATTTAATGCTAAGCTCCTTTCAACATTTCTGCAACTTTTAATTTGTATTTTCTTTTCTTTTTTTTTTTTGTAGTTCATGGGACCTGAGCTATGGGCCTGGACACTGTCCCTCAGCTCTTCAGCTCAAGGCTTGTACTCTACCACTTGAGCCACAATTCCACTTCTGGCTTTTTCTGTTTATGTGGCACTGAGGAATTGAACCCAGGGCCTCATGCATGCAAGGCAAGCACTCTACTACTGAGCCACCTTCCCAGGCCTCATTTTCTTTTTAATTCATTTATGTTTTTCACTTTTACTAGTCATGTCAATGTTTCAAAAATATTTTTCTTTGTATTTCCTCCACTGTTTTGATATGAGCTATCACTTTTTTTATTGTGATAATACTGTACAGAGGGGTTACAATTACATGGGCAAGATAATGAGTACATTTCTTTTTTTTTTTTGGGTCCAGTCATGGGGCCTGAACTCTGGGCCTGGGCACTGTCCCTCAGCTCTTCAGCTCAAGGCTAGTGCTCTACCACTTGAGCCACAGCGCCACTTCCGGCTTTTTTCTTTTTGCTTATGTGGTGCTGAGGAATCGAACTCAGGGCCTCATGCATGCAAGGCAAGCACTCTACCACTGGGCCACCTTCCCAGCCCACACGAGTACATTTCTTATCAAGCATTGTAGCCTCCTCCTTTGTTTCCCCTTCCCAGCTGTCTTTCTCTCCAGCTTTTGACTGTTTTGAACCCTGAATTTTCAAGCTCTGTTATTACTGTTATTAGGATGGTTTTGTTTATGGTGACTATACTCTTTTATGTTGTAAAATCTTTTATTCTTTGAAAACTTTTTTCTTAATCCTTAACAAGTTGCACAAAAGAGGCACCATTTAACAAACAATTTATGAAAACAATGTACAGTGTCACACTTCAACATTCTCATCCCCTTTCCTCTCACCCTTCCCTTGCTTTTCTTAATGTTGTGGTATGTGCAATGAGTTCTTTTTTTTTTTTTTGTCAGTCATGGGGCTTGAACTCTGGGCCTGGGCGCTGTCCCTCAGCTCTTCAGCTCAAGGCGAGCGCTCCACCACTTGAGCTACAGTGCCACTTCCGGTTTTCTGGTGGTTTATTGGAGATAGGAGTCTCACGGTCTCTCCTGCCCTGGCTGTCTTTGAACAGCGATCCTCAGATCTCAGTCTCCTGAGTAGCTAGGATTACAGGCATGAGCCA
This sequence comes from Dipodomys spectabilis, assembly GCF_019054845.1. Taxonomy (NCBI): domain Eukaryota; kingdom Metazoa; phylum Chordata; class Mammalia; order Rodentia; family Heteromyidae; genus Dipodomys; species Dipodomys spectabilis. The sequence goes on along the minus strand of NW_024870824.1, from coordinate 95,587 downwards.
CCAGCGCCCGGCTGTGCAATGAGTTCTTGACTGCATTCTTCCCATATTCTCTTTTCAATTGTCTTCCCCTCTCTCCTTGCTCCCCTGTCTTGCATGTACCCATTTCTTTATCTTGATCTTGTTAGTTTTGAGGTAGATTTTCGAAAGGATTATGCTATTTGAGCTCTCTATAGAGTTACTTCTCTCTCTCTCTCTACATATATATACTGAATATAAATATAGAAAGATAAGTATATACAATATGCTTCAACTAACTCATTTATAACCACTTATTCTGTGTTTTGATTTCTACCTCTGCTGTTAGTATAGCTCATTCTGCTTTCTTATTAATTACATGATGTATTTTTTCCAGTCTTCAATTTTGAATATCTCCTTGTCTATATGTTTAAAGTTGTCACTGTATTTGATTCCAGTGCCCTGCATCTTATATATACATTGTTCTAATTTGGGGAGGGAGGGATAGGTAAATAACAAAATGCTGAAATAAGGTTGACCCCCTGTAACAATGAGTCCTACAAGACACTATGTTGAAAAAGAACTTTACAACTTGGTGAGGGAGGGAGGAGTTGGGGAGGAGGGGAAGGAAGGGATAGTAGGGGAAAAACAAAGGAGAGGGTATCAATTCTTGTTAGGAAATATACTCATTACCTTACTCATGCAACTGTAACCCCTCTGTACAGTATTTTTACAATAAGAATATTAAAAATAGTTGGGTACTTATGAACAGCATGTCTTGAGGAAGTTTTTATGAAGCCTGGAAATGTAGCTCAGTGGTAAAGCACTTGCCTAGCATACTCAAGTGCCTGTAGTTCATCCCTAGCATGAAGAAGAAGGAAAAGTCTTTCCATTTCCTAACAAATGGGGCAATTTCATTCTTTCTGATGGAGGCATAGAATTCCATTGCGTATATACACATTTTCTTGATCCAGTCATCTACTGAGGGGCATCTGGGTTGGTTCCATATCTTAGCTATGGTAAATAATGCTGCAATAAACATAGTTGTGCTGGTAGCTTTAGTATGGTCTTGTTTGTGATCATTCTGGTAAATGCCCAAATTGGGATTGCTGAATCATAGGGGAGCTCTGTGTGGAATCTTCTGAGGAACCTCCATACTACTTTCCAAAGTGGTTGAACAAGTTTACACTCCCACCGACAAGGCAGTAAGGTTTCCTTCTGTCCACATCCCCTCCAGCATCTGTTGTTATTATGGGTCTTGGTTATAGCCATTTGAACTGGGTGAGGTGGTATTGAAACATAGGTCCCATGGTTTCCCCTATTTGCAATAACTAGTATATGTCTGAGACAAGCAGAAACGGTCAGACAAGTTGATGTTAGGCGAAATGAACCCCAAGATAAGGATTCAAATGTTTTTTCTTTCTTGCGATTGTTTCTAACTTATTTATAAGATGATTTCTTTGTTGCTTGTATGTCCCTCCCTCATGGTATAACCCCTGTTTTTACTGTATTTGATGTTCGTATAATTTGGGGAGGGAAAGGGAAAAAACAAATTGTTTAAATAGGGATACAGGTGGACTCATTGCAACAATGTGATGTACGAGATGTTATGTCGAAAAACTAGCTTTACAACTTTGGTGGGGGGGGCGGAGGAGGGGGAACGTGGAAGGGAGGGGAGTGGAGTTGGAAAGTGATGGGAAGGGGAAACAAAGGAGGAGGCAACAACGCTTGATAAGAAATGTACTCATTACCTTGCCAATGCAATTTTAATCCCTCTGTACGGTATTTTCACAATAAAAAAATTAATAAAAAATGAAGGAAAAGACAAAGTGGATATTATGTATATTCTCATTTCAATGTGGTTGGATTTAATTATACACTTCTATTGGCTTTGTGTTTGTACAGTTGGGCCTTTTGTTAACTGTATTTTCCTTTCTTTTCCTTTATTTTAGTACTCCATTTTATTCTCTGAATTGGGTTTTTACTTTTTTATTTTTTGAGTCATTATTTTTAAGCCAGTCTCATTCAAAGATCCAATATACCCCATTTAACTTATCAAACTCTGAATTAATATACTAGCATTTCATATCAAGTAACTCACGATGCGTACTTTTTTCCTCAGTTCTAGACTTTCTGATATTCTTGGCATATGTTTGCTTGCTTATAGGCTGTTAACCCAAAACATATGAGATTTATGTTTGTTCTGAATTATCTATTGTTTCTTGGTGCGATAAAGGAATGAGGGAAAGCATTTTATATTTTTAGATATTTGACATCCTGACATTCTTCCTTTTAATATGTTTCTTCCTTGATCTTGATAACCCCATCATAATTTTCTGTAGAATAGTTTTGCTCTGCTTGTTACTTTTGAAAGATATTTTTACTATATTAAAATTTGAGGATCAGGGATTTTTTCCCCTGAGCACTTTGAAGATTTTTATACTATTTTTGCCTTGAAGATCTTGATAATGCCAGCAGTTACTCTTATTGTGATAATGTATTCTTTTTCTCAAATTATGTGTTGAATGGTTCTTTTGATCCTGAAAAAGGACATTGAATTATGAAATTATTTCTTCTCCCTCTCTGTACCTCTGTTTCTTCTCTCTTCATCAATATATTCATATAATTTTATAAGTTAATTATTATTTTTCTAGATATGCTTTTGTGTTCATTATATTTGCGATTTATTGAATTTTCTAGATTTGTAGGAATTTCCCTCCAATATTTGAATACTATCAGCTACAAGTATTTTTCAAATTTTTTTTCTGTATCGTTTCCTTTTCTTACATTTTTGTGATTTTAATTACATGTATGCTGGAGTGTTTTTGTATTAACTCATTTCTTATAATTGTAGGTGTTTCTGCCATTCATAGTATTTTTTGGTTCTTTTATATTGAAAGTATGTAAGGAGTAGCACAACATTATAGAATTTTTGCTCTTCTCCAATCCCTGATATATGACGTGGGTCTTCAAATCGTCACTCAAGTGAAGCTAAAGACTTGAATCAATTTCAAGTCATTTTTGGGTTCCAGATTTCTTTTCTCTAGTAAGTAGAGAAACACATGATCATTACTTCAGTGTTCACTTAGAAATGTAAGTTACCACCCATTTGTTGTTATATATTATAATCTATCACTCATCTACTCTTACCTTGCCTCACTTAGTAGTAAAGAAATCCTAAATTACTGTACTTTCCTAGTTTAGGATCTCAATTGTCATGGCTTAGGGTAGTATGTTTTAGATAATGCCAAAGTCTCATTAAAATACTGTGGATAAGCAAGTACTGGAGCAGTTTTTTCTATTCTCGTTCTTCCTACATGGCTCAGTTTTATCACTATCTGAATTTTAAAATTCCCAACACAAATATTTGCCTGATGTTTGAGAAAAATCTTTTATTTCCATGTATGTTTATTTCTAGAAAGAATATAGTCTATTTGTACTATCTCTAAGTTGTCACTTCTCTCATTCTCTAATTTTGCATTTTTCAAGGTTTTAGTGTATTGGTTTCTACAGTATTTCCTTCTTTCTCTCAAAGATGTTATTTTTTTTTATAGGATTTACCATCATTTGTATGCACTTACTCTACATTTTCTGAATTTCTCTAGAATATAACCACATCTCCACTAGATATCAGACCTAGCTGTTCTTCCCTTTCTATATTCTAATCAGTGTGAAATGGAGCTCCGGCTGCTCCTGATCACCTTTCTCTGACATGCCTTCTTATTTCTACCTGCAGCTATCACAATTCCCAAAGTTGTTTAGTTTTGCAAATGTTAATTTCTTACCAGAACCTCTTTTTCTCCTGATTCTTACAGCTTTTATCAGAGTTATTAATGAATATTTTACTATCTGTTTGGTCCTCATAAATTTTATAATTTCCTATTTTAACATAAAGTACAAATTTCACGTACCTAATATAATTCACAAATTATTTTCTCAACTAAATTTCTCATTTTTTATTACATCAGTTTTTGAATGGCTAGCATTTTGGATTAATTTTTTTTGATGATATCTCACCCAAATAATCTTAGTTTTTTAAATTAAACTCGATCCTGTATTGAACTCATAGATATTATAGTCTTTTCTACTATTATTCACCACCATATATAATTTATTTGTTCCAAAATTGTCAAGCTCCAGTGGCACATGCTTGTAATCCTAGATACTCAGAAGGCCAAGATCTGAGGATCGCAGTTCAAAGCCAGCTGAGCAGGAAAGTTCATGAGACTCTAATATCCAATTAACCACCAGAAATCCGGAAATAGCACTGTGTCTTAGGTGGTAAAGCTCTTGCCTTGAGCTGAAGAGCTCAGGGACAGTGCCCATGTCCAGAGTTCAAGCCTCAATATTGATAAAATAAATAAATAAATAAAATTAAAGTTATGTGATGTTATTTGGCTTCTTTATTAATATTTAGGTATATATGCATCTAAATATTATGGCCAGTTATAGTGATTTTTTTTGTCTTTGTAGCATGCAGAGACCACAGTACAAAGTTTGACTCAGAATATTTTCCCAAGAAATACTAATAGAATTAACAAGTAAATGTACTCAAAATTTACTATTGTTTTTATGGGATAAGTATTTATATTTAACCCTTTTCATATATATATATATATGTATTTGTCCTGAGAAATAATATGTATTGATAATTTGAGATACAAATGTATATATACACACATATTCTGAGATTTACTACTTTTTAATTATACTTAAGGAAAATGATCAAAAAAATTTTAAAGCAAAATACTGTTTCTCCTGCTATTGTAAATGATACCAAGTAGTCTGTTTCCACCCTGAAATTAGTCAGCAATGTCAAAATTAAGACTATTTCCTGCAGTTTTTAAATAATGTTCTTATTATATTTTCCATTCTTAAAATAATACTCTACAACTTCCACACATAATATTGAAAAATGACCAGTTGATGAAAAAGATTTGAAAGCTAAAATTAGCCCGGAATATAATATATATTGAATGATTTCATTTCTTAAAATTATATAATGTTTAATTTTAATTTAATAGTTAATTTTAGATTTTAACTTTGTCAAATAATTTTAAGGTCAGAAATATTCTGAACAATAGCTGGAATATTAGTGTTCTTCAAAAATACCATCTGTAAAAGGACCATAAACACAAATGTTGTTAAACTTTTTAAAATTTACTTCTATGGCAAGGTGATACACAGAGGCGTATAAGGTATAAGGGATATAAGGTAATGAGTATGTTTCTTGTTGAACATATTTTCCCCAACCCTCATTTTTCTCCCACTCCTCCCTCCCACAATTCCCCTGCCCAAGTTGTAAAGTTCGTTTCCAACATACTGTCCTGTGCGTATTGCTGTTGCATTGGTTCACCTTGTTACTATTGTGGCGATTCTGTCTGAATCTTTACAACTAACATAAGACAAATGTCAGATAATCTATATTATTTGCTGAACTTGGCAGATCATTTCATAAAATTTCTTCCATTATGTAACTATGTTGTTTACCCAGAAATGCCTAATGTAGTATGTCCACTGGTGCATGCAATCTGACTGATGTAGACAACTTTATTCCCTTCATTTGCTTATATTCTCATCTATAAAAACACAGGCTTGTAATAATACACAGTAATCTATATAAAATCATTAAAATAAAATTTCAAAACCATAACTTTTCTCTGTACTGCTGTATCTCACAGTGCCTGACATAATAGGTACTCAATGAATAGTTGTGAAAAGCATGGGTGAAATATTCTGAATCGTTGCTTGAAATGTATGAAGTGCATTTGATATCATTATTGTTGCTATTGCAATCTTGTTTATTTAAGAGTTTATTTAGCACACTACAGAATTTATGAGGCTTTGAGGGCAGAGGATAAAAAAGATGTGTTTACTTTTTGGTTCTGTGGACCTTAGACTATTTTGCTAAGTGGTTTAATTCCATGCATTTCCTTACTCAAGCATAATATGTAGGAAACAACATCGGAAGCAGTTAGTTAATATAGACGTTCATTCCAGTGACAGTCTAGTCACTGGTGATTGTAACTTGAGAGGTGTACAAAATCAACAACAAATTGTACTGTAGGAATAAATGTTAACAGCAATAATATCATCATCCCTCGACTGTTAAAAGTGAATTTTTGAAATAAAATTCACACAAACAAAATTTGTCATCTTAATAATTTTAAAGTAGTCAATACGTTGTGAATTTATGCTTACAATTTTTAATACAACCAACACCACCATCTAATTCCTCAGACTTGCTTTAATCCACTCCAGGGAACCATATGATTTTGGATGAGTCACAGTTACACTCTCCTAAATTCTCCTGGTGATGAGCTATTTTCAGTCTCTATGTATTTACCTATTCTGATTGTGCATATACAGAGAATTGTACAACATATGGCTTTTTTGTGTTTGACATTTCATTTAACATAATGCTTTCAGATTCATATCAATGAATAATTTTCATATTTTATCCATTTATGTGGCTTAATAATAGTTAAAAAATTTAGGCAATGTCGGATTTTGTATCCTAGAATGCCAGAGAACTTGGTATGTATCCCCAGGTGCTCCCTAATTCTCAATCTTCCTCTCTCAGTGCTGAGATTGTAGGATACCATGCCTTGTTATTCTACTTAATATGTCCACGTTGGTTATTTTTTGTACTTGTCACATTTTTATGTTTATTAAAATTAAGATAAAATTCACCTCAATTAAAGTAGATATTATCCATTTGATATGTAGTCTAAACTAATTTATAATATGTGGTTTTCCTGTCCAGATTCTTCATTCACTTACAATTATATTGTTGAGGTTCATCTTGTAAACATTGATGTACAGACTTTGAAACCTGTTATGAGAATTTGATGACCCTATTAAAAAACAACATAAAAGGCATCAGAATGATTCTAAAATTAATAGGAGAAACAGGAACAAAGTTACTCATTTTGAGAAAAATAAATACAAGTTCAAGATTATAGAAATGATTCTTATTGAATTGTTTGGATAAAAATGATTAAAAAATTATTCTTATTGTTTGGTTAACTCCAAACAATGTGGCCAGTTCTGAATCTTAGTAAAAGAAATAAGTTCATTGAATAACCATAGAGCGTTAAACATCACAAAACTGATGCAGAAAGTCATGCAATAGAGTGAACAGTTTTGGAAACCCACAATTAGTGTTGCTTTTAAATATCTGAAAGAATAACAGGAAATCATATTTTTGAGTGGGGAGGTGACTTTTGTTTGTGTCTACAGAATGAAATTCAGAATAGTGGATGAGTATCAAGCATGTAAAATTTTTGACTCAGTATCAGTATCTACTATTTAAACATATGTAAAACTGGAAAAATGAATGAAGCAGTACATTCTGCAACTGAAAATATGGATTTCCTTTCAAAAGTGTCTGTTGCAAGTGGAAAGAGTTGGGGCAGGTGAGTTTATGGAGGATACCCATGGTCTATTGAAACCACTTGATTTTGTTCTGTAATAGTTACTTAAAGCAGCTCCTGGTGAACTTGAGTCTGGCTTGTTCTTATGCCGTATTTGTAAAGAGGAAGTTTTTTGGTCTTAGTCGATACTCATCTTTAGTATATTTAAAATCTCCCATCTCATTTTGAAGCAAGCATGTATAATTTTGTGTGTTGCACCTGGTTAAAGGTCCAATGTTGAGATACTTAGGTCATCACATTTTCTCCCTCCCTCCCTTCTCTTATTCTTTCCTTCCCTCCCTCCCTCCCTCCCTCCCTTCCTCCCTCCTTCTTTCCTTCCTTCCTCCCTTCCTTCCTTCTTTCCTTTTCTTCCTTCTCTCTTTTTTTCTTTCTTTCTTTTTTATCTAAGTGATATTTCCCATGTTTTTATTAGCGTCAGTGCATTTTGCAAGGGGGTTTATTTTGACATGTACATCTATGTATACAATATACTTTGATCAGACTCCCCTGTTGTGGCTCTCCCTCATCCTCCACCTCTCCTGTTAAGTCAGTGTTAATAAGCTTCATTGTTCGGTTTCACAAATGTACGTAATTTGAACACATTCACATTCCTTCATTCTCTGCACTCCCTCTCCTGCTTCCACTAGTACATACAATCCCAGAGAGAACATCTTTTTTTATATTCTTGTCCTTCATTTTTTTAGTGTATGCTTAAAATGTTCCGTGGTTTCACCTTAGTATTTCACATATGCTTATACTTTGCTCACCATCACCTCCCCTTCCTCACTACTCCTGATTGGTCAACAACTTCCAATGAGTTTTATTTTGAAATGTTCACTCATAGATGCAACATAATTTTATATTACTTACTTCAAACATGCTTATTTCATCCCCCATCTCCTCAAGTGGTCCATTACAAACGTGTTAGCTTTTTCTCTTCTCCATCCCCCTACGTGCGTGCATGTGTGTGTGTGTGTGTGTGTGTGTGTGTGTGTGTGTGTGTGAGTGTGTGTGTGTGTGTGTTGTAGAAGAAAAAGTTAAAATGCTTATTGAAAGAATTTCCAGCACCATATAGAATATGGAGCTTTATTCAGAACATTTGAACAATCATGTTTAATATAAGTAAGATCTAGGAGATCTTGATATATTCCTTTTATTGTTACCATACAGACAAAAATGTTGTTCTATATTTTATTCTAGTAGTAAAAGCCATAGTAAACAGCAGAAGTTTACAATATTTAAATAGTCTTGATATCATAATCATTGATTATGCTTTGTGGAGAAGGACTTAGGTTTGTTTCTAATTAAACATCATTCTTCAAAAATGTTCTCTCTGGAATTGTGCCTCACCATGCTTTCAGTGAGTTCATCTATTACAAGAGTATACTATAATTCTTTGTGGAATGATGAAAGAATATTTTTACATTAAATAACTGGAAGAAAATACTGCTTCCAGTTTTTAAATTGTTGTCTATACTTTGAAAGAGACAACAGGAAAAGATGTCAAATTATTTGCAATGAAAATATTAGTTACGATAACATTTAATTTTTCTTTTCTTATATATCTTCTCATTTTCCTAAATTCTTAATAAGCATCATTTGTTGTTTCTATATTTAGAGAGAGAATTCTTTATAAAACACAACACATATTCTTACTCTGGTACCATATTTGGATGATATATATTTCTGTTCTTTTCTCTATTTGTCATGAGGTTTATGTTTCTTACCCTTCTCTCTTGCCCTACCCATTCTCTATCCTCTCTTTATAACTATGAGAAGCTTCACTGAACTTGTTTTAAAAGAGAAATTATCCATAGTTTTGGTATTTATAAATAAAGTTCACTTTGGTCATGGAGACACCCTAGCAGGTATACTGTGAGGCCAATTAGTGTGGAAATCCTTTGTCACACTTACTTATTCCAGTGTTCCCTGTCAAGTAATGTTACTAATTACTTACTCTATGTTCCCACTGTGAGACATTCCTAAAAGGAATGGCTAGGGTTATGGATGTGAGGGCATTCTACTTCTGAGTGGCAGAAGTAGCAATTTTTCTGACTGCTATGAGGTCCATATGGTTTATCTGGAAATGATAGTGTATGATTATGGACAAGCATTTTTTTTCAAGAAAAACAACACACAATTTATCATATACTTATGGCATAGGAGTATTCAATTCTAGAGCAGTAGTTTAGCATGTTTGGATACGTGTTTCCACAAGTCTGTATCTCGAGGTCTTATCTGGGTTGAATAATTTATGACTATCTGTTCTAGACCAGTGTTTAATGAGTCCATGAAATTTTATTTGGCAATCTCTCTAGTTCAACTACTATGATTTCTCCATTGAATCTACTGATTTTGAGACCTCCTGTAAATAAAGGAGATGGACTATACTTATTCAAGTAGATTTCTCTTTGTCCTTAGCTATCTTTAAAATTGGGCTATTTGCTGTAGGTGGGTGTGTGTTGTTAGAACCAGCAAGGGCATTTATCACATGTGAAATCGATGATGTTAATCTGTCAAGCTTGAAACGCATAGAACTTTCATCAAGAAGGCTGAATACACTTAAAGAGGAACTGCTATCCTCCTGCTGTCTTAGATAGAAAACAATTGCACTGCCTGTGAAGTGCCATTGAGCGATGTTTCCCAATGTTCAGTGGTAGGAAGCAGCAATCATAGATTGGTTCTTTACTTCAGTTTAATAGAAGTGCAAGTTTTAATTGAATGAGGTTCAGCTATTAGGCACATGTCAGTATTATCTCAGGGCTTTATTAAAAGTCTTAATTAGGGCCATCAGCAATTCTGTCATTGGAATAAAAATGAATACAAAAATGCTTATTTCAATGTTGGGTGTCCTGTGTTGACAATCACCACTAATTTGATTTTTTTTCACATTTCCTTAAGGATTCCAATTTTAGAAAAAAAATCCATTAAGGCACTGTGTCTGGCGGGATTTTCCATCACTGGGCTAATTAATTTACCTGTCTTAAACTTACTAATTATCATAATAATTATATAAATCAGATAAAATATTGTTATCAATTCGTAGTCCAAGAGACTGAAGAAGTTTAGAAGTAAAGTGACTTACCTGCAGTTTCAGAGAGGAAAAGACTAAATCCCTACCTGAAGCCCTCAGAGTCCAGAAACTGAGTAATTAATCACTAAGATTTATATGTGTGGTGCCCAAATATTAGATGTTTTGGTGTGTGATTACAGCAGAAACTCTTGGTGTGACTTTGCATCCCTACTGGCATGTTTTCAGACTGTCATGTTATGAACACTACCCTTGGAATTGTTATGTCTCAGCCTTTCCCTTCTTTTCAGACCATGGTAGATCTACTCAGAAGTATAGGACATTAATGGCACAGGAGTAACTCTCAGTGAACTGTGCTGAAATTAGTGGAGGAGTTCTCCCTCTCCCCAGTTTCTAGTGTCCTGATCATGATAGTCATGCTGGAAGGACCACAATGGCAAGTCCTTTTTGATTACCCTCCTCGCAATCCCATTAAACATATTTGTTCCTAGTTATTCTCCTTTCTCTACTTCCTCACTCTTTCTTTTCTGGGTCATTTTCCCAGATAAATGATTTGCATCTATGCCCTTCTCAGGCTGTACTTTCAGGGGATTAGTAAGATGGTGTTATTATGTTTTATAGGCATCTGGTTGTTAACTCATATATATTCTAAGTAATATTCCTTTTCTAGTATTTCTATTTTGTTAAGAAGGCTGATCATTTTTTCTTCCAAATGTCAATTTCTTATTCCCACAGCCCACTTCATAGTCCAGGGCCTTATCATATGGTCCCTGAGGTATTATGTTAGGCTTCTAGTTAGCATACCCTCTTCTGTCATTTAAGACTTTCTGCATACTGATGCTTCATAAAATTTCCTCCTTTGTTGGTTTCATCTGTCACTCCCTTGCTCAAAAACTTACAATTACTATGAACAATTTATCACATCAAGTCTCCATATCCTCCCTCTAAGTTAAGATGCATTTTTTTCACAAAATTCTCCAAGACAGATAAGCTCTATTGATTTTTGTTTTGTGTGTCTGAATTCTTACAGTACTTATAATCTTGGCACAGAATTTAACACAAATTTATTGCTGTGTATTATTCGTATATTTTATATGCTATCTTAGTCATTAAATTATGGGTCCCTGATGCTACAAACTAAGCTTTGTAGTCATTTTGTGTCTTCCATAATTGAGTATCATCCCAGACACAAAACAATTAGTACCTTTCAACTAACAAATTCACTTATTCTTGAAAACTTCCTACAACAAGGAGAAAATTAATATCTAAAGTTGTGGCTGTATTCTCTAAAAACAATAATTTGGAAGGTACTTTGCCCAGATTCTCAAAATACATTTATGGCAGTTATTTCAACTTGAATTTCTAGATTATGATTATTGCTGTTTTCATTGTAAACTTTAGCTTCAAAAAGAGAACAAGATTTATGTATGTTTCTAGATCTAAGGTATCTTTAAATATGTGACCATAAGACATAGAAAAGGAAGTTAAACTCATTTCATAGACTCTTGAGAATTTTGATACCCTGATATGTATTATTTACTTAGCCAGGATGTCTCTATTTTTTGGCCTGGATTTCAAGACATCTTTCTGTAACCCTGAGGACCCCAGCCTTTATGAGACCCTAGAGAAGGAATGATTTCACATTTATAAACAGCTTCCCAACATTCCCAAAGACAATTTGCCTTCTGGTTTATTCTTCCACATTTGAGCTCTATTAGTGGTTAACTTTCTTCTAGAAGCACATAGTACACTTATTTGAAACTACTTAATACAATAACTTGCGATAGTAAAGGGAGGTGTGTGTGTGTGTGTGTGTGTGTGTGTGTGTGTGTGTGTGTGTGTGTGTATTCAGAGAGTAGGTAGGGAAATACTTCTAAAGTATCCTGAACTTGAAACCAAAAGATCAGTTCTTTTCAGAGCCTGTCCAGGTGTTTTTCCAGGCTGGATTTTTGTAATTACTTAAGTACACTCCATTGCAAAGGTCCTAATAGAAGCATCTAAATCTTACTGTGCAACCTCAGGGAACAAAGATATTCTCTTAAAAACTTGATTGCTTTTCTATGGAAGCAGTTAGCTTTGATTTATATCACTTCTGAAGGGAGCTTCGCTGAGGCTTTGAGTAATCCAATAAGGATCATAATATACTCTCCTTTACATCTCCTAGAGTTGCTGTGTATGGAGCTCTTTGTTTATGATTCAGGAAATAGGCTAAAAGCTTCCTAGGTTCATCTCTGTTCAAAAAAATTATTCTGGGGGGAAGTAATGGCCTTTTGCATTTTAATAAGCAGTAAATTTCAAGTGTTATAATGCTCCAGTAGCAAGTAATCAGTGACAGTGTGGGCCTTTCCTGTTTGGGAAGCTTGCTCTTACTAAGCTTGGCTAAGAAGATAATTCTTATCTCATTACTGTGTTTCCATTTGAAGACAGTATACTTGGAAGGTGCTGCCGACGTTTTTCTTTTGAAGATTGTCTGACCTTTCTCCAAGAGTAGCTAAGAGGGTTATGAAAAATAAAGAAAGGCCTTCTAAACGGCTAGACGTTTAATCAAAGTTTTATAACTTCATCTAAAAAGACAATTGTGTGCTATTTTACATCATTTCCCCTTTAAACATTGATTGCTTAAATATTTGTAGTTCATCTAATATTCAGTGCAATGTCTTATGTCCTGGGGATGATATAAAAAGGAACACAATGAAATCCTGGCTTACAACTGCTTAAGAAAATCTTCATGTGAATAAATGTCCTAGAAAGTCCTAGAATGGTCTCAATTTTTGTTTTATGACACACATATACTTCTAAGTAGTTTCCTTGGATAATTTGTTCTTTCAGATAAGGCCAGATATGTAAGAGCTGATCTGATTGTAGTTATTCTGTTTAAACAATAAACCACCAATGATGTGGTTTCTCACTAGACATAGTTCAAAATTTCTAATGGGAGTTCTCATAAGAGCAGGTTTGTTTGCAACTGGCATTTTGGTTGTATCTGTGTGATTGACTTGCCTATAGCAGAGTGATACAAGGTTCTTGATTGTTCTAATTTGATCTGATCAATTGCTTAACAATAAATTAGGTTGTGGTAATTCAATATGCTTAAGCAGATATAGCTCTTAATTCCAATTTAATGAATAGATACCCTTCATGATAGGAAACTCTAATGCTATATGATCAAACTTGTTCTTAAAAGATATTAAGAACATTTAGATAGCTTAAGGCCATGGGATAATATGCTGGCTTAACATGCAAAATATTTACATAATATTGTCAGTTTATATGAGTGGGTGTTTTCTGTATGTATTAGAAAGATCACTTATTTCTCTTGAGTTATTTCTTTTCATGAAAAGCCCAAAACTTGGAACAATAGTTTAACTGTATATCTCCTTTTGTAATAAGGTAGTGACTCTTATTGGAAACAAGGTGCTTTGTCTGAAATAAACATAGGGCTGGGGAATGAGCACTAAACTTCAAATTTAACTGAAAGAAACTTAAAGAATTCATTATTGTGTGCATATTCAGTGATTTTATTTATGTATGAAGTGTTTATAAAAGCATTAAGATATTTGGAATTATTTCTAATATGAACAGTAACATACTTCCCAGCTTCTTTCTTTATACAAATATTTTATAGAATGTCTATTACTTACTTGCTGCACAAAATTCTACATACAGGGACAGAGCAGTGAACATAAAACAGATGAGTTCTGTATGATAGAGCCCAAATTTTTGTGGGGGAGATAGATAACATTCAATGACTAAATAACATTGGAGCCATAAAAGCTGTGTAGAATTTTAAATGTATTGATAGAGGGGTGTCTGGGTGTATACTGAATAATTTGGAAAGATGACATTTATACTATGATCGAGTTCAGGACATATCACCCCCCAAAATGATACTTTTATCATTTAAGGAAAGAAAGGAAGCAGAAAACATTATCAACTTCTCTTCATCCTTCGTGAAGCAGGTCAAGAAACCTAGGACGGTTTCTCTATTACCTTTCTCTTAAGACACCAACGTGATTAGCCTAATGCTAATGTAAACCTGGAGAGAAGCGATGCTAAAAAGACTCTCCTCTCAAGTTTACTGTAGTTAGAGCATAATCTTTGTCTTTGAATCATACTTTTACATGACTGTCTATAAATTTCAAAGTCTTCTGTTTTCATGTTCACTTTAGAAAGCTCTTGTGTGACAGAAAGCTTATATTAAATTGTGATTGTTTTATTTTGTCACCCTGTCTTTTTTGATAGGAATCCATCTTGTAATGAGTAAGGAAGTGGTGATCCTTTCTCTTTTCTACAAGTCAGATACCAGTGTACAGGAACCGTATCCAGTTTGAGAGCAATGAAGAAGAAAAGAAGAAAAAGGACAAAGTCTTGGTGGTAAGAACCAACCTGACATATTCAACCAACAGGGATGGTGGTAGTGATGATGGTTAAACTAGTCTGTCTATAGCAGCATTATTTTGTAGAACTGTCTTTGATTCTAGGAATGATTCTAGCATATCAAAAAAGATACCTAAACTCTCATGTTTATTGAGGCACTATTCACAATATCTAAAATATGGAATCAACTTAAGTGTCTATCAACAGATGAAAAGATACAGAAATATTTATGTATACACAGTGCAGAACTATTTAGAGATACAGAGAAAAAAATCCTGTCATTTTTATCAACATGGATGGACATGGAGAACATTGTGAAGCAAGCAAGGCAAAGAATGACAAATACCACCATACATGAGAGCTAAATTGTGAAGAGAGTAGTCAGTATTGGAGACCAGAAAAACTAGGGAGAAGAATAGATTGGGGAATGGGATTAGTTTGAGTTGGTCAGTACTTACAAAGGCACAGTTAGACAGGAGAAAGAAGTCCTGGTGTTCTAGGCACAGGATGATGCACATAGTCGACACTAAGGCTACGCACTGTGCCTATCAAAACACAGTAGATGATTTTGAAGGTGTTCACCATAGAAAAATGATAAAAGATTAAGGCAATGGAAACATTAATTACCTTTATTTGATTGTTATCCAATGTACATGTGAATCAAAATATTACATTTGAATTCATAAGTATGCATAAATGTAATGTCCATTGATAGCAAAAAATCTTTGAATTATCTGAGATAACTGCTAAATATATGTGGCTGGTAAACACTTGAAATATAGCTAGAGTAGATGATGTGCTGATCATTTTAAGTTCAGTGCACTGAAGCAGAAAGAGCAAGATGTGTTATGGACAGTTCTACAATGCAGAGCATTAAGATGGAAATGTGGGAAGATTGGGGATGTTAGATCAGAGAGGTAAGAGAGAACTAGATTAAGTAGATGTTTGTAACAAATTTTTTAAGAAAACTTAATTGATATTGCAAGTGGTTTGGAAAATATCAGGATATTTTAATAAGGCAATGGCATGGTCTCATGTTTATGTTAAAAATATTGACTGCTGAATGGAGAATGAAACATAGACAATAAGATCAGGAAAAGGGACCTTTTAGATGACACTGTAATAATCCATGGGGAAAGTAAAAGGGCTCGATTTTGAATTAAACACCATCCAGTTAGAATTGGAAGTGTGTGTATTCTTTTTTTTTTTTTTTTTTTGGGTCCGATCGTGGGGCCTGAACTCTGGGCCTGGGCGCTGTCTCTCAGCTCTTCCGCTCAAGGCTAGCACTCTACCACTTGAGTCACAGTGCCACTTCTGGCCTTTTTTTTTCTTCTG
The DNA here is from genome assembly GCF_019054845.1 of Dipodomys spectabilis. Lineage (NCBI taxonomy): Eukaryota > Metazoa > Chordata > Mammalia > Rodentia > Heteromyidae > Dipodomys > Dipodomys spectabilis. The sequence goes on along the minus strand of NW_024870824.1, from coordinate 79,474 downwards.
CTTATGTGGTGCTGAGGAATCGAACCCAGGGCCTCATGTATGCAAGGCAAGCGCTCTACCACTGAGCCATCTTCCCAGTCAAGTGTGTATTCTTTTTTTATGAAGAAAATAAAACCCAGGGCCACCTGCATGCTAGATGAACCCTGTACAACTAAAATCCATTGTCAGCCCAAATAAGACTTTCCTGATGTTTTGTTATTGTTGCTACAGTTTTTTGAGACAAGATCTCATTATGTAGCCCAGACTGGTCTCCAACTTATCTACTTGAGTGATCTTCTCACACCACCATCAGATTCTTGAGTAGTGGAACAATGAAGGTGTGTGTGTGTGTGTGTGTGTGTGTGTGTGGTGTATATGTATGCTGGTATTGAGGATTCAATTCAGGGTCTGGGCTATCCATTAGCTTTTTCACTCAAGGCTTGTGCTCTATCACTTCTGCCCCATTTCTGGTTTTTGGTGGCCAGTTGGAGATAAGAGCCTCATGGGCTTCCTTACCCAGGCTGATTTGAACCACAATCTTTGTATCTCAGCCTGAGAGGCCTGAATCAAATATCATTTATATGTAGTTTTAACATATGATGATGGAGTACATATGAGGAATGGATGGATAAAAATAATCAAGAAAAAACATTTATTTATTTATTTATTTATTGTTGGTCATGGGACCTGAACTCTGGGCCTGGGCCCTGTTCCTCAGCTCTTCAGCTCAAGGCTACCACTTGAGCCACAGCGCCTCTTCCAGCTTTTTCTGTTTATATGGTGCTGAGGAATCAAAACCAAGGCCTCAGGCATGCAAAGCAAGCACTCTGCTACTGAGCCACCTTCCCAGCCCCCAAACCTACATTTTTATTTAAACAATGAAAGTGTGTTGTTAGTTTCTAAATGGTGAAGATTATAGGAAGTGAGCATATAAAATGAGAAGAATATTTTATTTATTATTGGATTTACGTTATGTCTCTAGCCATATTTAGATTGATATACCTCTAATACATCTAAGTCAAAATGATACACAGGAAGCCAAACAATTTTTTAATACTCCCATCCTTCTGAGAGGATAAGACTAAGTATGTAGGAGTTATCATACATATTTGTTACATATGTATATATGTATATAAATCAAAATGTATATATGATGCACATGCAGGCAAATCCATGTTCATTTATAAAATCCAAAGGAAATACAGGGGACTGATGCAAGTGATATGTCTATAAATGTAGATGAGTTCTATAACTATGAAAGCATAGTTTCTGAAACAAAGATCATTTGTAAAAAAAAAAAAAAGTGGGAAACTTTTAAGTACCTTGACCACATAGGTAGCAAAATATCTTAATAAGAAAGATGATGCTTTTGGTAGGAATGGAAAATCTTAAGAGTCAGCAAACAATTCTTTCCCAAATACTATGGTAGCACATGTTGGCTGAATGTAGAGTAACACAATTCTTCCTTTCCTTCTTTCCTACTTTTTAGTCCCTCCTACACACTCTACATTTGCATGGTAACTGAAATGAATGAAGTGTCCCAGAGACACTCCGTGGCTTTATATTGATGATGGTAAGAGCGTCCAAACTGTGTTGTAATTAGCTATCATCATCCCTTATCTATCCCTTATCTTACGGGCATCACTATAAAAGACATACTCTGTTTATTAGATAGATTCACCAAGGGATTCCAAGCTCTATCTAGGTCAAAGCAGGTTAAAGACTATAGAGTCAAGTTACTATAGAGTCAAGTTTAAGAATGGGCTGGGCAAAGGTTACATAGTTCTTAAATTGTTTATGTAGAGTTAGTGATTGGCTCAAAATTATGAATATTTTTGGTATTATATATGTAGACAATTGTTGAAAAATAACAATAGATAGCTCTACAACACAGATTTTTCCTAAGGATTTTGGAATTAAATCTTAACTCCAAGTTAAGCTTTGATTATGCATCTTCTGCTCAGAGTTACTTCATCAGATAGCTGGTTTCCATGTCAGTCTTGAATCAGTCATTCGGGGAAAACTGAACGCTGGGAGCTCTGTTTGAAATAAGCATATGAAATATTAGAATCTATGCCTTAACCCCATCATTCAAAATTTATTTATTTATTTATTTTGCAATCGTGGGGATTGAACTCAGCACCTCATACTTGATAGACAAGTGCCCAACTGCTCAAGCCAATCCCCTGCAGGTTTTTGTTTCAGTTACTTTTTGGTAAGTCTTGTACTTTCGTTCGAGCAGGTTTCAGATGGTGATCCTCCTACCTATAACTGCTTAGTACTGCTTAGTAAATGGGCTTATAAACACATATCACAGCGTCTGGTTTGTTTTTAGATAGGGTCCCACTAAAATACATTTATATATTTCTTAATCTTGGCCAGACTTATCTTACTATGCCCCTTTCTTCTGCCTTTCAAATAGGATTATGTATGTGTGCTACCACACCTGAATTTCATCCTATTTTAAAACACTGACTTTGCTGTTTTGGAAATTGTCTTCAGGGTTATATGTAATTATGCTATTTTATTATTTTTTAATAAAAAGTTAACCAGTTCAGAAAAAGTTTTAGAAAACCCTAAGAAAATAGGCACTGTGGAATGCTTCTTTTTTTTGTTAAAGGATAATTCACATGATAGGAAATCTTTACTAACACCATCCTCAACCAGATTTCCCCATGTTGACTAACTCTAGTAATTGATGTAATTTAACAAATGTGTTTTTATAAACAGAGGTTGCAATTAAGCTTGTAAAACTGGAATTCTTTTCCTATGGCTTGTGTAATAAAACCAAAAGGTGAGTGAATATATACATTTGACAAGAATTCAACTTTATTAAACATTGGAAAACATAGTGGCCTCACCACAAAGCATTGCTGTGGCTGAATGTTACTAAAATGTGAAGATGGATAAGGGGAGGTTATATTTTAACACCAAGTAGCAAATTAGTTTTTCATGTACTGAAAAAAGTCATTAGATCTTCACATCGGACAAATTGCTAGGGAGCCCTACTCATGGACTATATAAACTGTTGTAGTCTAGGCTTGAGTGACTGTGCTAGTGGAGATTCTGGAAGGAAAGGAATTACAGGAAATAGACTTCAGGAAAGACAAAGAATGACAGAGTCAGAGAATTACAGAATGAATGTTTTGGGACCAGCAAGATAATAATTTACCCTAAACGAATTGAAATGGTAATATGAATGTCTCTTGAACAGAGGTGGCTGGAAAAATCCCAGTAAAAAAACTGACATATAATACTCACATAGACAGTGCTTCTAAATGCAACTCCTTTTCCTTCTCTGTCCAGCTCAGCCACCTACAAACTCTTGGGATCATTGCAGGAAGTATCAAACTGCTTGTTTCATCTGCAATGAATTCTGTCTTCTTCCTCACTGCTTCTTTCCCCAAACAGTCATTTTTGAAAAACCATCTGCTTCACTCCTAATACTATTCTTCAAAGATTAGCAATTAAAAAGTAAAAGTAAAGCTCTTGACCAGGTGCCTGTAATTCTAGCCATTCAGAAGGCTGAGATCTGAGAATCACAGTTGGAAGTCAGCCTGGGAAGAAAAATCTGTGAAACTAATATTATCTCCAATTAAGTTCCCAAAAGCAGACAGCTTAAAAAAAAAAAGTAAAACCTGAGGGACATTGCCCAGGTCCCAAGAACAGCACAGAAACAAAATAAAACAAAGCTCTTGTCTTTAAAACATCTCCATACTCACTTCTTTTTGTCCATGTCTATAATTTGTACATTCAGCCTCCTTTGGAGCTTTTTTTTTCTTTTTCCTTTTTTTGCTGATACATCCCCTCACTCTGTTTCTTTCTTTCCACTCATCTTTTCAGAGAGAAGAATTGCCTTCATAAAATAAGTTTTCTCCTTTCACACCCTGTGTTCAACTTTACATGATGCCTTACTTTTTTTTTTTAACTGTATAATGCTCCTTTCTATTTGATATTTATTTATTTGCTTTGTTGCTTGTGTTTTCCCCTTCATTAGCTAGTATCATCTCCAAGTTCACAGTGTTTGGGAACAATGGCTGTCTTATTCATTATAACTCAATACCTAGCATTGTCTTGACCTAAAGTGGGCAGTCCATAAAAGCAATCTGATTGAGTAAATCAAGCACTGCATTTTGAAAACAGTCAATCCTATCTTATAAGAAAATGTCAGTATATCTCAGAAGAGAGAAGCTTGTTTAGTCATTTACCTGAAATAGTGAGTCTCAAACTTGACTATGTACGAGAATCATTGGGAAGGCTTAAAACAAGGTCACCAGACTTAACTCTATAATCTCTGATAGAATGGGCCTAGGCTGTAGAAATTGTATTTTTAAGAAGTAATGCCTATGCTGTTGTTCAGTGTAGTCCCTCCTTACTCTCTTGAGGCACTTAGGGCTCAGATGCAAAATGTCTGCAATCTATGACTTGCTTTATAGTTAAAGAAGAGACTGTCAATCACTTCTGAGAATGTATTGAATATTCTAAACTGCTGTTGTACAGTCTGTTCATCAACAGTTCTTGAATGTTAAGATTATGCAAATCGTCTAAGCAGAAGCAATCTAGGGATCATGAAATTTCTTTTTAATGTTGCTCATGATGTAGCTTCTTGTTTTATTAGGGTGGTATCTGTAAAACAAAATGAAATTCAGCAAAAACCATTCTGTTCTAGCTGAGGAAAAAATTTAATACTAGAAGCTTTATATCTGTTAGATCTGGCTTGTGATTTAGGATAAACATCTATAGCTTGCTTGTTTAGAATTTTCACCGCATACAAATTAAAATTAATATTTCTGGTGTTCTTTTTTCCTTTTGGGTAGGATGTTCTTTATCTAAAGGAAAATATTAGATGTGTTAGGAAGTATTTCCCTTTCAATCTTCCCCCTTAAACTATCTTAAAGTTGAATCCAGTGGCCGCATGCCTATAGTCCCATCCACTCAAGAAGTGGAGACAAAAACACTGCATGTTTTAGGCCAGCCAGGACTTCATAGCACGTTTAAAGTCAGCCGCTGATATTAGAAATGGAACAAATCTGATAATGTGTCAAAGCCTACCAAGCTGGTTTTAAATTGTGCTTACTTAGTAACAAAAGACTCCAGCTATTTAGGATCAAAAGTAAATAAAATAGTGGATGTTAACCTTATCGTATCAAATTACCTTGTATTTATTAATAAAGCCAATTTCTAGGGTTTTTTTAATTGCAGTAAAAAAACAAGCTTCACTTAACTCTGCTCGGGACTCAGGACTATATTACTCTAATGCAGGCTTTTTTAGACTAGAATGTGGAAGTAAGCCACTGTATACTCATGGACTTCCGACTTTAAGAATGTCAGAGTCCCCTGGAAGGCTTCCTGATTGGCAGATTTCTGGAGTCCATCTGAGTTTCTGATTTGAATACATCTGAATAGGGCTCCCAAAGTACATATCTTACATATACATGTGATCCACAACTACAGGAGAGCTTTGGAAACCTAAGCTTTACCAGGGTGACTGTAATGGGTACAACAGGTGTGAGATATACTGCCTTTGGTTGCCAAGGGAATGCAGGTAATCTGTCTGAAAATGTGACAGCTTTTATCTTAAAAAGAAATAGAGCTATTTTCTCTTGTTCTTTCAGAAGAAAACTTACAAATTATCTTCTTTTATTTTCCCTGAGTGCAGACTTGCCTTCATGAAGTTGTGATATAAGAAGCATCTGGATGGAGAGAGTTCTTCAGATTCATATGAGATCAGCTTCTCTCTCACTGGATTCTCTGTCTCTGTCTCTGTCTCTCTGTCTCTCTCTCTCTCTATATGTGTGTGTGTGTGTATACCTATATATGCATTTTTTTGCAATCTTCTAGGTTATATTTTAATGTTTCTAGAAAATAACAGACCCATGAATATAATGAGAATTTGGGGCTGGAAATTGATTGTATACCGAGATTATTTCATTAGATTTTGGGTCTACAGTATATTACAAATTGTTTTAGGATTAAGGAGATTGATTTAAGTGCATTGAGGTAAGTGTAAATATATCTTAGGACAAAGGTCAAATGGAAAAGCTTGTTTCAATTAGGAAGAAAAGAAAGAACTTAAGAAAAGAACAACAATAAAAATCATCACCCTAATTGGTGTCAAAAGCTTTTGAAATTTTAAACCTGTCTATACTTTTACTTTGTTTTGATACTCAGCAACTTAAGTGCTGCTTTAATTACTTTAATTATTAGTGGCCTAGATCTCAGATACTCCTTTCCTTAGTTAAATGTTTCCTATGTGTTTTTTAAAATTTCCTCTTGCTAATTCTTTTCCTTAATATTATTTAGTTTAAATCAATTTCAGTAAAATTGTGACAGTAAATGGTGTGTATTTTTAATTTCCAGGTGGTAGGATAAGTAGGAAACCAGGTAGTTGTCTTTCAAACAAAAGGAAGGGTAAAGCAAAAATGTCAGGCTAAAAAATGATCTAAATGGTATATGGATTATATTTTGGCTTTACTCTTCAGTAGCTTGTATTGGATCAGATTTATTCATGGATAACCTAATTTTTCTATGATTTAGCATATCATAGCATTATTTCCTAAAGTTACATTGTCATCATTTGCACATATAAATGTATAATAAAAGTGATTGGAATTTGTTGGCTTTTGAGAGGACTTTTAAATTTTTGGTTGTTTTGTTTTCTATTTTGAACTTCAAATTCTGAAATAGTGGTAATTCCTGAAGAATCTCTAATAGATTGTTTCTCTGAATTTGGAAAGTCCATTTGATGGATAATATAACTCTAGAGAAGTAATGGAAAGCTTTTCTAGTGATTCTTGATTCCCTTTTTCTTTTTTGCCTTCCATTGAACTTCTTTTATATGTCTATAATTATGATGCTCTATGTACGTGCAACGTGTAATTTTATTTATTAATGTCACAGAAAAGAACACATTATTTCTAAAATATGTCTGAGTCTATATCTGAGAAACTAATGACAGATTCTTTGAGACAACCAGGGCATTCTAGTCTACTAGGTTCTGGAGTGTTTGTATTGCCATCATTTTTATCATCATTGTTGCTTTATAACTAGCATATCATTAAATCCCACAATGCTATTATGTAAGGAGTGGGTTATTTTGACTGTTGAGCACATAGCCCTGTAGGGTTTTCATCATTGCTTAAACAAAATGCAGGTGTATGATATTGCTGATTTTCATCAAAGCACATGGTAATCTGATTAATGAAAACATGCTTGAAACAGGTGATAGTGACCCTCTTCTTCCTGGGTTACTAGGTCAATAGTAAAACATTGTTAAGAATAATGTTAAATACTATTAAAGCACAATTACAGATAAGCCCTCATCATAAGCTGTAGAGCACATGGGCAGCAAAAATGGCGCTGGGAGGGGGTTGAGTGGGCAGAGCCCAATTGACCTTCTGATCTGTGCCTAACCAGCCCGTGAAGGCTCAGGTGCATGATAGGGTGTGACCTTGACAGTGATTGGTTCCTCTTCCTCCCTTGCCATGCCACCCGCCCTTTTTGGCTTTAAAAAGGGCTGCTCTCTGTTAATAAACGAGTTTTCTACCTGCTGGATTTGGCTCCCTGCTGTGTCTGATTGTCTCCCAGGCTGAGGGAGGCTGGGGAACCGGCGAGCACCGCACTTACGCACTTATCTTTCCTGGGACCCCGTCTGTCTTTCGTGGGACAGACGAAGACCCAAAAGTAAGGACCCTTTTATACATTTGTTTTCTTTGAAATGTTCTAAAATTTGGGGGTCCCTAGTTGATGGTCTACCTTTCCAAGAGCCCCAGCTGCCTTAAGTAAAGGATTTCTAACTATGATCTTCTTATTTAGGCACCAGCATCTTTGAACTCATGTACTTCAGAAGGTATCAGAGTACTTCAAAGTACTTTGATACTACATCAAGAAGCTGCTTCAGACTTTTGACACTATAGTAGCCATGAAGACAGAGAGAACTTCCTTCCACCTCTAGCTATTGTATCATGATTAGTGCAAATATAGCTCTTCATTTGCATAAGAGGACTCCCATGATTGATGGAGAAACCTTTGTCACGCAACTCACTTGTGAGCAGCTGGTAGACATCCTTTGGTGCTGTGCTATAGTACTCTAACATTAGATCCAAGTAATGACTTTTCTCTGGTGACTGCCTTGCCTAATTTTGACTCTCATCATCAGTAGAGTAGATGAACGTACAAAGGACTGGGAGAAAAAAAAGACAGTAGAATTGTAGCAACAGAAATGGTGACAGTGACCAGGCAGTGAGGGCAGCAGAAGGGCCATCAAGCAGTTTCCACAGTCATTGAAGCTGTTGGCAGAAGTAGCATCATTGTAATGGCAGCCGATGACGGCCTCCTTAGTCAACAGAACACACACACACACACACACACACACACACACACACACACACACACACCAATCAATAATCAATTGGGGCTTTCCTAGTGGTGGAAACATCTGCAGCCTTGGGCTAATAATGGCTAATCAACAACAGAAGAAAGCAGCAGAGTGGCCAAAGGTGATGTGTCACAGTGAGGGTAGAGCAGTTCCCACAGAGCAGGGAGGTTGTTAGTGAGAGTGGCCTTGGGCCATATCAGTTCTGTAGTAGTGGAAGAAAATTTGGGGCAGCTGGAGTGGGCTGTAAATGCTTTAGACCTGACTCTGGAACAAGAGCTGTAGCATCGATCATTTACCATCTGGGCTCTGATACCAAGGCATGGGGGGAGCATGAATAGCCCAGCTGCCGAAGTCTTTGATCTGACCACAGTGCATGGATGACACTACAACTTCCCACTGTTGTCCTCTGCTTCTTCAGACTAAACCCCTCCCAACCCTTATACCGGGAGAGCTGAGAAGGATGGTAGGCCTCAGGTTTGTGATATGTTGACTTAGTTTCCTTTAGGTAACAATTACTCCCAAAATGCTTAGAAAATTATCTTTGTTTCTCTAGGTGTCATTGTCTCAAAATATTTTCATTTTCCCTCCAGTTCTCATTGATGGTAATTGGGTCAAAGTTCTAACTGCTTCTGGAACTGGAGTTGAACCTAAGAGAGCCAGTTCTACGCTTCCTGACTGGGTGTCATTCTTTTATTACCATAAATATTTAAAATATATATTAGCATAAACATTTAAGATACATTGTTCAGACATTTTAAAAATGCCAGTCATACAAAAGATATTGACATATGATTGATCCCCTTCCCAATTCTGAAGAAACAAACAAAAAATTTGGTAGTCAGTAATTACCCTTATAAAACATTGCTGAGGTTAATTGCAGACTGATTTTTGCAGAAAAGAGAAAAGATCTTCTCTTTTAACATAAGAGACAATGGTTAAATCTAGCCCAGAAAACTTCACTAAAAGTTCAGGTTGCCAAATTACATACAAGGCAATTCAAAAGTAAATGATATTTCTACTAAAATATGTTTGCTTTTAGAAGATCATTTAACAATCTGTTCCAAAGCAATGGGCCAACTATATAAGAGCCTTACCATTTTATTCAAAGCTAAAGATAAGAAAAAAAGTTGCAAAGACAAATGTTTTTCAAGTAAATTATGTCCTGTATACTAAATAAAACCAAGACATGCCTACTTGTCTATATATAAATATATATCTCTATATATAATTTTGCTTATCAGATCACTTGGGTGATTTTTCTTTAGTTATTATAATCATAGGTGGTTCACAGTGATAAAACCATTGTGTATAGGCTAATTTACACTCTAGAAGAATGTTTTTTAAGATTCATGGAAGGGTAAGATCACAGAAGACATGACTGTATTTCCCAGGTGGTAGTAGGTACCTGCACCCATGCTATGCTTCTAAACTCATGTTTCAGAGAGAGGTTTGAATAATGATCTTATTAAATTACAAATATTTTCCTATAAATATTATGCATTATAAGCTTATAAATTATTATAAACATTAAATTATAAATATTATAAATATTTATTAAATTATAATATTCCTTTGTGCCAGTTTCATGATAAATGATTATGGATCACTCTTGTTTTTCTATTCTGTATATGTAAAACATCATATTATATAGTATATAATTAAATTGCCTATTGTCATACTATAGTACATATAATATAGAATATATTCTGTATTATGTATTAAAATAATATATAATTACTTTAAAGTTTAAAATTATATATAATTGATTTATAAAGTATAAGTATATAAATATATTTTACCCATTATCATTAATATTCACTCTTTATATAAGATGAATTAATATATATGTATTATGTATTAAATATAAAAAACAAGCTTATCATCATGCCCAGAACAAGTAGCTTATATTAAGTACTATATGTAAATATTTTTGGCATTTCTTTGAAGATAATGCTAGTCACATGTGATTGCTTAGAATTTTTTGTTACATTTCTAAATTCAGTGTCTTTGCTTGTTGTTTGTTGGGTTTATGGAAAAGCTTTTCAAAATACTATCAAATTATATTACCTTCAGTGTTCTACCTATTTGATTTTGAAAATAGTAATGATTCAACAAATTAGGAAAATTAGAAACTCTAAAAAACCATGCAATTTAAGTATCGATATTGTAATAGAGTTTATTATTATTATTATTATTACTTTGATACAGATCTCTAGAATGTTCTGGCAGAAGTTTCAGAAAGAGAGCCATTATATCATGAACATGGAAAGGTTAAGGAAATTAGACAATTTGGAAAAATGATTCAGGAGTACAAAAACTAACCAGGTGATCCTTATGTGCTTATAAGCCTCAGGACAAAGGCCCAAACTCTTGAAAAGTGAATGCACTGAAGATATCAAGTGTTACTTGTTAAGTAAACAATGTACATAAATAGGCACACATGATATAGCATCCTGATCATTCACTCATATAACTCTAGACTTATGAAAGATCACATTATGATTTTCTTTGTGGAAGACAAAGAGCTCTGAGAATATGACTTCATGAGAAACAATTTCTAAAGTTTGCAGATAAAATTAAAGGATGCTAGTCATATAATGTTCTGAATATTTGAAGATTAGACCTTTTTCCCCTTTGGTCTGTATCTCACTTTTAGCTTATGACCCTAGATAGTCTCCAGCCTTCTAGACTAGTAAAAATCTTCCCTTGGAAAGTCCCTGATCTGGTTCACCTTCTTGTGCCCTGCTGCCATTCAGAAAACTTACTACCAGACCTTGTGCACGGTAGATGTGGAATAATTATGCACTGAATGGAAGCCATCATGTTTAATCTATTTATAGAGAACAGAAGTAAGTGATGACAATTCATCAAAGTGGAGTAGCTGGTGTGGAGTTTGATCTTATTCATTTATTTGCATTTGATTATTAAATACTTCAAAACACATGTGGTCATCATATGCAGAAACATCTAAATTTGAGATGACTAGCTTTTTTTAAAACTTCAAACAGGAGAAAGCATGTTCCTTGCAATTCTTCTACATCTGCAGAACAGAACATGTCACGTAATTTATTTTTCTATAATGCTAAAATGTAACTTATGATGTGAGATTTTTTTCCCCTGAACAGAATTTAGCTAAGATCTTCATTCTAGGCAGTATAACTTTATCCTTCTTCCATACCTTATATCCATTAGTTATCATTACATTTTTACTTATTGCTTGATCCATAGCTTATGTGTTTATTGTATATTGGAATATCCACCAGATTGTTTTGCAATAGAAGTTCTCACAAGTTTAAGTGTGATCCACTGAAAAAAAATACTCATAGAGGAAACACAGGAGATTAGTTAAGAATTAGGGCTCTGCGATTAGACTACCACATTGGTTGAGTGCTGGTTTTGCCACTTTTGACACAGGCAATCTTGACTTAATCCCCAAACATCATCTAAGCCTCATGGTCATGTTGTAAAGACTAAGGATGACATATGCAGACCAGTCTCAGAGCAGGGCTAGCTCCTTAGCCCGTATTATTTGCTGTTCCTCTTCCACAGTAATTCTTGTTTTTAGGCTAAACAACATGCTGTCGGGATTTAAGACAATCTGGGATTTCAACTTCTGTCCAGATTTCCACAATGTCAGTGTAAAACATTGATATTAGTCTAGCTCCAGTAGTTCATGCCTGTAATCCTAGCCACTCAGGAGGCTCGGAATGAAGATTGAATCTGACAGTAGCCCAGGCAGGCAAGTCTATGAGACTCTGACTTTAAGCCCTGGAACTGGCACAAATAAACAACTCTTGGCATTAATACCACTTATCTTTGCAACAACATCTCAATAGTGTTATCTGTGAATGATCATTTGGTTTGCATCTATTTGATATTATTTTTTTATTTGAGGTGGAGTAGAATTTGAGAAGAATTTAGTTTATTGTGGAGCTATCCTATTTTTATGTGTAACTATCTTCAAACAAAGAGATGTCAAACCTATGTGCAACACATTTCATTAACTAGTAGAGGGGTTGGGCTAGGACTGAGTATTCCAGTCAGGGAATAGAAAATACTCAATGAGACCTTGTCAATCACTTTTTTTTTCTGAAACTTGTGTTTGTCTTATTCTATCTGTCTGTCCGTATATTTCTCTGTCTCTCTATCTCTATCTATCTGTCTTTATGTTGTTACTAGGGTTTGACCTCAGGGTCTTATGTTGTCATTGGGTTTTCTTGTTCATGGCTGGTGCTCTATCCCTTGAGCCATACCTCCACCACAATGTTTCACCGATTAAATAAGAAGTGGCATTTTTGCAAACTTTTCTTTCCTAACTAGCTGCTAGCCGAAATCCTCCATGTCTCAGCTAGGATTTCAGGTGTGATTCATCAGCTCCTTATTAGTATTCATTAGCTGTTCAAAGTATTTTCATTGTGATATTTTCATGCAGGTATGCAATGTATCCTTATCAAACACAACTCTTCTATCACTAACACTATCCCTCCTCCCCTCTCCTCCACTCCAATTATTTCTCAAGGAAGGTATTCACACTGGAAAAATGACAAATGTGGAAGCCTGGCTACTTTCTGTGGAACTGGTCAGCAGTCTGCTGCCCAGTTATATAAATGTCCCTGCTTCCGGTTTATGTTCCAGCTGTCATCTTATTGATCTTCCAAATGCCTTCATCTCATTTTCATCCAGCTGCTGAGTATGTACTGGTGAAAACTCCCAAGGGACCAAGTTTTTCTGTGAAAAAAAAGAAGAGGATGAGATGGCATGGCCTTGAAGGACCTTGGCTTTACCAGTTCCATTCTCTAGAGGTCTGCATGCTGCAGCCCATGCTAAATTCCCAGAAATAGTTCTGGATGTGACCAATCAGAATTACATTTCTTCTTGGAGGAGAAATAAGACAAGGGATAAGATAAGATGAAGCCATCAATAACCTGGAATCTGAAAAAGAGAGATTTTACTACCCATTGGAAGTTAAAACAGGTGTCTTTCCTAAATTATAAGTTTAACTTATAGACATTGAATGAGCAAATCGTGATTATACACTTCAAAGGAGTAAATTTTCTTTTGCATTTATAATAACTAAATAAATATTTCTAATTTTTATCATTTTCATATGCACATTTGTATTCTTTCATACTATTTTATGCTATTCAACTATTATAAGAAATATCTTAATAACCTTATAACTATCTATAACTTATAACTTATAACTACAATATATTTCTTCATATTTCTCAAATACATCCCTGTTTTAAAATACATGTTTTTTATATCTCTGTTAAATCTTGTTTTGGCTCATAATATTTCTCATTTGTCTATAAAATCTATTTATTTTGAGGCTCTAGAGAAACTAATCTTATTTACTTGGGCTATGAAATTTTAGCTTTATTATTTCTAGCTTTATAATAACTGATAATTATAGAAAAATTTAATGTAAGCTAGATATAATTCCAATTGATATTGTTTGTCAATCTAAGTTTAAACACCTCATAGAATAGCCATAGCCATATTTAGTTCTCAAATAAAGAATATTATGGTACTTCAGGCTTTCTATGTGAACTTAGGGAGGTGTAGTAATTGAATTGGTGCTATCAGTGAAATAAGATCAAAGGTTCAGGCAGTGTTAGAATAAAACTAACATTTATCCTACCCATTGTCAGCAGTTGCATAGGTTAAATTATAATTATTATGTAACATTGTCACTAAACATGTACCACTGTTGTATATTATAAGTGAGAAAAATTTATTTAGAAGATGAACACGTTCAAAATCATATACTGAAATCTGGTAAAAACATAACTTTGATTCAGATTTGTTGGACTTCAAAGACTGCATTCTTTGAGGGTGTTAAAAAGGTAACCCTGATACGGCATGAGTGTTAGGGCTTTTCCTCTTTTGTTGATGAAGACTCTACCTCACTACAATGTGAATGAACTTCAATAAACCTACTAGAATATGAAGATTTGGGGAGAGAACAATCCAGCTTTTCCAGTCATGTTGGAGATAAGAGAGACGTGGATATTTTTCATTATTTTAAGCAACTACATTTTAGGGCAATTAACTAGACACTAAAAGTTGATTGATATACAGATGTTTTAATAGCCAAATGCCTGACTGAAGCCTGTAGTCCTAGATACTCCGGACAGGAGTATTAAGGTTTGAAGCCATCCTGGGAAGCAAAGTTTGTGACTCTTATCTCTAATCAACTGCCCTAAAGTTGGCAAAGGTTACAGCACTAGCCTTGAGCAACTAAGCCCAGAGATAGTGCTCAGGCCCTGATTTCAACCCTGTGACTGGCCTGCGTGCGTGCGCGTGCGTGTGTGTGTGTGTGTGTGCGCGCACACACACACACACACACACACACACACAGAGCATGTGTTGTATAAGTAACTTTATAGAATTCCTAATTGGAGAAATGGAGCACAATCCACAGGAAAGAGGATTGACTTCAAACTCAAAGACATCAGCCTCTAAAGTGAACATTGCATGTCATGTACTATGTTTTATACTTTGTCAATTTCATCACTCTCTCATGAGATATATCTTCTTATCTTCATTTTACAGATGACTAAACCAAGATTCAGAATGGTTAATGGTAGCTTACCCAAGGTCACATTGAATAAGTACAGCTTACACTGAGATTGGATCCACATGGGACTCATCCGAACATCTTCTATGTTGCCTTCAAATCTCCTCAAGAAAAGACAAGCAGTTATGGAAGGAATGATACAGAGAGAAGAAATTTAGAAACAAGATTGCTTGTTGAAAGATGTCCACTCACATTATAAGAATATCACTTTAGAAATATGCTATGGTAAAGTTCAAGATTATAGATTACATCAGGAAGAGGAAAAAGTTTAAAATGAGATGGAAAGCCAGATTAAGTTGTATATTGGACGAACATTCTTGTGGCAGTGATTGTCTCTGGGTGTTGTAGTCAGTCTAGAGTGGAGAGAGGCATATCAGATGTTGCTATGATATCTCAACTCTGGGTTTAGGAGGCAAAGAGAGAGCAAAGGTTAGGAATGATGAAAAAGAAGGAAGTATCACTGATGTTCTTACAGTACTCTTCATCAATCTGGATACCTTTTCTCAAGCCATTTAAATTCTCTATGTACCTGACAGACTTGAACTAATTTTGACTATTAGCAACAGATGTTCATGCCATACATTAGCTATGATAAATTCACTGTGTCCCTCTTTCTCTTATGTTTCCAATGAATTCAAAGCAATATTGATGATGTTAAATTTAAATTTCTAAGCATACAAATGGCATGAGCTTGCACATGCAATACTTGAATTATGCAGTAAGCATTATCACTGGTATAAGCTTCTCATGTCAAGCCTTGCTCACAGAAGGGAATAAAGCCATCAGGAGCAGCACTCTCTGAATTGTGAGCATGTTAATCTGTGTATAATGGTAGCAACCTTCTCCAACTGAACAACATATGGGTAGATCTTCTCTTAACCAATGAGTAATATGGCATAAACAAATTAAAAGTGGTGTCATATGACTTCACAGTTAAGTAACTAGAATATAATTAGTTTGATTTTAATCTGGAAAGCAAATCCATTATTTCCAAGGCAGTGATTCAGTGCTCTGTGCTAAATGAGCTAGATGTGGGTGTTTAACAGTCAATTTGCACCATGTGTTTTTGTAAAAAGAAGGAAAAAAAGCAGTATTCTAGAAGGGGTGTGAGAAAATTCTTTAAGATCTCAAAACTACATGGGAACTTCTGTTCATAAAAGCAAAAAGGCAAATAAATATGTTGTTATAGTGAGATTCAGAGTTAGCTGGATCACTTCCTTAGTGAAAAGTAACTGTCTCTGTGGGACATTTGTCTATCACCACTAGTTCACTATCTTTCTTGCTAGATTTAGGATGTTAATGATTTGTGAGCCATGTGGAATAACTTAATGAACTACACATGTTTAATGGGAACACTTTCATTACAAATGTTGATGTATTTCAAAATCTCCCATAAAAACTTTCCACTATCAAACCTACTGTGAAAACATATTGAAAAACCCAATCACACACCATTTACATTGACTTAATAGAACATAACAATAAAGATGTCTTAAATTTGTATAGCTCTTCACATCATTACTGTGCTAATCTGTTGGCTCATTTGACTTTCATTGTGTCAATGGCAGCCAAGGTGTTGTCATGTGAAATTATACCCATTTTGCTTGTAAGGCGCACCTGAAAGCCAAAGTTCTCCCATTAAAAGTCATTTTGTATTGAGAGAATAAAAATAACAGAATTTCTTTCTTTGAAAGAATAATGTCTAAAACTAGTTCTTTAATTGAATGTGTAAAGAACAATATTTGTTTCTTATATACCCAATTAAATTACATAGAGTCTTTATAATAGGACATCTAAAACTCTAAGGCTGACAATGGCTAGAAATAGATTAGAGCTGTGGTTTGTATATGTCTTGAGATGTTGCTAAGCCCACAGAATTAATTCTGAACATACACCATTGCATCATTCCACTGGCAGTCCTTATGTAGACTTGAGACCCATTTTTAAAAATTAATGGCCTTCTTTAGGTTTTAAGAGGTTGTGGGTTTGTTCATTCAGGGAAAAACCAAATGTTTAGATCTCTAAAATAGGGCTGCAAATCTTGGGAAAGCAGGGTCTTCCAGGAGATTTCAATGCTAGACCCACACATTCCCACCAGCTAGTTACTCTAGAGAAGATAAATGAAAAGCCATCTGCGACTAACCACAACTTTGGACTGGGAAAGAAGTTCTGTTCCATGGTAACTTCAATGACTTGAATTTGAAGACCTGGCAATCTAAAAACAACTAAATTCTGGAGAAGTTTGACTAGATGTCACTTTGTACAAATAATGTTTCAGGTTTTATCATTGGGTTTAATAATTATCAAGATTTCTCTGTTGGCTTAACAAAATATATTTGATTATTTTTAACTTAGAAAAGAATAATGAAACATGCTGAAGAAGAGACTAACTGAACTATTTTTGTTGTTGTTGTTGTTGTTGTTGGTCGTAGGGCTTGAACTCTGGGCCTGGGCGCTGTCACTCAGCTCTTCAGCTCAAGGCAAACACTCCACCACTTGAGCCACAGTGCCACTTCTGGTTTTCTGGTGGTTTATTGCAGATAAAGAGTCTCACAGATGGTTCTGCCCAGGCTGGCTTTGAACTGTGATCCTCAGATCTCAGCTTCCTGAGTAGCAAGGATTATACGCATAAGCTACTGATGCCCGGCTTAACTGAACTTTTTATGGCAATATTTATTCAATCACAAACATGCTATGTATTATGCAGTCTCAATAAAGAACAAGGAGTATTTTAGACAGCTATATATGTGCAATTTTTTTGAGAATTCCAAAATATTTGGCAAAGTATCACAGTTCACTTACAATCCAGTGAAGCCACAAAATATTAACAGTGTTATCATAAAAATTATTATTCTTATAAAATATTCTTTGTGTTCTCTAATAAATGCTAAGTACTGTACCTACAAATGACACTCAATATAAATTATTAAGTCAAATTTCAATTATTCTGAATTAAAATGTCTAGGATTGAAACTAGGGAATTTTTATACAAAAGAAAAAAATTCCTAGTGAAATCTGACAATAAGCTTTGTTTTGAAATTGACTGGACTAATTATTGGTCATTTTCTCTTCTCAACCTTGGACTTTGATTTTTCTTCATAACAATTTTTAATTCTACTCAGAATTTGTCTTCCTAATAACCCATTAGCCTGAGGGAAGGTTATTCAGTTACTGAAAATTGTAATTATCAAGACTTCACCATTAAACATGGGAAATACTTGAAATATAATATTCAATTAATAAATATAGGATTAAATATGTAATCATGTCTCTGCAAAACATGCGAAGAAGAAAACAATGTTGGCAGGAAAATCCATTTTTGAGATGGTATTTTTATAATTGCAATGTTGTTTTGTTAAAGATCATAAAACGTGACAAAGTGTAGCGCATTTGATAACCTAGTTCTATTAGCAGAGTCACATTGCCTGGTTCATCAGTATAATGCAGCTCTTGACTTTTCTTCAGAGTAAACTTTAGGCTTTGAAGTACATTGGGTTGTCAAAGAAAAGATAATACTTCAGTGTAATTTCTGTGGTAAGTATCTATATTGTATTGTGGGTTAAATTTTCATAATCTATATATGAAATTAAGTATAGCAATAATGTATTAACCTGAATATTTGATTAAACAGAACATATTATTTCCTAATGCCATAAAGAAGTTATTTATAGACAGAAATAAATAAAATAATTCTCAACTTTGTACTGAGTTTTGTACCCTGCAGTTTCTTAAAGGATATTGGTTACTAAATTAGATTCTTGACAATGTATCTTGACATGTATAGAAATCTGTCTCCTCATTTCACTTCCAAATAATAGAGAGCCCTTAAAGTACCTGTTCTCTTCCTATCACTGGCTAGTAGAGATCAAATAGTTAAATATAGTTTGAATTTTTTCCCAACCTGTTTTGTGTTCACTTGAAAATACTGCATTTGTGTATGCTTCTATCAATGACTATAAAAATAACTGCTGGATGAAATATAGCTTCTACAAAAAAAAAGCAGTACAGGCATTATATATGTATATTGAACGTTTTAACTACATCCAAAATTTTAGAAGTTAAATTGTGAAATCTGCCCTAGGATCAGTAACTCTGTACCTTGTAGATTTGTCTAAGCAAAAAACAAAACAAAACTACCATATAATCCAGTGATATATCTGGACCCATATTTGAAAAACGTGTAAGTCAAGATATACTAGAAGCTCTTGCACATGCACATTTATTGCAACATTATTCAAAATAGCTAAGTTATATAGGCAGCTCAGATGCCCTACAACTGATAAATGAGTCAAAAATTTGGCAAATATGAAAAATGGAGAATTACTTAGTCATAAGAAAAAAATGCAGTTTTATAGTTTGTAGGAAACTAGGTGGACTAGATGTTATCATGTTAAGAAAATTGAGAAGAACATGGCTAGGAGATGAACTGAAATACATTGAATCATGGAATGAAGAGAACAAAATGAGCTCATTGAAAGCTATTGAATAATACGGGGCTTGTGGAGATAGTGAAAGTGAGAGCAAGTAAGGGGGTCAATCTAATTAAAATACTCTATTTGCCTATGTGAAATACCAATGTGCCTAAATCATATGATGAATGCAGGAATGTATAACAGACATGATAGCATCTAGGTGCTAACAGGAGGGTGGAGGGCAAGTGGGGAGGGTGAAGGATAGTGAATACAGTGCACACTTTATGCACATGTGTAAGAAAAGAACAATGAAGCTGGTTGAAATTGATTTAGTAGTGTGGAGAAGAGTGATGAAGATGAGGGGTCTGAAAAAAGTGCCTTGTTGGTGCTCGTGGCCCCATCAAAACGAAACTTCCTTTTTTTTTTTCTTTTTTTCTTTTTTTTAATTTAATTTTATTTTATTTGAGAACATACTGTACAGAGGGGTTACAATTACATGGGCAGGATAATGCATACATTTCTTACCAAGCATTGCAGCCTCCTCCTTTGTTTACCCTTCACCTCCCTTCCCAGCCTCCCCCCTCCCTCCCACCCAATCATACCACCCCTCCCCCCCCCCCCCCCCCCCGACATTGTAAAGCTGGTTTTGACATGACATTTTGTACTTCTCATTGTTGCAACAGGTCCACCTGAATCCTTAAACGACTTGTTTGTCCCCATCTCCTCCACATGTTATACTGACATCAAATATAGTGAAAGCGGGGGTTACACTGTGGGGGAGGGACATACAAAGCAACAAAGAGATAATATTATAAATGCGTTAGAAACACATGCATGAAAGAAACAAAAACATTAAAATACATATTTGAGGTTTCGTTTTCCTAACATCACATTATTTGACTTTTTCCGCTTGACTCATACCTATACTAGATATTGCAAATAAGGGAAACCATGGGACCTATGTTTCTTTGGGCCTGGCTTACTTCACTTAATATAATTTTTTCCAAGCCTTTCCATTTCCTAACAAATGGGGAAATGTCATTCTTTCTGATGGAGGCATAGAATTCCATTGTGTATATATACCACATCTTCTTGATCCATTCATCTACTGAGGGGCATCTGGGTTGGTTCCATGTCTTAGCTATGGTAAATAATGCTGCAATAAACATAGTTGTGCTGGTAGCTTTAGTGTGGCCTTGTTTGTGATCATTTGGGTAAATGCCCAAAAGTGGGATTGCTGGGTCATTGGGGAGCTCTATGTGGAGTCTTTTGAGGAACCTCCATACTGCTTTCCAAAGTGGTTGAACAAGTTTACATTCCCACCAACAATGAAGTAAGGTTCCTTTCTGTCCACATCCCCTCCAGCATCTGTTGTTGTTAGAGTTCTTGATTTTTGCTGTTCTAACTGGAGTGAGGTGATATCTCAATGTTGTTTTGATTTGCATTTCTTTTATGGCTAGGGATGTTGAACATTTCTTCATGTGTCTATTGGCCATCCTTCTTTCTTCTTCAGAGAAGCTTCTCTTTAAGTCTTTCGCCCACTTACTTATTGGGCAGTTGTTTCTTTGAGGATTTGTTGTTGGGTGGTTTAATTTTTTGAGTTCCAAGTATATTTTAGATATGAGACCCTTGTCCGTTGTATGGCTAGTAAAGATCTTCTCCCAGTCCGTGGGCTTTCTATTGATCTTGCTAGCTATGTCATTTGCCCTGCAGAAGCTCTGCAACCTTATACAATCCCATTTGTCCAGCCTTTCTTTGATTTGTTGTGTTTCCGGGTCTTTATTCAGAAAATTTCGGCCTGTGCCAAGGAGACCCAGGGTTTCTCCTATTCCATCCTGTAATGTTTTCAGAGTGTCTGCTTTGAGTTCAAGGTCTTTGATCCATTTGGAGTTGATTCTGGTGCAGGGTGATATATAAGGATCTAGCTTTAGTTTTCTACATGTAGTTAACCAGTTTTGCCAGCACCATTTACTGAAGAGGCTGTCTGTCTTCCATTCTATTGTTTTAGCTCCCTTATCGAAGATTAGATGGCTATAGGTCTGTAGGTTCATTTCTGGGTTTTCAATTCTATTCCATTGGTCCTGAGGTCTGTTCTTATGCCAATACCAAGCTGTTTTGATTACTATGGCTTTATAGTAGAGTTTGAAATTTGGTACTGATATTCCTCCAGCAGTGTTCTTTCCGTTGAGGAGCGTTTTTGCTATTCGGGGTCTTTTATTGTTCCATATGAATTTTTGGATTGCCTCTTCTATTTCCTTGAAGAATGAGGGTGGAATTTTGATAGGTATTGCGTTGAATTTGTAGATAGCCTTGGGGAGTATTGCCATTTTCACGATGTTAATCTTTCCAATCCAGGAGCATGGGAGGTTTTGCCATTTTTTAAGTTCTGTGTTGATTTCCTTTTTCAAGATTTTAAAGTTTTCATCATAGAGGTCCTTCACTTCTTTAGTTAAGTTAATTCCTAGGTATTTTATTTTTTGTGGGGCTATTACAAATGGAGTTGCTTTCCTAATTTCAGCCACACTTTTCTCATTGTTGGCATACAGAAAAGCCATTGATTTTTGGGGGTTAATTTTATAACCTGCTACTTTGCCAAAGTTTTGAATCAGCTTGAGTAATTTGGGAGTGGAGTCTATGGGATTCTTTAAATACAAGATCATGTCATCTGCAAAGAGGGAGAGTTTTATTTCTTCTTTCCCTATTTGGATCCCCTTTATGTCTGCATCTTGTCTTATTGCTGTAGCTAGGCATTCTAATACTAGATTGAAGAGAAGTGGAGAGAGTGGGCATCCTTGTCTTGTTCCTGAGTTAAGAGGAAATGGCTTTAGTTTTTCACCATTGAGTATAATGCTGGCTGTAGGTTTGTCATATACAGCCTTTATTGTATTGAGGAATGTTCCATGGATTCCTAATTTTTTCAAAACCTTCATCATAAAGGGGTGTTGGATCTTGTCGAATGCTTTTTCTGCGTCTATTGAGATAACCATGTGGTTCTTATTCTTGCTCCTGTTGATGTGATGAATAATATTAATTGATTTGCGTATATTGAACCAGCTTTGCATCCCTGAAATGAATCCTGTTTGATCGTGGTGTATGATTTTTTGGATGAATTGTTGAAGTCGGTTGGCCAAAATTTTGTTGAGAAGTTTTGCATCAATGTTCATCAAAGAAATGGGTCTATAGTTCTCTTTCTTTGATGAGTCCCTGCCAGGTTTTGGGATGAGGGTTATGATGGCTTCATAGAATGTGTTCGGTAGTGAGCTTTCTCTTTCAATTTCATTGAAGAGTTGGAGGAGAATTGGTGTGAGCTCTGCTTTGAAGGCCTTGTAAAATTCCGCTGTAAAACCATCTGGTCCTGGACTTTTCTTAGCTGGGAGGTCTCTTATTGCTGTTTCTATTTCAATGCTTGATATGGGCCTGTTAAGATAGTTTACCTCATCTTGGTTTAGTTTTGGCATGTCAATATTTGCTAGGAAGAGGTCCATTTCTGTCAAGTTCTCAAACTTATTAGCATAAAGTTTTGAGAAGTATTCCCTTATAATGTTCTGAATCTTGCTTGTTTCCATGGTGATGTTTCCATTCTCATCTCTGAGTTTATTAATTTGGGTGTGTTCTCTTCTTTTTCTGATAAGATTTGCTAAGGGTCTGTCAATTTTGTTGAGTTTTTCGAAGAACCAACTCTTTGTTTTGTTGATTCTTTCTATAGTTTTTTTGGATTCTAATTCATTTAATTCTGATTTAATTTTGATTATTTCTTTCCGTCTACTGGATTGGGGTTTATCTTGCTGCTCTTTTTCAAGGAGGTTTAGATGTGTCATTAAATTGTTAGTTTCAGATCTTTCCAATTTGTTGATGTAGGAGCTCAGAGCTATAAACTTGCCTCTGAGTACTGCCTTTGCTGTGTCCCAGAGGAGCTGGTATTTTGTCTGTTCATTTTTGTTGAATAGCATGAACATTTGAATTTCCTTTCTAATCTCTTCCATGACCCACTCATGATTCAGCAGTGTGTTGTTCAGCCTCCATGTGATACCGGACTTTCTTTGGTGGCTTTTGGTGTTGAGTTCTAACTTTATTCCCTTGTGGTCAGAGAGAATGCAAGGTATAACTTCAATGTTTCTGAATTTAGACAAGTTTGCTTTGTGGCCTAAAATGTGGTCTATTTTAGAAAACGTTCCATGTGCTGCTGAGAAAAACGTGTATTCTGATGCTGCTGGGTGAAATGTTCGGTAAATGTCTGTTAAGTCTAGTTGATCTATGCAGCTGTTTAGATCTGCGGTTTCTCTGTTGAGTTTTTGCCGAGTTGATCTATCTAGTGGGGAGAGTGGTGTGTTAAAATCCCCAACGATTAATGTCTTTGGATCTATATGGGATTTGAGGGAAAGTAGTGTTTCTTTGATAAATTTGGGTGCTCCATTGTTTGGCGAATAGATATTTAGAATTGTAATATCCTCCTGAAGGAGAGATCCTTTAATTAGTATGTAGCGACCTTCTTTATCTCTTTTCACGAATTTTAATTTGAAGTCTATTTTATCTGATATTAGGATTGCAACTCCCGCCTGTTTATGCGGTCCGTTTGCTTGGTAGATTTTGTTCCAGCCTTTAACATTGAAAATGTGTTTGTTTTTACGGGCAAGATGTGACTCCTGCAGGCAGCAGATAGAAGGGTCTTGTTTTTTAATCCAACTAGACAGTCTATGTCGCTTAATTGGAGAGTTCAGTCCGTTAACATTAAGAGATAGGACTGAGAGGTATTTGGGAGTTCCTGCCATGTTATCTACCTTCTTGGGGGCTCCGAAAACTGGGTTCTTCCTATGGTTCTTGGATTCTCAGTTTGGGTGCAGTTTCTTGGCCTTTATTGCGGTCTTGTTGGTTTTCTATGTGTAGGACATCTTTAAGAATCTTTTGTAGGGCTGGTTTGGTGGAGATGTATTGTTTCAATTTTTCTTTGCTATGGAAGGTTTTTATTTGGCCTTCAGTTATGAAGGAGAGTTTAGCTGGGTACAGTATTCTTGGTTGATAGTTGTTTGTTTTTAGGGCATGGCATACATCATTCCAGGCTCTTCTTGCTTTGATTGTCTCTGCTGAGAAATCTGAGGTGATTCTAATTGGTTTCCCTTTATAAGTGATTACCCTTTTCTCTCTGACAGCTTTAAGGATCTTTTCCTTGTTCTGAGTTGATCCTGTGTGGATTATAATGTGACGGTGGGATGTCCTATTCTGGTCTGGTCTATTTGGGGTTCTAAAGGCTTCTTGTATCTGGACAGGCCTATCTTTTTGCATGTTTGGGAAGTTCTCTGCTAGGATCCTGTTAAACAGATTTCCTAGACCATTAACTTCTGTTTCTAGGTGCTCCTCTACACCCATTATCCTTAGATTAGGCCTTCTGATGGTGTCTTCCAGGTGTTGGATAGATCTATCATATTTCTTGGACTTGTCTTGGATGGTTGTATGTTCTTTCTCTATAATATCTAGGCTGTCTTCAATCCCTGAGATTCGATCTTCTGCATGTTCTAACCTGCTGTCAAGACTCTCTACTTTGTTTTTTATCTCTTTTCCTTCTAGTTGGTCAGCTTTGATGGCTTCAAGTTCTTTGTTGAAGCTCTGTTTTAGGTCTTGTATGAATTTCTTTACTTCCTTAATTTGGTGTTCAGTGTTTGTCCTCAAATCACTTAGTTGATTGGTTATGGTTTCTTTGGGCTCCCATTCCTTCTGTTGGGTTCCATTCAGCATTCCCTTTGTGGTCTCCCTGACTTCCTTCATCTCTTTGTTAATGGATTCCATGAATGCCTTTAGTGATCTTTGTGTGTTCTCTACCTGGTCTCTCAATTCCTGTATTACTCTTTGATTAGCTTCCTCCCGTTCGTGGGATTCCTGCAGATCTCTTTGAGTGTTCTCAGCCTGCTCACGCCATTCCTCCCTTTCTCTTTGAGTATTCTCAAGTTGTTCACGCAAATCCTGTATCAGTTTTTGAGTAGCTTCCTCACGCTTATGATATTCCTGTATAAACTTCTGGGATGCCTCCTCTCTCTCCCTATCACGCTCATACAGAGTCCTTTGTACGTTGTCAAACTTTTCATTTATCATGTTTGCCAGCAGTGTTTGTAGAGCTGTTTGGGAACTCTCTTCTGGATTATTCATTATCTGTTCTAACCCCTGATTATCAGGATTGGGAATTGAGATACCCGAATTTGCCATTTTTCTTGTGTTTTTCCGGCTTACTCTGCCCATTTGAGATGAAGATAGCACCAGTTTTGTGCTAGAACACTATCTTAAGGCAACCATCAACCAAAGTTTGCATTTGTACAGTCAATAGTCTACAGATACAATCTAGTTCAACAGATACATCTATTCGACATCAAACAACTATATGTTGAAGGACTTTGAACCGCAGAGAAGAATTTGGAAAACCAGAAATTATTAGGGTTAGGGAGAGATGTGGGTAAAAAATAGGAATAGATTGGTGTGGGAAGGCACAGGGAGAGTTAACTATGTCCTAATCACAATGCAGGAAATAGGTTGGGTAGGATGTAAGTAGAGAGAGAGAGAAAAGGGAAGAAAGGGAAAGGGGAATGAAAAGAGACCAGAAAAAAAAATAGAGACGTAAAAATTAATGTTATTTTAGAGATTAAAAGACCATCTATTTATAGAGGGATATGAATATGTTGAGAGAAAGGGAGGGACATAGAGGAGATGAGAAAAACTTTTAAAAAATGCTTAAAATATTATATAGGTATAAAGAGGTAGTACTGTTATTAATGAATTTAAGTCTCAGAGGTTTTGAATTGAGTAATAAGTTTGTGGATTAAGTGTGTACACAATGGGTGATAGGGTCTACTGGTTAACTACGGGTTTATCTGAGGATGTGCAGGACAAGAGTTAAGTCACATAAAGGTGAACAAAGAGGAAAAGTTGGAAAGGATAGGAAAGTGAGAAGAAAAGATCAGAAGTTCAGTAGAGCTAGAAAAAAAACAAAAACAAAAAGATAATTAAGAATGAATGAAAAAGAGAAAGAAGACAAGAAAAGAAAAGAAAACACACATTCACGTATTCCTAAAATAAAAATTATAAGAGGAGAAAAAAAAATTAATGGAAAACAATTATTTTTTCAGAAGAGGCAAAAATTAAAGATTAATAAAAGTTTTAGAAAAGCAAAAAAAAAAATTTTTTTATATATATATAAGGTAACAAAAAACGAAAAAAAAACAAAACAAGAAAAAGAAAAAAAGAAAAGAAGAAGAAGAAGAAAAAAAAGTTCTTTGATTTTTTTTTTTTTTTTTTTTTTGGGAGGGGTGGGAAGAGTCCTGTATCTCCCTTTTGTCTGTAACCAGAGTCTGGTTGGAGTCTCTGGTCAGCTTGAGGTCCTGTGGCTTGATTGGTTTCTTAAGTCAGTTTGTTGGAACAGGCAGAAAAATGCTCTGCTTTACCCAAGATTTTGAGATCCCCCTCCCAGGTTAGTTTACTGGGAGGGTGATCTGCTTTGAGAATCACAAAAGAGGGGGATGCAGTGATGAGGCTAGGTTCTGGGTAGAGTTGAGGTCTTTCAAGGAACAGTAGCTTTTCCCTGGGGCTATTTTGTGAAAAAAAAAACTCACAGCACCCAGCCTGGAGCCATTCTCAGGGTTTCTGTTTTTCAATTGATTGTGGTGGCTGCTAGGGGGAGGGGCAGCCTCTGGCTCTGGCCACCCAGCGAGGAGAGCCACTCCAATGGCTGGTGCCTGAGCTGGGCGACCCCTCCCTGGATGGAACTGAGTCTGTGAGGTCACCTCGCCGCCAAGTTCCCGTGAACTGCCAAATGACTAGCTCTATTCCAAGGCCTGAGCTGGAGCTAGCTGCTCCTCCGAGCTTTGACGGTATCCAAGATGGAGATCACCGGTGCTGGGGGGGGGAGGGGTGGCCTTCCCTCCTCTGCTCCCAGAGAAGGAGTGAGGAAGCGGGGCTTCTACTCACGGGGAGTCTTGGATCCCGGGTCGTCTCTGGTCTGCAAAGTGCAGGATGAAGTTGTCCGCTCCTTGTCGGTTCTTGCTGGTGTTGAATAGAATCCGCTCGTCCGCTGCGTCTGGCTCCTTTGTCCCGGACTGCGTCTCAGGTATGCCTCCGCGGCGGTGGTCGCCGCTGCGACCCTGCCGCCGCAGCGGCAGCTGCTCAGATGTGTCTGCTTGGCTTCCCCTCTCTTGATTAACTCTCTGTCCTGTGATGGCACACTTGGTGTGATTCTCTGGCTTGGGACTGTTCACTGGAACTCTGAAACTGTTTTCTATGCAAGAGCTTGTTCAGATTCCAGCTTCTCCTCCCCCATCTTCCAGGAACTCCACGAAACTTCCTTATACAACTAATGCGTGTTAATAAAAACGTGGGAAGAAAAAAGAATAACAATAAAGAGATATTTCATGTTTTTTTTTCAGAAAATCTTCAGAATTTACCTACAGTTCATTCCATACTATAATCCTAATACAGATTGTAGGCTAATCCTGAGCCCTAGCTATTACAGAGAATAGGGTTCCTAAATTGTGATCTATGGAGCCCTACTTTTCTGAGATAGACATTTCATTAATATGTGATGAAATGACCAAAAAATAAAGGAAGGGAAATAGGGAACTTTTTATAATAATAAATTTCTTTATTGTGAAAAGTAACTTGTGTTTTCCTTTGTGGGCTGGTGAATATAGTAGGTGGATATTTCATTGTTTTGTTTGAACATGCTTGGCAAAATAAAGCACTAGCAATTTGATGGTGTCTTCTCAAACATTTTTGGGAAGTACTTGTATCCATAAAATTTACTAAGTATAAGTGGTTTGATAGGGATAGCTGTGGACCAACTTTCCAAAGGACCAGAATTGGTTCATATCTGTCTTTAAATAACTATGTGTTTGTGGAGTATGGCTAAGTTTCAATTCCATTTGTCAATGAATTCTAGTATTAACTGTATAGGCAGCAGTGTTTTACTGACACAGTATTTTAATTTTTCACACATTAATTTTGTCAGGTAATTGTGTTTAGTAACTTTTCTCAAACCATCTGATTGTGAGAGTATTACTCAGCCAGTTGGCTAATGTTACTTTATTGTTATTCACATGGACAGGATGCTTTTTTCTGGATCACTCTGCAACAATTCTTTATTATATATTTCTAGTTTTAGTCACTTGTTTATGTCCTCTGAACATGATTATTCATGTGTGAGTGCACATGAAGAGTACAAAGTGAGCATTCAGTACCAGAACCACAAGTCCTCAATTGTTATTAGGTGTGTAGAGTCTGAGACTCTGGATGACACATTAAGTGGAACAGCCCTTTAAAAATTGAAGAAGAATCAATAATTACCTTTTTGTTTTTCCAAACTCAAAGACTCTTTACTTCATGAAGTCCTGATACAAAATATAAAACTGGATGAGTTGAAAATTGTTGTTATTCAAATACATGTTCATATGGAATGCTGATTTATTCTTGAATATGCAATCCTGCTAAATTTAAAATTCTCATATATAGTACTTTTTATATTTAATCTCCTGGCATGTCAAGAATTCTGCTACTGGTATTTTAAAATAAGTTATCTACCTAATAATGGAAGCATTTATCTCAAATTCAGTATTGAAATTACTACTTTGAATGACTGCTGAAATTAATTTAATATCAAGTTTATATACCTTTACAATTTTTTTATTTTGATAACATGGTTTCATAAGTTATGATTAATTCAGGGATTTTGTGGGCGTGATGTACAAGATAAGCAGGTTGAAAGGTTTTTGACTTATCAAAGCCATATTTGGAAAAGTAAGGAAATGTGGCTTTCTTGACTGGCATCCTCCATAATTATTTGCACAATTTCCTAAGCTGTTTGACAAGTTCCCATTTGTCTTTAAAATAAAACGACTATAGGGAGAACAACCTCAGAGCTTTGAGGTTATTTTTTTAATCTTTCATGAACAAATAGTATTTCAGCTGCTGGGGACCGATTGACAGATTTTTGGGTTGTTAGGTCATCGTCATCACTGACTACTCCAAATCTACTGAAATTTTGACTCACAGAGACATTTTGACTTCATCCTTACACTCTTTGGATTCACATTTAAATATTTATGCACTTTTTCAGTCTAGAAGAAGAACTGCAAGACTTCCCTGAATGAGAGGTTAAGCAAAGGTTATGATGTTACAAATTAGGACTAAATAGGACATTGATACTGAGAAACTGGAATCCTGTTAGTTAGACTAATAATGAATCAAGTCGATGAGACAAAGGGTCCCTCAAGGTGAGGTTTGCTAGAGTCTGAATATAAATGGCCATATTATTATTAATGCTTCCATTCATGAAAATGCTACACGATTCTATTAAAACACAGAAAAGACAGAATATGAGTCTACATAGAAATGTAGATAAGGGAGAGTCATCATCCACACCTCTTAGTTAAAACAGTTTAATAACGACCTGGATAAGTTTCCTTGATATCTAATATTTAATCTTCTTAAATTTCCATGCTGAAGAAGAATATTCATTGTATAATTTTGATGTGGTAGCATACTAGTTGAACAATAAACAGTAGCATCCTTTTAAAAAATTCTCTTTCTGGTTATTCTGATTATATATGTTGAGAAGAACATGATATAAATATATATTTGTCTCTCTGAGGATTTTCTCACTGTTGTTTGGTATAAGTGGAATACTGTTTCTTTGACCTACATTTTTGGAGACAATTCAGAGATATACAAAACTAAAATTGAATACGGTTACCATATTTAAATCAATTGATATTCAAAATATTATCTCCATGTAATTAAATTTTGGAAAAATTACATACACTGAACAAATATGTTAGAAGATACAGATCTAAGCTTGGAGTGGAAGAAAAACTGACAGTGAAAAGAATCAACTTCATCATAAATGTACTGAATGAAATGATTTTATATAAAGCTCAAAATAAAAACAAACCTGTTTTATCACCAAATTTGGTTATCTTTCTCTGTGTTGCTATAAGGAGTCATACTGTGTTGGGAATGATATTGTTGCAGCAACATTTACTGTTGTTTATTGAAACTTGAAGTTTAAAAATTGAATTAGATTCACATTGTTCTGCTTTAGCAAACTTTATCTGGAATATGATGCCAATAGAATTTCTACAAATCCCCATTTATACTTCTTGATGTTTTAGAAGACATGATTAGACATGCATTAATTTTAATATAATATATAACAAGTTGTTTGTCTCACTCTTTTTAAAGTAAAGAATTTATATATGTTTAGGTCCAATGAAAAGGTACATGTAAGTTAACAATATAGCTGCATTCAGTACTATAAATATTCATTCTGCACCTATGTTGAACCAGATTTGGTGTCAAGTTATGTAAATACAATAATGTACTGAGCTTATGAAGTTTCTACCCTCATGAGGTATGTAGTCTAATGTTATCAATGGAAACCTTATTAATAATAATTTGTTTTAAAGCCAGTCAAAATTATAATCACGCATCTTAATTTTTTTCTTTACTATGCCATAATCAATCTTATATTTTGAAAATTGATACTAATCAATCAGATTTGCCATGTTAAGTAACTTTCCCATTAACATGAGCAAAATAAAGTTATTCTGTTCACAATTAGATATTTCAATGGCAGTATGACAGACATTTTCACACATTGAATCTATATTCATGAAGCATTTTCTTGGACAAACTTGTTTTAAGCATTTTAGATTTGCTTTTAAACTTTGGGGTATCTTCCCAATTGGACACCATGAAATAATGGGTATTGCTCTGTGTCTCAGGTTATTGAATTAGTCCTGGTTCTTATCAGTAGTTGTCTTTAGAACTCTCAGAACAGTGCAGTAGAGAAATATGGTTTCTTTTTATCCCAAGTCCCTTATTTCATAGCCATACTCACATTTACTTCTCAGGCAAATACATCATATATACTCTAAATGTATAATAAAACTTAGATATTTTCAGTCCTAATTCTTTTTGAAAAATTCAAGTTTTAATATGAGAATTCCTTATCTCTTTAAAATCCCTCTTCATTTGAGTCTTGCAGAAATATTTTCTCCATTTTAGTCTTCTTAGCCTCTTTGATCCTTATTCTTTTTCTCATCTATGACTAGATTTCCCCAGGGAGAAGATGCATTTTTAATTCACTTCTACTCATATCTTGTAAGTGCCCCATACCAACCCTCCTTTGTATTTAATAATGTCAAACACACTTTTTTTATTCTCCCAAATCTACATTTCCACTTTCCTGGTTTCCAGCCCATATTCTCCATTACTGTGGTTTATACTCATAGGGAAGTTTTGAATGCATTCCTCTATACATTCCAACACCCTGCTCCAAGCCTCCCACTTCCTCCAAACATATTCACCACACATGTAGTCAATCCAAAGTAGTTTTTCTCTATAGTCTCAACCTTTCCTAAAGGAATCATACTTGATCCCTCATTCTCCCTAGGTCCCCAGAACCAATTCATCACAAGGTCCCATCAGAAATAACTCTTACATCTACCATTTCCCCAATATGTCTTTTTTTCTCTTTTCTCTATCTTTTGCCTTCTCTTTCTTTGTCTCCCTTCCTTTATTTTTTAAATGTATCTTAAATAATTGTTCAAGTAGGCTGCAATTCAACATGTATTCAACATGCATATGACTATGTATATGTTTTCATATCTTTTTTTGTTTTGAATTAGCATACATTAATAACATGAGAGGATTTCATTGTGATAGTTCCATATATCCATGTATTTGAAATAAGCTCAGTTTTTTAACTTTCATTCCCTTTCTTACATTCTTGCTTATCTGATGAGTTTGTAATGCTGTTTTACATATTTTACATTATACATAATATGCATAATATACATATTTTATATTATACATAATATATTACATGTTATGGGATATTCCCATCCCCTTTAACCCTCAGAATTCTTTATGTCTCCCTCTTTCTCTTGTTGATCTTACTGATCCTCTTACTTGCTCTTGCTGATCCTGCCGTATTATTCTTTTGCTTGAATCTGAATGAATGTAAAACAATATAAAGAGAGATACCTACACACTCATGCTTATTGAACCTCTGATCATAATTGCTAAATGGTAAAGACATGTGATGTATCCAACAACTGATTAAGAAAATAAAATACACTCATATCACACTAAAATATAGTATATAGGATTCAGAAAATATAGTATATTTAATACATATTATATTAGATATATTGATACCTATGGAGTCACCTATTTATAAAATTAATATGCTCCCAGTTCTGACATAATTGCATTCTCTTAATTAGAGTTTGATGGAAAGTTTCATCCATGCATGTGTCTCCATATTGTGTCTCCTATAGTCCAACCCTCATTTTATGTTTTAGTTATTTCGGGCACTCATCTTCATTCTTGATATGTCTTGAACAATTTAGTGCTTCCATAACACTTTCTCAGTGTTTGCTTATGTATTTCCTTAAAGCTTACTCTTCATTTTATTTTCCTTATGATATTTCTAAGTAGTCTTTATTTCTTTCTAGTAATCACAGTTATTTTTTGGTCACAATTGGCTTTGATGCCTCTTTGTTCTTAAACAACTTCTTTTTGTTGGCGATGGTGGTAGTAGGGGGTGCAGAATTAACCTTGAAGAAAAAGCAACAGAGGGAACACCTCTGCCACAGAAGAGTTTTAAGAGGACAACCAACCCCCTTGGGCAGAAATATAAACTCCATGCTAATATTTGTGTCTGCTGAACTAATTTGAAATCTCTGCAAGTGTAGCTTGGTCTCTCACAGGCTTTCCTTATTCACAAAATGACTGAATGTTAGATGAGAAAGAATCTGGAAAAGCAAAAAATGTCATGTAATCAGAAATGAAAATAGGATTCTGATGTTTCCCAAAGTCCAAATGATTGGTGTATAATGAATCAATTTGAGGCAGAGATCATCTTGAATTTGTGCCTTGAGAAGAACTGTCTCTGAATGTTTGCATTTAAGAATGTAGAAAAGGGGAGTCTGGAGAAAGATGACAGAGGAGAAGCTGGGTGACTAAACAGGCTCTTAAGTAAAAACAAGATTTAGTGTTCCAGTGAAAAGTCCAAGGCTAGAGAGTCACACCAAGTGTGTCATCATAGTACAAAGAGTTGGGCCAGAGAGAAAAAAATTCAGGTAGCTTGGTTAAGGAAACAGATTCCAGCACTCACCGGTATCCTTGGCTGGGACAGGGGCAGCTGCTGCCCCAGCCACCATATCAACAAAGAGACTGGGACAAAGATGCCAGAGGCAGTGTGTGAGCAGATTCTACTCACCACCAGCAAGAACTGACAAGGAGCAGAAATCTGCATTCTACTGACTACAGACAGTGCATGGCCAGGAAATCAAGGGAAAGGTATTCATACCACACAAGGCATTCTCACTCCTTTTCATGGAGCAGTGGTGGGAAGGTAGCCCCACCACTGGAGAAGCACTCCATCTTTGTAACTGACAAAGATCAGACCAGAGTAGCTATACCATAACTCAGGCCTTGGAAAAAGAAAAAAGGAGCCATTCAACAGGGCAAAGGAACCTGACCTGAGGGGCTCAGCTCCACCCCAGGGGAAATTTGCCCTTCCCAGGCAGAGAAACCTCTGCCCATGGAGGAGTGACTTTCTTCACTGAGTAAACAGAGCCAGAGGCTGCCCCCATCCCACTGTAGCACAGGCACCACACCTAGCTGAAGGAGCATAAAAGAAAAACAATTGAAACTCAGTAAACATAAATCCTGAGAATGGCTGAAGGTTGGGCTATATGTATATTTCAGGAGCTAGCCCCTCAGGGAAAAATCTACTGATTCCTGACAGGGCTCAACCATACCACAACCTAGCCTCATCACAGCAACTCCAAGCTAGAGGAAACAGCCATCTACCTCTTTTGTGATACTTAAAGCAGACCACCCTCCCACTGTACT
This sequence comes from Dipodomys spectabilis, assembly GCF_019054845.1. NCBI lineage: Eukaryota > Metazoa > Chordata > Mammalia > Rodentia > Heteromyidae > Dipodomys > Dipodomys spectabilis. Next base: position 45,228 of record NW_024870824.1, on the reverse strand, counting down.
ATCCTGGAAGGAGGGTCATAAAAATCCTGGTAAGGTAGAGCTTCTTTCTTTCTTTCTTTCTTTCTTTCTTTCTTTCTTTCTTTCTTTCTTTCTTTCTTTCTTTCTTTCTTTCTTTCTTTCTTTCTTTCTCTTTTTGATAGAGCTTCTTTCTGCCTGCTCAAACAAACTGATTTAAGAAACCAATCGTTCACGCAATTCCTGTAGTTCTCTTTGACTGTTCTCAGCCTGCTCACGCAATTCCTTTATTTCTCTTTGAGTATTGTCAACTTGCTCACACAATTCCTGTAACAATCTTTGAGTAGCTTCCTCACGCTCATGAGATTCCTGTATTGACCTTTGGTTTGCCTCCTCTCTCTCCCTATCATGCTCATACTGAGTCCTTTACAGGTTTTCAATCTTTTCATTCACCATATTTACCAGTAGTATTTGTAGAGCTTTATGGGAACTCTCCTCTGGATTATTCATTATCTGTTCTGTCACTATTATCATGAGTGGGAGTTGAGATACCCATGCTTGCCATTTTTCTTGTGTTTTTCTGGCTTGTTCTGCCCATTTGGTATGAAAGTAACACCAATTTTGTGCTAGAACATTATTTTAAGACAAGCATCAACCAAAGTCCTGTAGTTGCACAGTCAACAGGCTGCAGATACAATCTATTTCAACCCATACAATCTATTCAACATCAAACAAACAAACAAACAAACAAGAAAAGGAACCAATAAAGTCAAAGAAAAAACAAACACCACAAGCAAACCAGAGATTCTGCTTATGGACACAGGGGAGACACAAAATCCCATCTCCCCCCAAAAAATCAAAGAACTCTTTTTTTCTACCTAATTTCCTTTAATTTTTTAAAATTGTTGTATATTTTTCCATCATTTTTATTTTAAGATTTTCTTTTAATTCTCTTTTCACTGTTTTCTCTTTTGGTCCTTTTTGTTTTTGTTCTTGTTTTTCTTTACTTAATTGCTATTCTGTTCATCCCCAGGTATATAGCCATCTTTGATTATTAGATAATATCCTTCATTGTGTGCATACTTAATTCAAATATCGATTACTCAATTCACAAACTCTTAGCCTTTATTCCCTTAATTGTAGTATTATTTCTTTATACTTACATAATTTTTTGTGTTTCATTTTTAAACTTTTTATTTTTCATTTTACCTTTTTCTTTATCTTGCTTCTCATTTCCTTCTATCCTTTTTCTCTCTGAATTTAGGTCTTGGTTAAGTTCCTTCCTTCCCTTTCCTCCCCATATTCCTCTAATCTTAATTTCTCCTCACAATACTCCCTAAAGCTATCAATTTCTGGTCTGTTGACTCCTTTGATTTTCTTAGTCTGCTGATCTCTAATTGTTTGTTGTTGAACTAGATTGTATCTGTTGAACTAGATTGCACATATGCTCATTGTGGTGGCATCAAACAATCTGTGCAAATACAGAGCTCTGGCTGATGCTTGCCTTAAAATAGTGTTCTAGCATGGAATTGGTTTTGCTTTCATACCAAAATGGGCAGAACAAGCTAGAGAACAAGAAAAATGCCGAGTCCAGGTATCTCAACTCCTGCTCATGATAATCAGGCAACAAAGCAGTTAATAAATAATCCAGAGGAGAGTGCCCAAAATGCTCTACAAACACTACTGGTAAACATAATGAATAAAAAAATGGAAAGCCTGCAAAGGACTCTGTGTGAGCATGATAGGGAAATGCATGAGCGTGATGAGGTTAACCAAAGATTAACACAGGAATTTTGTGAGTGAAGAGTAATAGAGGATTTGAGTGAGCGGGATCAGAATAAAAAAAGATTAATAGAGGCATTCATGGAATCCACAAACAGAAAGCTGGAGCAATCTATGGAGGCCATAAAGGGAATGCTGAATGAAGCTCAACAGAAGGAAAGGGATTCTAATGAAACTATAACCAATCAACTAAAGGATTTGAGAATGAACACTGAAAACCAAATTAAGGAGGTAAAGAAGTCCATACAAGATCTAAAACAAAATTCCAAGAAAGAATTTGAAGCCATCAAACCTGACCAATTAGAAAGAAAGGTAATAAAAAACAAAGTAGAAAGTATTGACAGTAGGTTAGAACATATGGAAGATCAAATCTCTGGGATTGAAGCCTAGATATTATAGAGAAAGAACAGACAACCATTCAAGACAAATCCAAGAAATACGATAGATCTTCAACATTTAGAAGACCCCATTAGAAGGCCTAATTTAAGACTAATGGGTGTAGAGGAGGGCCTAGAGACTTAAGTGTAAGGTCTAAGAAATTTATTTAACAGGCTCCTAGTAGAGAACTTCCCAAACAGGCAAAAAGATAGGTCCAATCATATACTAGAATCTATTAGAACCCCAAATAGACCAGGCTAGAACAGGACATCCCACCATCACATTGTAATCTGCACAGGATCGATTGAGACCAAAGAAATAATCCTTAAAGCTGTCAGGGAGAAAAGATCAATCACCTATGACGGGAAATCAATCAGAATAACTTCAGATTTCTCAACAGAGACAATGAAAGAAAGAAGAAACCGGAATAATGCATGCCTTGCCCTAAAGGCAAACGACTATCAACCAAGAGTTCTGTACCCACCTAAACTCTCCTTCATAACAGAAGGACAAATAAAAACCTTCCACAGAAAAGAAAAATTGAAACAATATATCTCCACCAAACCATCCCTACAAAGGATACTTAAAGATGTGCTACACATAGAAAACCAACAAGAGCACGATAAAGGAAAAGAAACAGCCCCAAACAGAGAATTCAAGAATCATAGGAAGAACACAGTTGGCACAGCCGCAAGAAGGTGGATACCATGGCAGGAACTACCAAAAACCTTTCAGTCTTAACTCTCAATATTTACGGATCTAAACAAGTGCACAGATCAACTAGACTTAAAAGACATCTACTGAATATTTCACCCAGCAGCATCACAATACACATTCTTCTCAGAAGCACATGGAACACTCTCCAAAATAGACCATATTTTAGGTCACAAAGCAAACTTGTCCAAATTCAGAAACTTTGAAATTATGCCCTGCATTCTTTCAGACCATGAGGGAATCAAATTAGAACTCAACACCAAATGCCACCAAAAAAAATCCTGTAACATGTGGAAGCTGAACAACACACTGTTGAACCATCAGTGGGTCACTGAATAGATTAGAAAGGAAATTAAAATGTTCATGATATTTAACAAAAATTAACACACAAATTACCAGCTCCTCTGGTACACAGAAAAGGCAGTACTAAGAGGGAATTTTGTACCTCTGAGTTCCTACATCAACAAATTGGAGAGATCTGAAGCAGCAACTTAATGAGGCTCCTGAAGCTCCTTGAAAAAGAGCAACAAGCTAAACCACAATCTAAGAGATAGAAAACACTAATTGAAATTAAATCAGAATTAAATGAATTAAGAGTCCAAAAATGATGGAAAGAATCAACAAAACAAAGAGTTGGTTCTTTGAAAAAAATTAACAAAATTGACAGACCCTTAGCAAATCTTATCAGAAAAGAAGAGAACACACCAAAATAAACAAACTCAGAGATGAGAATGGAAACATCACCACAAAAACAATCAAGCTTCAGAACATTATAAGGGAATACTTCTCAAACCTTCATGCTAATAAGTTTGAGAATCTGGAAGAAATGGATGATTTTCAAGAAATTTGACATGCCCAAACTAAACCAAGATGATTTAAACCAACTTAACAGACCCATAGCAAGCATCGAAATAGAAGTAGTAATAACAGAACTCCCATTCAAGAAAATCCCAGGACTGGATGGCTTTACAGCTGAATTCTATAAGGCCTTCAAAGCAAAACTCACACCAATGCTCCTCAAACTCTTCAATGAATTTGAAAGTGAAAGTTCACTACCAAACTCTATGAAGCAATCATAATCCCATCCCAAAACCAGGCAGTGACTCATCAAAAAAAGAGAACTATAGACCCATTTCTTTGATGAGCATCGATGCAACACTTCTCAAAATTTTAGGCAATTGACTTCAACAACTCATCATAAAAATCATACACCACAATCAAACAAGATTCATTTCAGGGATGCAAAGCTGGTTCAATATATGAAAATAAATTGTTACAATTCACCACATCAACAAGAGCAAGCATAAGAACCACATGATTATCTCAATAGATGCAGAAAAAGCATTTGACAAGATCCAACACCCCTTTATGATAAAAGCTCTGGAAAAACTAGGAACTCATGGAACATTCCTGCATATAGTAATGGCTATGTATGACAAACCTATAGCCAGCATTATACATAATGGTGAAAAGCTAAAGCCATTTCCTCTAAATTCAGGAATAAGGCAAGGATGTCCACTCTCTCCATGTCTCTTCAATTTAGTATTAGAATGCCTAGCTACATCAATAAGACAAGATGCAAACACAAATAGGGAAAGATGAAGTAAAACTCTCCCTTTTTGCATTATGACCTTGTATTTAAAGCACCCCATGGACTCCACTCCCAAGTTACTCAAGCTGATTCAAAACTTTGGCAAAGTAGCTGTGTATAAAATTAACCCTGAAAAGTCAATGGCTTTTCTGTATGGCAATAACTAGAAAAGCACAGCTGAAATCAGGAAAGCAACTCCTTTTATAACAGCCTCACACAAAAATAAAATACCTAGGAGTTAACTAAAGAAGTGAAGGACCTCTATGATGAAAACTAAAAACCTGAAAAAGGAAATTAAAGCAGAACTAAGGAAGTGGAAAAACCTCTCATGCTTCTGGATTGGGAGGATTAACATTGTAAAAATGGCAATACTGCCAAAGGCTATCTACAAATTCAATGTGATGCCCATAAATATCCCAATCTCATTCTTTAATGAAATAGAAGAAGTAACTTCAAACTTCATATGGAAGAATATAAGACCCTGAAGAGCAAAACAATACTTAGTATAAAACAGAGTGCTGGAGGATTACAATACCAAATTTCAAACTCTACTACAAAGCCATAGTAATCAAAACAGCTTAGTACTGGCACAAGAGACCTGAGGACAAATGGAATAGAACTGAAGATCCAGAAATGAACCCACAGACTTATAGCCACCCAATCTTCGATAAATGGGCTAAAAAAAAATAGAATGGAAGAAAGAAAGCCATTTCAGCAAATGGTGCTGGCAAAATTTGTTAAACACCTGTAGAAAACTAAGGCTAGATTCTTAACTATCACAGAATCAACTCCAATGGATCAAAAACATCAAAGTCAAAGCAGATACCCTGAAAACATTACCGGAAGGAATAGGAGAAACTCTAGGACTCCTTGGCACAGGCTGAAATTTTTTTTAATAAAGACTCAGAAACAAAACAATCAAAGAATGGTTGGACAAATGAGATTGCATGAAATTGCAGAGCTTCTGCATGGCAAAGGACATAGCTAGCAAGATCACTAGAAGCCCACGGATTAGGAGACAATCTTCACCAGTCCTACAATGGTCTCATATCTAAAGTCTACTTAGAACTCAAAAAATTAAATTCCCCAACAACAATTTCTCAAGAAGCAACCACCTGATTAATAAGTGGGCTAAAGACTTAAAAAGAGACTTCTCTGTAGAGGAAATAAGAATGGCCAGTAGACGAAATGCTCAACTTCTGTAGTCATAAAGGAAATGCAAACCAGGGTCTGGGAAGGAGGCTCAGTGGTACAGTGCTTGCCTTGCATGCATGAGGCCCTGGGTTTGATTCCTCAGCGACCTTATAAACAGAAAAAGCTAGTAGTGGCACTCTGGCTGAAGTGGTAGGGTGCTAGCCTTGAGCTGAAGAGCTGAGGGACAGCACCCAGACCTAGAGTTCAGGCCCAAGACCGACAATAAAAAAACAAAAAAAGAAATGCAAATCAAAACAACATTGAGATTCCACCTCACCCCAATTAGAATGTTTATAATCAAGAAATCTAATATTAACAGATGCTGGAGGGGATGTGGCCAAAAGGGAACCCTACTGCATTGTTGGTGGTAATGCAAATTTGTTCAACCTCTTTGGAAAGCAGTATGGAAGTTTCTCAATGGACTACACATAGAGCTCTCCTATGACCCAGCAATACAACTTCTGAGCATTTACCCAAACGATCACAAACAAGGCCATACTAAAGCTACCAGCACAACTATGTTTATTGTATCATTATTCACAATAGCTAGGATATGGAACCAACCCAGTAGATGAGTGGATCAAGAAAATGTGGTGTATATATACAGTGGAATTCTATGCCTCCATCAGAAACAATGACATTGCCCCATTTGTTAAGAACCCCATTTGTTAAGAAATGGAAAGACTTGGAAAAAATCATATTAAGTGATGTAAGCCATACCCAAAGAAACATAGGTCCCATGGTTTCCCTTATCTGCAATAACTGGTATATGTCTAGGACAAGCAGAAAAGGTCAAAAGTTATTTACATATGACCATATAAGATGATGGTAAGCGAAATATACCCCAAGATAGGGACACAAGAGGTTTTATCTTTGTTTCTGTTGTTTTTATTGTACTTATATTGTACTGTGTGCTTTTTTTTGTTTCTTTTGTATGTACTTACCCCATGGTAAACCCCCTTTTGTCACTGTATTTGATTCTGGAGTCCTGCATCTTGTATATACATTTTCCTAATTTGGGGAGGGGAAGGAAAAACAAAATGCTGAAATAACGATACAAGATGACCCAATGTAATAATGAGATGTACAAGACACTGTGTTGAAAACGAACTTTGCAGCTTTGCGGGGCTGGGGGGGGGGGGGGAGGTGCTGTGCGCATGGAGAAGTTGGGGAAGTACGGGGGAAAGGATGATAGAGGAAAACAAAGGCGGGGGTAGCAATGCTCGTTAGGAAGTGTACTTATTACGTTACTCATGTAACTGTAACACCTTTGTATAGTATCTTTACAATAAAAAATATATTATAAAAACGAATGGAGAAAAAAACGCTTGCCCATATGATGGCATTTTAATGTACAATAAAAGTAATAATGATTAGCATGAAACCAGAGCCTAGATGAAGCATAAGAAATTGGGAGACTAACACAGGCAGAAGAAATGAATAAGGGGTTGTGAGATGCCTGAGCAAAACATGTGTGACCTTTCCCCACTGCGTGGAGGACCAAGATGGCCTGGTGCCAGCACGAATGATGAATAAACCTACTCCTTACCTGAAAAAAACAAAACAAAACAAAACAAAATGTGTGAATGAATTGAGGAGGTTTGGAGAAAAATGGTAGTTGTGTTTCATATAAGAAATGGGTGTCGGGAAAACAGATTTGACTACATGTTTGACTACATGTTTTTTTGTAAACAGTGGAATGACTTTAATGATCTTTTAAATCTGAAATAAATTCTCATTAGATTTAATTTTTTGAGAGCTGAATTTGGCTTCCCTAACATTTACTCCACCATGCATGGACTGTACGTTGAGGAAGTTATATTTCAGTTATAAATAGTTAAATAAAAATTGTTTTCTTAAGAACTGATCTGTAGATTACAACACATGCATTTTTCAGCTTCATCTAAACTACCTACTGAGCTTTTTGAGTTGCTAGTCAAAGTTGTTGAAAATAATTGAAGTGAAACTGGAAATAGTGGTATTGGGATTTGAAGAGTAACTGGTATTTCCATCACTCCTACTTGACAACATGTGCAAAGTGAAAAAAAATGCCTTGATGTAAATTTGGGATATCAGGAGAAACAATCTTGGTTCCAGGCCACTGGGGTGTCATTTAGCAAATTACTTCTCCAGCACTCTGACTGGAGTTGCCAAATTTCTATGAATTTAGGATTCAAGTCAGAGGAGGAGTTCAATCTATTTCAATTATTAGCTTAAATAGTGTGTCTGGCTGTGCCCTTGTGAAGAGTGGCTTCGTTTATGCTGAATGCCCCTTTGGACATTGGGCCTCATTCATTGGCAATGTCTGTAGGACCAAGCTCTAATGGATGTGCAAGTTTTCCAATCTCACTTTGATCTTAAAATCAATTACTGGTTGAAATTTTTAAGTAGAAATACATTTCCTCATCCAGAAATATGGATGTGTCTATGAAGGTAGTGCAGAAGAAATGTGTGTTTGCATAAACTACAGAAGGGTAAAGATCCTTTGCCCTTATGTCTGTACTGTTAGGCTTTTGCCTACTTTGTGTTGGAACTAGGTTTAGGCACTGATAAATGGAATTAAATATGTTGAAGCAATAAATTTTGGCATTTTTATCAGTAATACTTCCATCTTCAGAAGTTTATCAAGTTAGCCAACATAAATCAGAGCCTTCAGGAAATGTGAAGATAAAGTGCCAGAGAAAGAGGAGGGTAAGCAGATAGGTTAAAGGAACAGGAGGAGGCAGGAAGGAGGTCAAAAGGAAAAATGGAGTTTGGAGTTGGTGAAGAGATAGTAGAGAAAAATAGTGTCTTTTTCCACATTTGGACTAGAATCAAACTTGTCATAAATGAATGAGTAGAAAAATACCCAGCTATTTTATATTCTCTTGAATTAAACACCCAGGGATTCTCTTCATTACATCATTGCAGAGTTTTAATTCAAATTTTTCCTCTGATGATAATTAGGTTGTCTCGAGAACATAACAAAATGGAAACAAATAGCACTAAAAGCAGTTCTTGGATTTGAAAGAAGCTTCTGGTGTGGAATTTGAAGAATTCATTCTAGTAATTCTTTTATATTTTTAAAATATATCTAAAGCTAGTTTCTGGTTTTTTTTTTAATATTGGAATGAGTGGCAAAACCAAACATCTATTATTTTTTCCATGAAGGGTTCATTTCATACAGAAATGTCATGATAAGCTTTGTTATTCCTATTGAAAATAACATATTAGAATGCATGAAGGACCCTATGCATTTTATTTAATTTGATCTGAAGTCCATATGTTGTCATTTAGATAGATCAAGTATACGAACCTGGTGGGTATCAAATGCTCTCTGCATGTTCTTATTTAGAAAGATGCATCAAATGTGAATTTTCACAAGATCCACAAAACACATTTTCACACTAAATTTGATACAGACTTGTATTACAAAATTTTCCTATTACCATTTGAATATAGAATGGGAAAGTTTCCCTTGAGTTTGTGCATTTGAAGTATGCGTAAGGACAGTACAAAGGGCATTCAAGTGGTACTTAAAACTTCACTGTGACAGACTTTCAACAATTTTGGGTAAAGAAATTGATTTTCCCTTAAAGTAGATACAATAGGACTTTACATCTACAAGAAAAAGAGTCACTTATGGGATTTCTCTTTAATTTTCTAATTTAAAATGACTTCAACTCCATTTGTACTGCTGTTGCCAATGCTGATCAGGATTGCGATGTGTCTATAGAAACTGTGTAGTTTTCAAGCTCTATCTATGATCCATTAAATCCTACGTATACCTCAGCTTATAAGAGAATGTGTAGGTAGGCCTCGTGAGTGTAAACAGTTTGGTTGAATTCTGGAGGAGTGGAGGAGAGCATAGAACACACTTACATTCAAAAAGCACAGCAATTCGTCCTGACAGGTAGCTGTTAGTATAGACTTTTGTGGCCCACCTGCTGTAAGTCATCATCTGCACCTATGTTGTTAAGGTTTTGCAAGAAAGCACTAATTTACTCATTTATTTTTATTTTTGAGGAAGAGGTACTTATTTGAAATTTAGACAAAATCACATACAGGGGAGTGGTAGCCCTAAGTGAATGAGTGAATAATTTATTCTTTCATTTCCATCCTTTCATATTGTTTGTTTTAACCTTAAAAAAAACAGCATTTTTTCTTTTATCTTTAAAAGTCAATTAACTAGTACATATCTGAGCCAAGCAGAAAAGGTCAGATAAGATGATGTTAAGCAAACTGAACCCCAAGATAAGGACACAAGTGGTTTTTCTTTCTTGCTATTGTTGCTAACATATTTATAAGGTACTATGTGATTTTTTTTTTGTTGCTTTGTATGTCCCTCCCCCATGGTATAGCCCCTGTTTTCACTGTATTAGATGTTGGTATAATTTGGGGAGTGGAAGGGAAAAAACAAATTGTTTAAATAGGGATACAGATTGGCCCATTGCAATAGTGAGGTGTACAAAATACTATGTTGAAAAATGAACTTTACAATTTATTCCAGGAGGAGTAGGGGGAAGGGGTGCGAATGTAGTTATGGAGATGGGAGGGAAGGGATAGTAGGGAGAAAAACAAAGGAGGAGGCAACAATGCTTGATAAGAAATGTACTCATTACCTTGCTCATATAACTGCAACCCCCCTGTACAGTATTTTCACAATAAAAAACTTATTAAAATGAATTTAAATTAAATAAATAGTTTTATTTACTATAATACTATGTGTTGATATATTTCTGCTGAGATTTCTTTTTGGAGCTGTGGTAGAAATCTGTTTTGTAGAAAAATTACTTTGTTGAGTAATGTGCACCTGAAATTTAGATGAACACAATTTGCCATAGTTCGTGGTATAGAAGCAATGCTCTGATGTGAGGATCTAAAATGCTGTGCATGTGACTACAGTGTTTCATTGATACCAGACACTGACTTAAGCCATTCAGAGTTGAATGGACATGTGCATGCTAAGCATGTGATTGTGTTGTGCATGGGCAGGTGTCTGTGAAATCACAAAGCTCTCTAAGGCATACTGGAGGGGAAGTACATCTGTTGCAATGTCTAAGGTTTCCCCAATTACATCTTGGTTAAATAGTCAGTCATTCAGCAAGTATTAATTTAGCATTCATTGGATATCAGGGGAAGAAGAACAGGCTGGCCTGGATCCAGATCTTTTGCATGGGCTCACTCTGTGAATTCCCCGGCATTGTCAGTAATAGCATTTCCCTCAAGATGGCCAGATGAGTGTGCTGTCCAGCCAGCCAGCTGCTGCCTCCCCATGGCACACTCTTCTCTTGTTCTACTATGTCCAAGTCACAGTACTGTTAAACAAAGGAATCTGCATTCAGCCTGGCATTTGGATGGATTTTCAAGATCGTTGTATGCTGCAGCAATTGAACATTTCAATCTAGTGTGAATCTGTTGGTGTGCTTTGGGAATCTAAGGTCCAAAAATTATTGGATAGTTTAGGTTACTCCTGATTATCTGATTTAAATATTTACAGTTTTGACTACATCATGTAAATAATATGTGTATACTCTCATCAAATCGCAAAGAACAGAAAAATGAGCAGATATGTTATTGCTAAGTGAGTAAAAGCAGTTAATAATTCAATGTTGGTGTATTTAGGCATTGCCATTGCATAAGAAAAGCTTTTGTAAAATAAAATCATTTTATATATTCTGTTTCATATTTCACAAAGTATGATGACTAATAATATCTGTATCTTCATAATTCATCCATAGTTATCTTCGTATGGTATTCATATTCTGTAAAATTAGTTTGTTCTTTAGTTTGCATTCTCAGACTTTGATAATCTCCAATCCTGCTTCTGACTTAATACAATATGCTAAGTTTTACTAGTCAAGTTAGCCATGAAGCTGAATTCTTCTTTTACAATTGGGATAAGAAGCTTTCAAATTCTGCTTTATGTGCTTGGCAGATATATGCAATTTTTCATTAAATATCATCTATGTATACTTTCTTTAGATGTCATGACATAGACTTGAATTTTCTTTGGAAATTTCACATTTGTCTCCTTTTTTTCCCCTTTATTCTTCCTTTCCTTCCTTCCCTCCTCCCTCCCTCCTTCCCTCCCTCCCTTCCTTCCTTTTTCTTTCTTTCTTTTTCTTTTTTTTCTCCCTCTCTCTCTTTATTTCTTTCTCCCTCCCCCCTCTGTTTTTCTTTCTTTCACCAGTATCTAGGGGCTATGTCTGCAATCCAAGTGAGAATATTCTATCTCACATTCCCCTTGTCCAAAATAGTGCCTGCCCCAGGAGGCCTGCAGGTTTTTCAGAGTAGCTCTCTTCTGTTGAGATTTCATGTGAAGCAGGTTCACATTGCCCTGGGCTTACAGTTTCTTTTTAATCAGTAGCAAGCATAATAGCTATTCTTTTGCTTTTTAATAAGGCACATTTGTGTTAAATGGGCATGCAATTTAACCTTCCAGAATCACTAACGCCAGTCTGTTCCCAAGGCACTCTGTTCTAAAGGATTGAGGAGAAAGTGAGAGAACACTTTTTATTTGATCCGAAGGAGCTATTCATATTGAGAGAGTAGACATTCACATTATGGAATTTACCTTTGCTTGTACTAGGATTGGCAAAAACCTTACATAAATAGGCAGGTTTCCTGAATCTAACCTCTGAATCCTCAGATGAATGACAACTCCATGTCTTATTGTTGTTAAAAAGCAAAGTGTCGTTCCAGTTATACTTGTGGCTGAAGTCTACTGCTGGTTTTTTGTTTTTTTTTTATTCTAGATGTTTCTAGACTCAAATTATCTTCCAGTGGACAATGTGGTGTCAAATTGGTCTACCTACAAATCTTTTCATATATTTGAATATTAAGCATATATTTTAAACCACACTCTTACTGTGTTAGACATTGTTTGAGGTATTTTGCATATATGGTCATAATTTGAAATGCATTTATATCCCACTCAAAACACAAAATCCAATCTCCATAACAGATCATATCATCCAAAGCCTGGTATGATCTGACTTCTGGCTACTTCAGTGGTCTAAATTTCTGTCACTCTTTCTTGGCTTTCTCTGATTATTACCCATTAATTGTGTTTGCTATATTTCAGCAATGCTTTAAGTTTTATATTGAATCAAATTTGTGGCTATCAAATACAGTAGCTCTAAAGAACCTATTATCAGTTGTACCATGTTACACATGAGGAAGTTAGGACACAGACTTCTCATACTCAGTAGGTTTGTAGTGCTGAAAGTTAGAAATTAATTAGTCTAGTGGATTCCAAATAATGAATTCTTTTGCCAAACTGGGGATTGAACTCAGGATATTGTACTTTCTGGACAGCTCTTACTAGTTGAGCTACATTTCCTTCCAGAGAATGAATTCTTGACCACAACACTATTGAGATGTTTGAGGGTAGAGGTTGGCTTGGAAGTGATTGTCTTTCTAGTGGCCTAAGGGACACTGGCATTGGGAAAGGAAGGGATGACATGACTGTCATTCTTCCCTTCCAATTTCACCATTATCTATTCACAAACCATTTCACAACTAAACACTTAAGAGGACTGACTGCCTAAACAGCTTAAGAAGAGTTCTCTTTGTTCTATTTCCAAAATTCTTGTTCTTAATTTTTGGTGACCATGGGTTCTTTACTCAGAATTCTTTATGCAGAATTCCAGGGCTCTTGTTAGACACGGGGAAAGCTAAGCAAACATTTGGAACATTAAGAAAGCAAGTATAAGAAAATAATCAAATAATAAATAAATTAAAAAAATAAAAATTTCACTGTGGACAATGCCAAACCTGGTGGTTTTTTTTCTATTGGAAATCTGTATACTTTGAGATACTGTAAATTATTCAGTGACTGTAGCCCCTAAGGCTCAGGTACACTGTCTCCAGTAAGAAGGTACCTCAGATGGAGAGGCTCAGGGAACCCTACTGCATTGTTGGTGCGAGTGTAAACTTGTTCAACCACTTTGGAAAGCAGTGTGGAAGTTCTTCAAAAGGCTACACATAGAGTTCCCTCATGACCCAGCAATCCCACTTTTGGCATTTACCCAAATGATCACAAACAAGGCCATACTAAAGCTAAAGGAAAAGTATGTTTATCGCAGTATTACTCGCTACAGCTAAGATATGGAAACGACCCAGATGCACTTCAGTAGAGCATCAAGGAAATTGTGTGTGTGTGTGTGTGTGTGTGTGTGTGTGTGTGTGTGTGTGTACAGTGGAATTCTATGCCTCCATCAGAAAGAACAATACCACCCCATTTATTTAGGAAAGACTTGGAAAAAATCATATTAAGTGAAGTAAGCCAGACCCAAAGAAATATAGGTCCCATGGTTTCCCTTATTTGCAATAACTAGTATATATCTAGGACAAGCAGAAAAGATCAAAAGCTATGTATATATGACCATATAAGATGATATTACATGAAATGAACCCCCAGATAGGGACACAAGTGTTTTTTTCTTTCTTAGTATTGTTTTTAACGTATTTAAAATGTACTATGTGATTTTTTTGTTTTTCTTGTATGTTCTGTGTAACCCCTGTTTTCACTGTATTTGATGTAAGTGCTCTGCATCTTGTATATACATTTTTCTAATTTGGGGAGAGGAAGGAAGGGAAATAACAAAATGCTGAAATAAGGATCCAGGTTGGCCCATTATGACAATGAGATGTACCAGATACTATGTGAAAAACGAACTTTACAACTTAGTGGCGGGGGGAGGGAGGAATTGGGGAGGTGAGGAGGGAAGGGATGGTATGGGAAAAACAAAGGAGGAGGCAACAATGCCTCATTACCTTGCCCATGTAACTGTAACATCTTTGTACAGTATTTTCACAATAAAAAACTTAATATAAAAAATAAATACATTTCCTATAGAGTGTTGTTATCCCCTCTTTTGTTTTCCCCCTACCATCCCTTCCCTCCCCCTCCTCAGCTGCACCCCCCCCACCTACACTTCCACCTAAATTGTAAAGTTCGTTTTTCGACATAATGTCTTGTACATTTCATTGTTGCAATGGGTCCACCTGTATACCTATTTAAACAATTTGTTTTTTCCCTTCCGCTCCCCAAATTATACCAACATCAAATACAGTGAAAACAGGGGTTATCCCATGGGGGAGGGACATACAAAGCAACAAAAACATCACATAGTAACTTATAAATATGTTAGAAACAATAACAAGGAAGAAAAGGAAATGTGCTCATTACCTTACTCATGTAACTGTAACCCCTCTGTATAGTATATTTATTATAAAATATATATTTAAAAATATACCAGATTAAAAAAAGTAGCACCTGGAAATGGCGGTGTTGTCCCTAAGGAAACAGGATTTTGCTAAGAAATTTATCAGTTGCAACATGCTGCAGAGGAAGGCAGTATTTGATTTTTAAAAAATTATTATGACCATATGTATGACATGAATTAGCTCATCCCATTTCAGAAATAGTCTACCTATGTTAACATCAAGCTTAGTTGAAAATAATTTAGGAGGAGAATCTAGATTTAAATGAATTCAAAATAGTTGTTAGAACAAATATATTAAGTTAACGACACTTGGGAAGTCTTTCATGACAGAAACGCATTTATCAAATTTGTCAAGAAAATCTATTTTACATGGAATGTGATGTGACAATAGCATCCATCTACCTCTATTAATAATGAGTAGACTTGGAACCATTGTGGGGCTGGGATAATATAGTTCAGAAACTAAAGCAATATAATTTTCAGTGCCCTTTCTGAAAAATCTCTCAGGTTCAGATTGGCAAGGGCTTTCTGAAGATATTGTATGCTTAAAAATTTCACTACTTTTAGCTACAATATTAGTACAAAGTCATATTTAAAACACTTTCAAAGGAGACATAGATGTTTAGGATTAAAAGTTAATGAACCCAAGATAAGGACTCAATGTTTTTGTTTCTTGCTATTGTTTCTAACATGTTTATAAGATGATTTTTTTTGTTGCTTTGTATGTCCCTCCTCCAGGGTATAAGCTCTGTTTTCACTATATTTGATGTTGGTATAATTTGTGGAGGGGAAGGGAAAAACAAATAGTTTAAATAGGGATAAAGATGGACCCATTGCACCAATGAGATGTACAAGATGTTATGTCGAAAATGAACTTTATAACTTTGGCGCTGGGGGAGGGGGAGTTGAGGGTTGGGGAGGTGGGAGGTGAGATTGGAAGGTCTGACAAGGGGAAACAAAGGAGGAGGTAACAATGCTTGATAAGAAATGCACTCATTACCTTGCCCATGTAATTGTAACCCTTTTGTACGGTATTTTCACAATAAAAAATTAAATAAATAAAAGTAAATTCTCCAACCATGTAAACATCTTGTGCTAACATATTTGTACATGATTGTTTTTTGCTACAGAAAATTGGCACCATAGTATATACCTAATTTTATTTCTTCTTTGGGCATATTTATGTCACCAAATAGTATTCTTAAATTATTTTAAAGGCTGAAGAGTACTTTTTTGTGTTTTATATTTATTTTGAGAGCTTATATTGTTGGATGATTGTTTTTCAAAAGTTTACAAATAATTCTAAAACAAAATTTTTATAAGAAACTTCTAAAGCCTTCCACACTTAATTTGGACCAATTTTTGGCTGGATTTAAAGTTGTAGGCATTTTTTAAGACTTTTGTATCTGAGCTAAATATTCAACCATAATACTTATGTATATTCTTCAAACATCATTCTTTTTTCTATAGCCAAAGAATAGAATTTTAGAGCAATACCAAAAAGCTTACAGAAACCAGGTTTTTCTTTACCAGAAACTGGTAAAGAAACCAGTTTTGTTAGGTGTACTGACTTTCTTCATACGTGTTCTGATAATAAACTGTTGTTATTCCCCATGAACCTTCCATGATCCAAGCAATATGTTACATGCTCCAAATATGACATTCTATTTTATTCTTTCGCAATTCTTTCATACAGATGAGATTTTGAGTCTAGCTGACTTATTTAATGTTACTTAACCAGGCTTTGAACCCAATTATACTCCCTCAGAAAGTACATAATCTTAGCCAGCATGCCCAATTACTCTCTTGACTATTGAAGACAAACTTGAGCAGTGTAGACAGCTTATAGTGCTATGCATCAATTGGGCCATTGAATTTGTCAAAGGGGACAAATTGGACACTGGGATACTGGGGTTATCGACAATATAGCTTTTCTTAGGGTAATCCTGAACTCATTAATTCAGATACATTCTTCAAAACGTGAATTCATAATTCATCAACTCAGTGGCTCAGTACTTAATTTTGTTGCATTGATTATTGGTCCTGTGCAGAATGGTAGAAGCTTTAAAATCAGTAAGCAAATAACAGGCTGTGCACTGATCCTGAATTTATATCTTGATGTTAATGGAATGAATGTTTTGAGGACCCAGAAGAGACACTTATGCTTCTATGTGTGTCCTGCAAATCTTCTCTGAGGTGATGATTAGAATGTGTCACTTAGCTAAAGAAGTATCTGTTCTAACTGCTTAGATAGACAGGGATTATTGGCAGTGGAAATGAATTCTTATCATACTTTGTCTCATTATTATAATTAATGAGTGTATGAGTCTAGGAATTCCACCACAGTTTTCTCCACCTTTTTCCTCATCTCTAATCCTACCTCTATCTCTGCATGATATATTAGATTCTTGGGAGAATTGCTTATGCTGCTTAGACTAAAAGACAAAAGCTTGGATTTCCATAGGGTAAAATAAATATCCAGTTGTAAGAATACACCTTAGATTGAATGGAAACTTGGCAGGTAACGAATGTTTTACCCAAGAACACATCATGTATCTTTATCTGCTGCTACTTGATATGCTTTAAAAATATAAACCAGACACTGAACATGAAAAATTGTATGACTCTAAAATGGTTTTGGACACTGCTAACAAAAGATAATCTGTGCTTATTTAGTTTTAAAATACTTAAGCTGTAGCTTGAAGTGTACTATTATTTCTGAGCACTTGCCAGTCATTAAGTGCTTTAGTAGCCAATTTTTTAAAAGTCTTTGAAACTTCTTTTTTAGTTCACTAATGATTTGAAATCATTTGATGGCAGCAACCTTAAAATAAAAAATATTTGTAAATATAAAAGAGCTTAATATGCACAGTTTATCTCAATGACTGAAGTTGTATGTGTGGACAAAACATGCTCTAAGGCAAATTGGCCTTTCCATGTGGTTTGTCCTCTAGTGTTTTCATAAATAACAAATATGCTGATGATTTCACTTGATTCTTTTTTGAGACAGGGACTTACCGTGTAGTTCAGGCTAGCTTCACATACCGTTGGCCATGAACTCATAATCTTCCTGTTTAACCTACAACTTCTGAGATATTGTGTGAGCCACCTTGCCTAACTTCTTTGGTTCTTTGACAATGAATTGTATACAATTTCATGAAACTGAAAGATTTCTTGCTTCAAGATACTTAGCTTTTTCATTCAGCCATTACTATGGGACTGTATTTACCTAAGGAGGGTACCATCTTTCTCAAAATTAATAGAGCTTATATTTTTGAGGTCTCCAATCCCTTAATACAACATGGAAACTCTAGTCCAGTAGCTACTCAGTCATGGCATTCATAAATATTTGGGTGACTTTTTTCACCCAACAAATGAGACCAGGGAACTTCTTTATAATCGTATTATAGTTGAAATATTGGTGATAAAGAATGAAGGAAGACTTGAGAGTTGCAAGAGAGAAGGATCAATTTACATATGAAGTAAGATAACCCTTTCTGAAAAAGTATGTTTGAGGTTATATTTTCATTCTTTTCTCATTAATTATACATGTCCTATTAGTAGAGAGTTCATTTTTAATGTTTTCCCCATTCTCAATCTCTCTCTCTTCTTTTATCCTTTTTTTGTAGCATTACTGCTTGAACTTGGGATCTGTTTGTCAAGCAGGCATTCATCACTTGAGCCACTCAGGTAGAACTTTTTTATGCTGGTTATTTTATGCATGAGTGGGATATGTAAGTAGGATCTTGTGGGAAGGTATATCTATTTATAAAATTCTACCAAAAAGTTAACAACAATACTTTATATATATATTTTAAAGAGATATATTTGGGAAGTGTTAAAGACTTCTTTTTAAATGTCTCACTTTTTCTCTAATATCTGTATCTGGTCACCTCCTCTGTCTCTCTTCTTCCTCATTAGCATCTTCCTCTCTCATCATTTTCATCGTATTTATGATGTATCTCTTCAATTTACCCAGTGCAAGAACAATCTCATATTTAAACTATCCTCTAAATTTTTAGGTTATATTGAATTTTATTGTGACGGGTGTCCTCCTTTTTTCTCTTTTTTCTTTTTTGTGTACATATAAGCATATACGTATATTAAAAATGAGATCTCACATCTGAGAGAGAATATGCAGTATTTATCTTTCTGAGTCTGGCTTATTTCATTTATCATGATGTTCTCATCTCATTTTTCTACTGTAATAGGCATGAACCTGCATTATGCATCTATACCACATTTTCTTTGTCTGTTATAGCTCTCTTCTTCAGGGCTTTCTGCTCTTAGATCTTAGGATCCCAAGAGCAGAGGTTTCCTCATACTTCCTCCCCCTGTGCTTTTAGTATCATTTCCACACCCAGGAGTTAAAGGATATGTACTTGTTAATAGTGACCATGAATGGAGCTTCCCATGTGCATGGGGTGGAAGAGACTCTGTGAGTAACAATATACTATAAAGCCTGTAGACTTTATAGGACTAACAGGGACTTGAGTTAACTTTCCCACTGTCCTGATAGCAACTTGTCTCAAGGATGCAGGTGAGAACTTCCAGCCCTACTGATTCTGTTGTCTCAATAGTGTCCAAGTGTAGTAGAAATTTTATAAGTGGGTGATTGAAAATGGATAGTGCCAAAGAATGATCAGTTGATCAAAGGTATAGGTATCACTTTTGAGTTTGTTAGAAACAAACATTTGGGCTGTACACTAGAACTGAACTTATGAAGATTTCACTTGTTTCCTGCATTGAAGACTAACTTGTCTATACACACATCTCTTTTTATCACTTTGGCTATATATACATTGTTATGGGTCCTTCTTTATGTCTGATATTTGGGGATTGATTTGTAAGTGTCCTATCTTCGAGGGAAATGTTTTCTACTGGTTTTTTAAAACACAGCATGCTCATTTTGCTCAGGATTCATCGGATGAAAGAAAAATAAAATGCAACGTTGCTCAAATCATATGAAAGAAATGATTGTAGTTACTACTGTGTTTCATTCTAGAATTCAATATGTTATTCAAAAGGTCAACGAATATGTCTAATACATTCCCTAATGTTCTGAAGAATAGTAATGAAACTGGCCAGAATCCAATTCGAATAGTCACTGGTGCCATTTAATCAAAGAAATTAAGATAAGGTAACACTTTGTATAATGGGTAGGCAAAACATTTCATATTAAAAAAATTCATTATCTGTTCAAATTAGCCAAATGTCGTCATTCATGCTTTTTAAGCATCAAATTTAACTATTAAAAAATACCCTATACTAATTCCTTTCCCAGAAAAGTGAATGTTGGGCTTTCTCATTAACTTATGGGGAGCTGACTTTGAAACTGTTTCTTTAACCATCTCTGCACATGAAGCAGTTCACAAAATAACACCATTCATATTTGGTAAAATTTCCTCTGAAACAAGTTGATACATTATAGAACAATTGTTTCTAATAGTTGTTTGAATCTATAGTTCGTATGGAATTAATTGTGAAAGTGTAATTATCCCACCAGATACTTAACTACTTTTCTGTGCTATAAATTAATCCTGTGGTATAGGTCCTCCAGAACATGTGCTTTAATGTACAATTGTTGTGGACTAAGTACCTAAAAGACTCTGTTCTTTAATATGCTTCACAAAATCCCCTTTCTGACAAGAGAATATTACTTACAGTGAGGGGATCTGCTGGAATAAAAACTATGTAGGATAATATAAAGAACATTCTGAAAGTTTATTTCATTCCTAAAAGATTACACTTTATTTCCAGAAAATAAAGTAAAAATCAGTTTCCAAAAAACATTTGGTTAAGATGTGATGTGGACATATCATCAAAAATATTCATATGTTATCATTTTCTCATTTTTTGATGGCCAGATAATTTTATGGAAATTCATTGGACAATAGCTATTGTTACAACATTATCTAATTTCCTAATGAATGGTAGAATATGAGCATCAGTTTTATGTAGCTGCCTAATTAGTGGTTTGGTAAGAAGTAGCTGTAATGAATTGTAATATTGACACTGAAATAATTGGAACCCTGAAGATATATTTAATCACTCATTAACAAGTACATATTATGTTCCAGATTCTGGTGCACTTAGAAAACAATAAATCAAATTGTTATCCTCCACCTGAAGTTTAAAAAGGACAATGCAGTAAATATATACGTTCAAATGATTTTTAGAAATGTTTGAAATTGAGCACCAGTGACTATCATTTGTATATCAAGCTACTCAGGAGGCTTGAGATCTGGAAGCCTAGTTCAAACCAAGCCTGGCTAAAAAAATGTGTGTGAGATTTTATCTCTCATTAACCAACAAAATTCTGAAGTGAAGATGTGGTAAAAGAGGTAGAGTGCCAGCTGTGAGCAAGTAAGCAAGTATAAGAGCAAGGTCCTGAGTTCAAACTTGGGTAAAAACAAGATAAAAACAAAGCACAAAGATAATAATCAACCCTTCCCCCCTCTCCCTCCTCAAACAACAACAACAACCAAAAAAACCCCATAAATGTTGTTTTAAGAAGCATGGCTACTATCAGAGTATGAAGAATCCCAACTCAATAGTAAAAGTTGGAAAGTAACAAATTTCAATTTCTTACTGTTTATATATAATTAAATATTTCAATATGTTGGCCTTGTATTTTTTCTTATTTTTGTTCTCACTCCTTTGCTATAGTGTGGAATAACCTATAGTACCATAAATAAATTTTGTTATTACTATTTTTATTGTATTATTGTTTTACCCAACTTATTATAATTGTTATAGTTGCTTTAGCATTTAGTTGATTCTAATACTTCTATGTTTATAAAAGTTAGAATTTTAAAAATTACATAAATATAAGGCTTATGTTTTTATTTATTTGGTTAACATTTATGGGTTATTTTTTCTGGCCTTGTAACAAGGAGAGTACTCTGAAGACTAAAGATTGTACTATACCAGACTGAATGCTTGCTGCCTGCTTGGTCAAATTTCTTTATGCTGTCTTTAATTGAAAAGTAGGTTCAATTCCCAGGTTCAATTCCAAGTCGCTAGGTGGCGTATTTTCCTGTGGAGGTTCTGCTAAATTGAGAGGGCATCATCGTCTCTTACTCTGACTCCTGACCTTTGGAATTCATGTAATATGTGAGAAGCAATCATCCATGTTAACCTCTGCCTACACTTAGACAGTGTTGTTAGGAAGATCTACTTAGATAGAAAGTAAGTGACATCTTTCTTATCTCTACTCTCTTAGTGTTATATATAGGATATCACAGCTAATAAGTATGTGAAGAGAATTCTGCATATTTACTGTCTTAAAATATTGTTTATAATATTGATGGGATAAAGCTGCAGGTGTTTATAGTGGTGAGGATAAAATGTATGACTTCATACATGGTACTCAGGAGCTCTACCACTGAACTATAACCCTGGTATGGAACTCTTATGGTTTATTTCAATCATATATACTTATTTTATTTTTTGACTGTAATAAGAGTAATAAATTCTTTCTAAAAAATTGTCTTTAAGTGGTTTTACCAAGGAGTTTCATTTCAGCATGCTGGTTTATGACTACAGTGTATCTTGGTCAGTGTCACCCCTTTCATCATAGTACATGGCATTTCTCATTTCAATCCTAGGTTTTTGCGGCAATTTCCTTATAAAGTACTATGATTCCTTAAGAATAAAGCGAGAGTGGCAGTGTGGCTCAAGTGGTAGAGAGCTAGCCTTGATCTGAAGAGCTGAGGGACAGCACCCAGGCCCAGAATTCAGGCCCCATGAAAAAAAGTATGGTAGACATTAAGTAATGAATTAAGCAAATATTTTCCTCCTGATATTTGTTGTTTTGAAAAATATGAGTTTTTGTGTGAATATCGAATAGTGTGATATATTGTGAGTTTAATATTTATTGTGAGTTTATTGTGACTACTCCTACAGTTTATGATTTCTAAAATTATAGGTCTTTATGAACATTTAAAAAGTATACACATGCATATTTAGTATAATAATAAATATGTTGTCCTGGAAGATTTTCTGGTATGTCTATATTAATTCTAATTTAATTTTATTATCAAGGTGATGTACAAGAGGGTTACAGTTACATAAATAATAGTGCATTTCTTGTTACCCCTTCCCTCACTTTTCTCCCAAGTTCCCTTCTCCAAACTCCCCCTCCTGGGTTGTACAGTTCATTTCCAACATATTGTCTTGTGAGTGTCATGGTTGTATTGGTTTGTCCTTTGTCCTTTGTCTCACTATCGTGTTATTCCCCTTCCCTTCCCTAATTCAGATAAACATATATAATACCCAGCGGGTGCCAAAATTAAATACAATGAGAACAAGGGATAGATCATAGTATGTGTGGGAGCACAAAAGCAAAAAGAAATAACCTACTGTATTAAAAATGACAAGAATAAACCTATTTTTTCCATATCTGGGAGTTCATTTTGCTTAGCATCATCTTATATGGTCACATGTACATAGCTATTGAGCTCTTCTGCTCATCTGCTAGTACTATCCTAGACATATACTAATTATTACAAATGAGGGAAAACATCTACGTTTCTTTGGGTCTGGCTTATTTCATTTAATATGATCTTTTTTTAAGTGATTCCAATTAATTATGCTCTTATTTTATTTGTGCAATATTTTGTTATCTATGTGAATATTATAATACAAAAATACCTTCCTATAATTTTGTTTAGTAATAAGAAAGGCAAGAAATGATGGCCTACTAAAAGATACATTGGAATGACAATACACAAACATAAAAATTACTGACATGACAAAACCTATTCCAATCAGTAACTTTAATCATAGAGGAAAGTTACGCAGAGATTTTGGTTGGTATTTATAGTGTCTAGCATTGTCGTAGCATCATTTCTCTTCATATTTACTTTGATCACATGTAATTCAGGTAAGTTTACTATTTTATATTTTATTATATTTAATTCCTATTTTAAAAGTCAAATGCTTGCTGTACCTAAACATTTATACTATTAGCTGTTGGTATGTGACCATCTTTTTCTAGGTAATAGTCACAGGTCACGCATATTTCTGAAAGGACATTAATTTCACAAGCTATTCATTGTCTGCTTTAATAGAAATAGCATAGACTCAGTAAGTAGAGTGAAATAGTGACCAAACATTTTTGACACTGCTTCTCTTGAACAGATGTATCAGTAATGATAGGTGAAAGTAATTGCAATAGATCTTAAATGTTTTGGCTAAATGAAACAAATATTGGCACAATGAGAAAGTGATAATTTTTAAGTGGACTCAAATAGAGAGAAGATGTCAGACTAATCATATGAATTCAAAACTACTTTCTAGATCATAAAGAAAGCATAAGAATAAAGCAATAATGAAGCAAAACTGTAGGAGGTGTTTGGGAGGGGTGTCCTATAAGATGGTGCTAGATCCAATCATTTCTAACTTTTATCATTTAGTAATGATTCAAGAAAGAAACTGTGAATAGCACATTGGGAAACGTGACAGATTGTGCTAAATTGGGAGTGTTTTAAGCAACAGCAAATGAGAAATATAACTGACTTAACAAAAACATCACAAATATAGGAATTTTATTATTATTATTATAAATATGTATATGTTAAAGATAATAAAATATATATTTACACAAATACAAAGCTGAGGAAACAAGTTGATCAACCAATTTTGGGAGATAAATAGCATTTACTATTCCTAAGGCAAGGACTCTACTGTGTCCCAGAGGTCTTGCTCTTTGCTCACTTGCTTGACTTCCTTATCCTCTTGAGTTTTTATCTCAATGTGAGTTTTTAAAATTATTTTTTAATTTTTATTGTAAGAATACCATACAGAGAAGTTACAATTACATGGGTAAGATAACGAGTACATTTCTTATCAAGCATTGTTGCCTCCTCCTTTGTTTCCCCTTCCCATCCCTTCCCATATTCTCCCCCTCTGCCCACTCTATTCTCCCCCAACCACCACCAAAGTTGTAAAGTTTGCTTTTTGACATAACGACTTGTACATCTCATTGTTGCAATGGGTCCACCTGTATCCCTAGTTAAACGATTTGTTTTTGCCCTTCCCCTCCACAAATTATACTGACATCAAATACAGTGAAAGCATGGGTTATACCTTGTGGAGGGACATACAAAGCAACATAGAAATCATCTTATAAATACATTAGAAACAATTGCATGAAAGGAAAAAAAAAACAAAAAAAAACCATTTGAATACTTATCTTGGGTTTCATTCCCCTAGCATCAACTTATCTGACTTTTTCTGCTTGACTCAGACATATACTAGTTGTTGCTAATAAGGGAAACCATGGGACTTATGTTTCTTTGGGCCTGGCTTACTTCACTTAATATAATTTTGTCCAAGTCTTTCCATTTCCTAACAAATGGGGCAATGTCATTCTTTCTGATGGAGGCATAGAATTCCATTGTGTATATATACCACATTTTCTTGATCCGTTCATCTACTGAGGGGCATCTGGGTTGGTTCCTTATCTTAGCTATGGTAAATAATGCTGTAATAAACATAATCGTGCTGGTAGCATTAGTGTGGGTCTTGTTTGTGATCATTTGGGTAAATACCCCAAAGTGGGATTGCTGGGTCATAGGGGAGCTCTATGTGGAGTCTTTTGAGGAACCTCCATACTGCTTTCCAACGTGGTTGAACAAGTTTACACTCCTACCAACAATTAAGTAAGGTTCCCTTCTGTCCACATGCCCACCAGCATCTGTTGTTCTTGATTATAGCCATTCTAACTGGGGTGAGGTGGTATCTCAATATTTTGACTTGCATTTCTTTTATGGCTAGAGAGGTTGAGCATTTCTTCATGTATCTATTGGCCATCCTTCTTTCCTCTTCAGAGAAGTTTCTCTTTAAGTCTTTAGCCCACTTATTTATTGGCCAGTTGTTTCTTTGAGGATTTGTTGTTGGGGGATTTAATATTTTGAGTTCCAGGTATATTTTAGATATGAGACCCTTGTCCGTTGTATGGCTAGTGAAGATCTCCCAATCCTTGGGCTTTCTGTTGATCTTGGGAGCTATGTCCTTTGCCATGCAGAAGCTCTGCAATTTCATGCAATCCCATTTGTCCAACCTTTCTTTGATTTTTTGTGTTTCTGAGTCTCTATTAAGAAAATTTTGGCCTGTGCTACGGAGACCTAGGGTTTCTCCTACTCCATTCTGAAAGTTCACTACCGAATTCATTCTATGAAGCTATAATAATCCTCATCCCAAAACCAGGCAGGGACTCATCAAAGAAAGAGAACTATAGACCCATATCTTTGATGAACATTGATGTAAAACTTCTGAACAAATTTTTGGCCAATCGACTTCAACAATTCCTCCAAAAAATCATACACCACCATGAAACAGGATTCATTTCAGAGATGCAAACCTGGTTTAATATACACAAATCAATTAATATAATTGATCAATTAATATAATTGATATAAGAACCGCATAGCTATCTCAATAGATGCAGAAAATGCACTTGACAATGACCCTTTCATGATGAAGGTTTTGGAAAAATTAGGAATCCATGGAACCTTCCTCAATATAATAAAGGCTGTCTATGACAAACCTACAGCCAGTATTATACTCAATGGTGAAAAACTAAAGCCATTTCCTCTTAACTCAGGAACAAGACAAGGATGTCCATTCTCTCCACTTCTCTTCAATCTAGTATTAGAATGTGATGCAAACACAAAAGGGATCCAAATAGGGAAAGAAGAAGTAAAATTCTTCCTCTTTGCAGATGACATGATCTTGTATTTAAAGAATCCCATGGACTCCGCTCCCAACTTACTCAAGGTGATTCAAAACTTTGGCAAAGTAGCAGGGAATAAAATTAACCCTCAAAAATCAGTGGCTTGGACGGTCGCTGGTGGCTCATGCCTGTAATCCTAGCTACTCAGGAGGCTGAGATCTGAGGATCGCAGTTCAAAGCCAGCCCGGGCAGGAGAGACCGTGAGACCCTGAGACTCCTATCTCCAATAAAACACCAGAAAACCGGAAGTGGCGCTGTAGCTCAAGTGGTAGAGCGCTCGCCTTGAGCTGAAGAGCTGAGGGACAGCGCCCAGGCCCAGAGTTCAAGCCCCACGACCGACAAAAAAAAAAAAACAAAAAAACAAAATCAGTGGCTTTTCTGTATGCCAACAATGAGAAAAGTGTGTCTGAAATCAGGAAAGCAACTCCATTTGTAATAGCCCCACAAAAAATAAAATACCTAGGAATTAACTTAACCAAAGAAGTGAAGGACCTCTATGATGAAAACTTGAAAAAGGAAATCAAAACAGTACTTAGAAAGTGGCAAAAACTCCCATGCTCCTGGATTGGAAAGATCAACATCATGAAAATGGCAATACTTCCCAAGCCTATCTACAAATTCCATGTGATAACTATCACTATTCCAACCTCATTCTTCAAGGAAATAGAAGAGGCAATGTGCTGGAGGAATATCAATACCAAATTTTAAACTCTACTATAAAGCCATTGTAATCAAAACAGCTTGGTACTGGCACAAGAACAGACCTCAGGACCAATGGAATAGAATTGAAAATCCAGAAATGAACCTACAGACCTATAGCCATCTAATCTTTGGTAAGAGAGCTAAGAAAATAGAATGGAAGAAAGACAGCCTCTTCAGTAAATGGTGCTGGCAAAATTGGTTAATCACTTGTAGAAAACCAAAGCTAGATCCTTATATATCACCCTACACCAGAGTCAACTCCAAATGGATCAAAGACCTCAGAGTCAAAGCAGACACTCTGAAAATCAATGTGAGTTTTTATCTCAATTTATCCTTCATATCACCTATATGCTTATATTTGTCTTTTTCTTTAAATTTTTATTTATGAATGTGCATGCATTAATAATATGATGGGATTTCACTGTGATAATTCTGTAGGTGTTGATAAGTTTACTCCTTCCATCATGTACTTACACCCATTTCTGCTCTTCTTTTATCCTTAACAAGCACTATAAAAAGGGCTCACAAACTGAAATATCTCTGTAGAAATCTGTAGCACAGTGGTTATGAACACAAACTCTGGAGCTGGATTGTATGTTTGATTTAACATTCCCTACTTAGTTACATATTCTTGGCCAGGTACTGTGTTCCTGACTTTCCCGTGTTCAGTGACATACCAATGCCATTGTTGTGAAGATACTTGAGGTGTCTTATACATTAACATGCTGTATATGATAACTCAAAATTATTGCTGCTATTAATTTTATAATTACTTTATGTTTGCCTTCCTGATATTGAACAAATAGCATTTGTCAAGAGTTCATGTCTAAAGATAAATGATGTGACAGATAACTAATTTTTGTGACTTTGAATTTCCTCTTAGTGAGAGGCTCTCCTGGGTGTGGAGCCTCTTCAGAGATATTTTAAGTTATATGAATAAGTGCCTCTGGTTGAATTAAAATTCATTTAAAAATCAGGATCTACAAAAACTATTATGTAAGTGAGTATTGGGTCATGCTGTCAGGATAGGTGATAGTTATGAAGAAAATTCATATCAAACCTAGACATAGAAAAGAATAATTTAATGTGCCATCAGTTAGACAGGTAGATGCCCCGACTCCATGGGTATCAGACACTTTGCACATAAGTAAAGGGACAGTGTTCTTTCTGCTGAATGGTAGGAACACAAAAAGAGAACTACCCTGTTGGCACTGACAATAATGTAGCTAAGTGAAATGCTGAAATAAAATAAAGTCTAAAGAGTATAGAAGGTTTATATGTCTTTGCCTGATACAAATGCAATTCATGTCAGATAACAGCATGAAGAATGATTCAAATCTACCACTTATTTAGATAGTAATGTTCATGCTACTTTTTTAAGCAAAACCAAAAACTTTCATGAAATGCCTAAAACAATTTCAGAAGAAGGAACACTAATATTTCTTTTCTTTATGATGAGAAAAGATCTATTCACTTGGCCATCCAAACTCCCAAATATACAGATTAACTAGTCATGAGATGTACAACTAGAGTATATAAGCCAATTCAGAAGTGTATAACAGAAGATGACTTTAGAAATGGATGATAGTGACTTAAGCCTGTAATCCTAGCTGCTCAGATGGCAGGGATCTGAAGATCACAGTTCTCAGCTAGCCCAGGGAAAGAAAGTCTGCGAGACTCTTATCTCCATTAAACCTGATTTTAAAATCCAGAAGAAGAGCTGTGACTCAAGTAGTAGAACACAAGCCTTGAACACAAAAGCTAAAGGATAGCACCTAGGCCTGAGTTGAAGCCCCAGTAGGGTTTTCTTCCCCCCTATATATGAATATGTATATAAATATGTACATGTATGTTTATGCACAGAGAGCTTTGCAAAATAGTGAGAATGAGTGATATACAAATAGGTTAGGTAGCTAAACATATATATGGAGAATAAGCTGTATACAAACAGGTCAGGTAGTTTAATATTAATACTAGCATAGAATAAAATACTTTAGCTTTGATATTGATGCATACATTTAAAAATATGCAACTTGGTTATAAAAAACATTTTCCTGGGCTGGGAAGGTGGTTCAGTGGTGGAGGGCTTGCCTTGCATGCCTGAGGCCCTGGGTTTGATTCCTCAGCACCACATAAGCAAAAAGAAAAAAGCCGGAAGTGGTGCTGTGGCTCAAGTGGTAGAGTGCTATCCTTGAGCTGAAGAGCTGAGGGACAGTGCTCAGGCCCAGAGTTCAGGCCCCACGACCGGACCCCCCACCAAAAAAGAACATTTTCCTGATAGAACAATTTGTAATTGAACATTGGAATACATCTTGGGTATGGGACTTATTAGAAATATAAAAATCCCTCCCTTCCAAATGCAACAATACCTGCATTTCCCTTCCCAGGGGAAGGGAAGACTGAAACAAACATCAATTCTTACACTGGAAGGGAAAGGAGTTTTTCTCACTTTTGGTTAACATTGATAGCAATTTGTCTAAGAGGTGGAAAGATGCACCAAGAAATGAATTACTTCCCCCATCTGCTGCAGCAGAAGTTCAGTTTTTGTTTGCTTCTTTATATTACTCTGCAGGTACTACCTCACCCACTCAAATATTTGAGAAATGTTAATATTTATATGAGGCATATAAATCATAGGAATGAGATTAAAAAGGAAATATTCAATATGCTATTTGAGACTTCTTTTCTAAAAATAATGCTTTCAACAATGGTGTACTTCTGAGCAAATGTACATTGTTACTTTAGAAAAATACTTTGTTTTGGAATTAGATGCCTTTATAGTAGTGGAGAGATATCCACGTGACATTTCCATATATACATGCCCAGTGCTCTTTGAACAAGTTTATCTTCTCAGACCATATTCTCTTTCCTTCTTTCTCTCTTCCCACTTTTTTTCCAAGCTACATTTAGTGAGCTTCATTATGTAGAAACCTATTTCTTCAGTGTCACTTTGATGATCCAGTTAAAGACTATTTCCCGTCCTTCTTCAATGCTAGGTATAGGCATGTTCTTGTTCTTTCTCTCTCTATCTTTCCTACTAATTGGAAGAAGGTCAAGATGGTGATGACAGGATCAGCCATGGAGCACTATGAGTTGAAAACCCTAGTTTGAAGATGACAGAGTAACAAGACAGAGGAAAGGCAATCCTTTCAGAAATTTGTGGAAGAGAACTGCTTACAATTGTACTTCACAGGGAGAGATGAGCTTTTACCATGTTAGCTTGGCATCTCATTTACAAATAATCAAAGTGACATCATAAACATACCTCTATAAAATTCCATACTGTCAGTTCTTTCCATTGTAAAACAAGGATAATAACATTAGTTACCTAGGGCTGTTGTAAATATTAAACAAAGTAATGTCCTTAAGATGCTCATCACCATGTCTATTATAATTAATCATTCAGGAAATGTTGTTATATTTTTGATCCTAAGCTTTAGTACCAGCACTCTCAATATTAATCTTTCTTTAATTGTGTATTTACTCTGCTCTTAACTTTGAGTCTATTTGTCTACCTTGGTGGCACTCTAATATGTGGAGGAAAATTATAGATGTAAGCAGAACAGACATCTCAGCCTTCTCTGACTCTCGTAGGCTTGGATAAATGTTAGTGCTTTTACCTGTTCCTGGTTTTCTTTCCATTTTACTCAGGAAGATTCCAAGGTATAGTATAAATGCCTTGGTTAAACCCCTTAGATGAGTATCTGACATTAAAAGTAGGCATGCCATGACAAATTCCTAACTTTCCTAACCCTTTCCCACCCCTAGATAAATCTAAACTCACTTGAGCCTTTTCTGTTATCATGTTGTAGGCAAAGATCTCACTTATGTGGCCCCAACCATCCACTCTTTATGTTTCCTAGGATGGCTGCACAGTTAAAACCTACCCTTCTACTCGGAAATTAAGTACCTGATCCAATCTAATGCAGCAGTAGTTTTTGATTGTTTCTTTATATTTTTCTGATGACTCTACCCTACCCATCCAAATATTGAGAGGTAATTAGTGTTGATGTAAGTTCTTCACATAAATTTAAAACAAGTAACTTAAAGGTCCTTCTCCACAGAATTCATTATGTCTTCTTTCTTTCCTCCTCTCTACTTAGATCATTGTGTCTCTCTCTTCTTACAATCAGCTATCTTTACTCCATTGTTTCCAATTCACTTTTTAATCACCTGCTACATGATTTCTGTTCTAACCTCTCTAATGACACTGTTCTGGTACAAATATGAAATATAATGGTTACTTAATGGTTCTTTAGGCATCATGAATCTTAAATTTTTCTTTCAGGAAAAATATTTTTGCTTTAGATAACCAAGGTATGAGTTACTTGGGTTTTCCCTCTCTAATTTCTTTTTTTTTAAATATATATTTTTTATTGTAGAGACACTGTACAGAAGGGTTACAGTTACATGAGTAAGGTAATGAGTACATTTCCTATTGAGCATTGTTACCCCCTCCTTTGTTTTTCCCCTACCATCCTTTCCCTCTCCACTTTCCCAACTCCTCCCCTCCACAAAGATATAAAGTTGGTTTTCAACATAGTGTCTTGTACATCTCATTGTTACATTGGATCAACCTACATCCTTGTTTCAGCATTTTATTTCCCTTCCCCTCCCCAAATTAGAAAAAAGTATATACAAGATGCAGGGCACTGGAATCAAATACAGTGACAACAGGGGTTATACCATGAGGGAAGAGCATACAAAAAAAAAATTAATAGTGCATTAAAAACAACAGCAATAAAGAAAAAAAAAAACCTCTGTTCCCTCTCTTGGGGTTCATGTCGCTTAGAATCATCTTATATAGTCATATGAACATATCTTTTGTTTGACCTTTTCTGCTTGTCCTAGACATATACTAATTATTGCAAATAAGGGAAACCATGGGACCTATGTTTCTTTGGGTCTGGCTTACTTCACTTAATATGATTATTTCCAAGTCTTTCCATTTCCTAACAAATGGGTCAGTGTCATTCTTTCTGATAGAGGCATAGAATTCCATCATATATATCACATTTTCTTGATCCATTCATCAATTGAGGGGCATTTGGGTTGGTTCCATATCTTAGCTATGGTGAATCAGTGCTGCAATCAACATAGTTGTGCTGGTAGCTTTAGTATGACCGTGTTCGTGATCCTGGGTAAATGCCCCCAAATGGGATTACTGGGTCATAGGGGAGCTCTAGGTGTAGTCTTTTTTTTTTTTTTTTTGTATGTCGTGGGGTTGAACTCTGGGTTAAGGCGCTGTCCCAGTGCTCTTCAGCTCAAGGCAAACGCTCTAACGCTTGAGCCACAGCACCCAGCACTACTTCAGTTTTCTAGTGATTTATTGGAGATAAGAGTCTCACGCGATTGTTTCTAACACATTTATAAGATTATTTCTTTGTTGCTTTGTATGTCCCTCCCCCATGGTATAACCCCTGCTTTCACTGTATTTGATGTTGTTATATTTTGTGGAGGGGAAGGGAAAAAACAAATCGTTTAAATAGGGATACAGGTGGACCCGTTGCAACAATGAGATGTACAAGAAGTTATGTGAAAAAACGAACTTTACAACTTTGACGGGGGCTGGAGGGTGGGGGTGGGGACTGGGAAGGGATGGGAAGGGGAAACAAAGGAGGAGACAACAATGCTTGATAAGAAATGTACTCATTATTTTGCCCATGTAATTGTAACCTCTCTGTACAAAAAAAAAAAAAAAAAGAGTCTCACTGACTTTCCTGCCCGGGGTTGGCTTTAAACCGCGATCATCAGATCTCAGTCTTTTGAGGACCTTCCACACTGCTTTCCAACGTGGTTGAACAAGTTTACAGTCCCACCAACAATGCAGTGGGATTCCTTTATGACCGCATCCCCTCCAGCATGTGTTGATAGATTTCCTGATTATAGCCATTTTAACTGGGGTGAGGTGGAATCTCAATGTTTGCATTTCTTTTATGGCCAGAGAGGATGAGCATTTATTCATGTGTCTATTGGCTATTCTTATTTCCTCTTCAAAGAAACCTCTCTTTAAGTCTTTAGCCCACTTATTTATTGGGCAGTTGTTTTTTGAGGATTTGGAATAATTTCAGTCTTTTACTTCCTCTTTTTCTTATGCCTTTTACACAGTAAAATCCTTTTGATTTTTGTCCTTATCCATCTTCTCTTCACTTACTTTCTTGCTTCTCCTCTAATGCCATATGTTATCTTTTATGATATGCACTATGGCTTCCTTAAACATCAATTTTAACTTCATGCTTCCTTGTGACAGATTGATTTACTCAACACCATTCCAAACCCCGTTTTAGGAGGCTCTATTTAGAGGTTGAAAAGATTAAATCTATATTTCCCAGACACCTTTGCATCCCTTGGCATTTGCTTTGGCTTCTGTGAAGCAAATGTATAAAGTTTTGAGGTTGATGTGAGAATTTACATGGAACTTCTATCATGCAGTGTTTCTTTGTCTTTGATTCTCATGGTAGCATTTTCAGTTTTGGCCATTTTCTTCACTGATGTCCAAAGGCAAGTCAAAGAGCATCGACTCTGAAATAATTTCTCGAAAATGTCATGGTTCCGAATCTGGTAGATGTGTTGGCAGAATTCAGATTTTATTGCTTCCTGATCTTAGCAGATGAAGCAACGACATTGCTTTTTTCTCATTCAATGTTTCCATGAGTTATTTCTGTAGTGTATGTCTTTGGGAAAATGTGTAATATTTAGAAAGGTGTAATTTTCTTTTTGTTGTTTCTGGAAGTTCAGAGCTTGGGCTCTCCACGTCTTCACTCATTCTGTGTGTGCTTCACAGCCAACAGTAAATTTTTTCCTATATATTCTAGCTGGAGTGGATTTTGTGTTCTTTGTGAAAGAATCTTAATCCATCTCCCTCAGAACCCACATCTTTATCTTTACCCTATTATTGTTATTTAAACTCTTTGCCCTTTAGGTATCACTGACTACTGGATAATTCATCTTGTAGTATTTTCAGTATAGCAAATACAGTACACTAAATATTAAGCATGTTACCTATCCCCATGAACTTATGCTTTTATCTAAATTCACAGAATTTGACATCAATTTCTACCTACTAACTCAGAGTATAAACCTGAGACACCTTCCTTTCTACATGTCACTCTTCACCTTATGTATCTTATTAATTGGCCACATATGGAGACTTCCTCTTTATTTTCATTATTGTTTTAATTTAAATTCTGATGTTTTTGGCAGAGATGAGTGCTACAACTTTTCATTTTGCCCTTGTCTCTATTTTTGCTCTACTCCAATATAGCTCCCTTGATTTGGACAGTTACCAAGACACAAGTTAGAAGATGATACTAAATTGCTTAAAAACTTTTCCTGCTGGGTGCTGGTAGCTACTCAAGAGGCTGAGGTCTGAGAATCACAGTTCAGAGCCAGTCCTGGCTGGCAAGTTTGTGAGACTCATCTCCAATTAACCACCAGAAAACAGAAAGTGGTACTGTGGTTCAAAGTGTTGGTAGCCTTGAGCACAGGAGCTCAGGAACAGAGCCCTGGCCCTGAGTTCAAGCCCCAAGACCAAACAAACAAGTAAACAACAAAAACAACAACACAGAACCTTTTCCTGCTTTACAAAGTAACCAATCTTATCCTTAATATTGTTTACAATACTCTTCTTGAAGTAGTCAGTGGCTTTCTTTGGGTTAATAGTGATGTCTAATACTTCAAACCCTAGCTATTATGAATGGTTTATAGCTCCCTGAGAAAACAGGCTCTTTGCATTACTGTATTCTTCATTTTTAGGCATCATACTGCTTGAGGTAGGAGGTAAAACTATAAGGAATGAGCAGGGGTAGGAAGGTAAATATGAATGAGAGCCAGAGGACATGGATTTTCTGTATTTCTCATAGTGCTTTTTTAAGTTTTTCAAAGAAATAAGTTGGATAATTTTCACCTTTAACTTGGGGGTAGAAAAAACATTAATGATTGCTTTTTTAACATAGTTATAATAAATTGCTTGTTAACTACACCTTATAGCACGCTTTCTAATTCATAGTATAAAAGGAACAATGAGTTACTAAAATACATTTATCTTCATCTTTATGATACCAGCTAATGTTTTAATTCAAGGACAGATTAACAGATGACTAGTCTCATTGTTTCTTTGGCAGAGATGGAGAAATTGAGGGAGAGAGAAGTGAAATAATTTGTTCAAGGTTATAGAAGTACAGTAGACAGTAAAATTACTCTTCAAGAACACTTGTTATTTGTCTCAATTTTTTAAAAGTGAAATCAACAGCCTCACATCAACCACTGATCAGGTACCAGATGGCAAAACTTTCCGTTGCTACCACCTAGGGCTATATTGAAACCAATGAAAGGCCTGTATCTCATTATTGGTCCCCTGAGCTCTTCATTCTCCCACATGGCACTGTCTTTTTCAAGTAGAAAAGTGACATTATTTAAAAAAAAACTGCCCTTGTTTTAGATAACCAAAAGATTTCAGTAATTTAAACAGTTTTGTCCTTTATTTTATTTTATTTTATTTTTGCATGACCTTATTAAACTTGTATTTAGTGCAACTGTAACAAAAATTAACCAAAAACATAAATCCAAATTCATGGGACACCTCAAAATCTTGCCTTACTTACAAGAATTATATGATGGAAATTGAAAATATAAAATTATAATATTCAAGAAAGTTTTTTAAATATAAATATCACTCAACTATTAAAAAAAAAACCTATGTTAAAAGGTTACTCTTCTTTTATCTGAAGTTTGGCTAACTTAAAGTCTTGTATTTTATCTGACCTTTGTATAAATGAAGAATTGACAGTTCATGCTGTTGGACTTACAGTGCAAGGATGTATAAGTTGTACATGAAAGTATGTTATGAAGTCCACTAAGTCACTTAATAGTTTAAGGAACATAATAATGCTTTATAAATGTTATAATTCTGAAAACTGTTGAAGAAAATAACAAAAGAGAAAGGCTTCCATTTTGGCTTAAAATAGGATTATATTTGGCTTAAAAAAAGAGTGTAACCAAGTTAAAAAGGTAGTGTTGTTTAGTAAAAAAGGTGGTGTTGTTTTAGTCCCTGTTATAGAAAAATACCAAAGAAATTGTTCACCAATTGTTTCTTTCTCTCTTCTTTTTTTTTTCCAAATAAGAAAACATGCTGCTCCTCATTGGAGAATAACTGGGTAAGTTTTAGGTTCAGCAATGTTGTTCACTGAATAACAAACTCAGAATCATCTCATGTTTTGCTCTTGTATTCTCTCTGTCAGATAAGTTACAATGGTAGAAATATTGCCATGATAATGCAACAGTGCTTCTAATTAAAAGCTAGATATGGATAAAAGATATAAACTTTCACCTAATTATATTTTCCTACCCAATGTTTTCTTTTGTTTTCATATTTCAAAGGAATGAAACAAAGTGACACCTTTTACTTCACTTTCTAAACTACATGTGTGTGAACTCAAATCATATAGTCTTAGTAACAAGAATTTTAATGATAAACATAAAGAGCACACTAAATTTTCTTTTTGGTATACAATCTTATCTTGATCCATAGAGATTTATACATCTAACATCCTTTAACACTGATGAATATAAATCTCAGTCACGGAGGAAAGAGTATAAATCCTTGTAATTCAATATGTAAGTATGCCTACCTCTAAGGATTAGCTTTATGAAAACCAACAAAAGCAATGAAATGAAAGAGGTTCAGGGAGCTGACATTATGCTCTTAAGATAATTTAATAGAGGTAGCCAAAGGCTTTTGAATTGTAAGCTATGTGTTCTGATAATTGTTATGTGAGTACTGATCCTATGAACTATGCTATAACCATAGTCGATATTTTAGCAGCTATTATTTGAAAAGTGAAGCTGCTTTGTTGAGCATTTTATCTTTTTTTGAAAGTGTTAAAGAAAATAAAGCTATCTTGAGCATGCAGCCAGCCATTTTGTCTTCTGAAAATTCATGACAGTTAAGTACTTTCAGTGAGAACTATTTTATTATTAATAAATACTTGATAACTTGAAATGCCTCAATAAAAGAAAAAGTAATAGAAAAGAGATTTTTAGTACCTTGAATGATAAAGTACCTCCTATATGTTTGTTGATTTCTGAATTCATGCTTTAAGTCAGTCAATTGTACACAACTGAATAGCTGGAATTTTACAGTAACTTCATGGTGATCACTAATATTCACATCAAGTGAAGGTATTTTGTTTCTTTAAAATGATATTGTTTTGGAATACAGTGTTATCTGGAAAGAGAGGACAGGAGGAGGTAGGAGAATCATTGCCTTCTATCTAAAAGAGAAGAGTTCCTCTATAGTTTAAATGTGTTCCCTCAAAGAATGTTTTGGGAAGTTAATAACCAATTTAAAAATATTAGGGTTGAAATCTAATGGGTCCATTTTATGAATAGATTAATGCTGAAAATTAAAAGATTTGGGACTGTGAGTTCAATTTGTTGGTCTCTTCTATGTACTTCTATTTTCTACCTTCCACTTCTGCTACCTTTCACCTTCCTTCCAACATTGGATGGCCCAGAAGTAAGACTTTTACTAACTGCTAGCTTCTCAATCTTGGACTGTTCAGCCTTCAGAAAGAACGTTAAGAAATAAATCTCTGTTCTTTATAAAGTAATCTCTGCTACTCCATTGTAGCACTACAAAGTGGACTTGGACACCATCAAACCTGAATCCTCATTGACATGTGGTGTAGCTGAGAAGAGTCAGTGTGGCAGGAGTTTCATGCACACTTCAAAATAATGAAAAACAGTTATTGAAAAAATGTCATGTACTTGCAAGTCACTCTACATGTTGCTTCTAATCTTATTTGTACAAGTACAGGCAAAAATCCACTAACAACAGAGATCGTCTCTTTCCTTTGTTACAATTTAGTATTGATCGCTGTGTGGGGAGGTTTACATGAATCCCAGAATGGGTTTAATTACAAGTATACACAGAAAAGTAATTGACAGAATAAGTACGGGGTTAGTTAGCAGGTTTCTTTGTACAGAACCACAATATTCTACTTGATCGGCAGTAGTGAGTGACAATAGGAATTCCCAGTCTAGTTTAGAATTCATTTTTTTCTCTTTTGCCCATTGCCATGAAAGTATTTCAATGCCATCTTGATTATCTTAGTACACATATCACCACTGACTTAATAAATTCCAAACTGGAAAATTAAACCAGAATGAATCATGAACCAGACTGGGTAGTGTGGTTTCCCATTAAATAGCATGAGGAGGCTGACTCTCAAAACATATCTCAGTATGTTATGAAGGATAGCATAGCAATTGATGTCATTATCATTGCATTTTTGATAGCCTTTCTAACAGCTCTGAAAATTTGGCTCAGTTATATCTTCTCCATTGAGGGCTTTTATATTGTAAACACAATACATTTCAGTCTGAGCCTTCATTTCTTGATGTTTCATTACTCATTGGTTGATGTTTCCACTGTCTCAGTTTGTTCTGGGGAAGCAAATTGGTTCAATTGGTCATGTTGTTATTAATATTTTTTTAAATAACTGAATTGAGCACAAAGGTCAGTTGAGAAAACAGGCAAAATGAAAATGATAATTCTTGGTGTGAAACCCACAAAAAGTGAAATAAACACAATAGTATTATTTTCTTACTTCGAATTGTCTAGGTCTGTTGGACTTATTTATGGTATAATATAGCAGAAGTGAGGGTGGCCAAGGCATTACTGTTTATGTGAATGGTTTATTAGAAAGTAGGCTAGGAAGACAAGAAATACTTCCCTAATTTTTTTAAGTTGAGTAGTTCATTCCTTACTATAAAATTATTTTCCCAATAAACTAGTGCAAAATTTTTATGTAAGATTGGTGTTTTTCCCTTTCTGCCAAGTAGAGTGATTTTATTAGGATGTATGAGTAGTACAAAATACTGGGCTTCATTATAATAATTTTATACATACATATAATACACCATAACCATGTTCAAATTCCATTGCCTTACATATCTTCACCCATACACCCCCAATCCATTCTTTTTTCTCTAATAATGTCTCTTGTACTCTTACATGTTTTCCCTAAATTCCAATATGAGACAAAACAAGCAGCATTTGTAATTCTTACATGTTATATGATATTTTTTGGAAAAATTGCGTAAATGAGTGTAAAGAAATGTAGATAATGATATAATGTTTTAGTAAAAAATGAAAATGGTTATTTTAAATATTGAAATTCCCCATGTTGTTTGATACCTTTGAGTATGATCAGAAAACTTTCACTCAAAGAATTGTGATTGCTGTATTGCTGCATTTTGAAATCCATACACATTCATATAAAAGAAGCCAAATCATGTCTACCTATAGGAATCAAACAAGTGAGATGTTGCTTTCTGGTCTGAGCATTAAATGCTATAATGCCCTTCAATTAATGAGCAGATATTGTATTTATTTAAGAAGAAATAGACTTTGAACAAGACAATTTTCTGGAGAAGAATCATAATCATATGCCAGAGGAAAATATAAAAGACTTTATGCTCCTTTATATATTTTTAATTAATAAGTTTTTATTGTGAAAATACCACACAGAGGGGTTACAATTACACTAGCAAGGCAATGAGTACATTTCTTATCAAGAACTGTTCGTTTTCAACAATGGGTCCACTTGT
This sequence comes from Dipodomys spectabilis, assembly GCF_019054845.1. Classification (NCBI taxonomy): domain Eukaryota; kingdom Metazoa; phylum Chordata; class Mammalia; order Rodentia; family Heteromyidae; genus Dipodomys; species Dipodomys spectabilis. Next base: position 5,348 of record NW_024870824.1, on the reverse strand, counting down.
ATCCCTATTTAAACAATTTGTTTTTTCCCTTCCCCTCCACAAATTATCCCAACATCAAATATAGTGAAAACAGGGGTTATACTGTGGGGGAAGGACATACAAAGCAGCAAGAAATCATCTTATAAATATGTTAGAAACAATTGCAAGAAAGAAAAACCATTTGAGTCCTTATCTTGGGGTTCATTTTGCCTAACATCAATTTATCTGACCATTTCTGCTTGTCTCAGACATATATTAGTTATTTCAAATAAGGGAAACCATGGGACCTATGTTCCTTTGGGTCTGGCTTACTTCACTTAATATAATTTTTTTCCAAGTATTTCCATTTCCTAACAAATGAGGCAATGTCATTCTTTCTGATGGAGGCATAGAATTCCATCATGTATATATGCCAAATTTTCTTGAATCATTCATCTACTGAAGGGCATCTGGGTTGGTTCCATATCTTAGCTATGGTAAATAATGCTGCAACAAACAGTTGTGCTGGTAGTTTTAGTATGGTCTTGTTTGTGATCATTCAGGTAAATGCCCAATAGTGGGATAGCTGGGTCATAGGGGAGCTCTATGTGGAGTCTTTTGAGGAACCTCCAAACTGCTCCAAAGTGGTTGAACAAGTTTACATTCCCACCAACAATGCAGTAAGGTTCCCTTCTGTCCACATCCCCTCCAGCATCTGTTGTTGTCCATTTCCTCAAAAAAAATGCATTTCCTCTAAACTCGGGAAGGAGACAAGGATGTCCACTCTCTCCACTTCTCTTCAATTTAGTATTAGAATGCCTAGCTACAGCAATAAGACAAAATGCAAACAAAAAAAGCATCCAAATAGGGAAAGATGAAGTAAAACTCTCCCTCTTTGCAGATGACATGATATCGTATTTAAAAATCCCACGGACTCCACTCCCAAATTTCTCGAGCTGATTCAAAACTTTGGCAAAGTAGCAGGGTATAAAATTAACCCTCAAATATCAATGGTTTTTCTGTATGCCAAAAATGAGAAGAGCATGGTTGAAGTCAGGAAAGCAATTCCATTCTTAATAGCCCCACAAAAAATAAAATACCTAGGAATTAACTTAACCATAGGAGTGAAGGACCTCTATGATGAAAACTTTAAAGACCTGAAAAAGGAAATCAAAACAGAACTTAGAAAGTGGAAAAACCTCTCAAGCTCCTGGATTGGAAGGATCAACATTGTGAAAATGGCAATACTTCCCAAGGCTATCTACAAATTCAATGGGATACCTATCAATATTCCAATCTCATTCTTCAAGGAAATAGAAGAGACAATCCAAAAATTCATATGGAACAATAAAAGACCCCCGAATAGCAAAAACGATCCTTAACAGAAAGAACAGTGCTGGAGGAATATCAATACCAAATTTCAAACTCTACTACAAAGCCATAGTAATCAAAACAGCTTGGTACTGGCACAAGAACAGACTTCAGGACCAATGAAATAGAATTGAAAATCCAGAAATGAACCCACAGCCCTATAGCCATCTAATATTTGATAAGGGAGCTAAAAAAGTAGAATGGAAGAAAGTCATCCTCTTCAGTAAATGGTGCTGGCAAAATTGGTTAATCACTTGTAGAAAACTAAAGCTAGATCCTTACATATCACCCTGCACCAGAATCAACTCCAAGTGTATCCAAGAACTTGGAGTCAAAGCAGACACCCTGAAAACATTACAGGACGGAATAGGAGAAACCCTACGTCTCCTTGACACAGGCCAAAATTTTCTTAATAGAGACTCAGAAACACAACAAATCAAAGAAAGGTTGGACAAATGGGATTGCATGAAATTGTAGAGCTTCTGCATGGCAAAGGACATAGCTAGCAAGATCAATAGAAAGCCCACGGATTGGGAGAAGATCTTCACTAGCCATACAATGGACAGGGGTCTCATATCGAAAGTATACCTGGAACTCAAAAAATTAAATCCCCCAACAACAAAATCCTCAAAGAAACAACTGCCCAATAAATAAGTGGGCTAAAGCCTTAAAGAGAAACTTCTCTGAAGAGGAAAGAAGGATGGTTAATAGACACATGAAGAAATGCTCAACCTCCCTAGCCATGAAAGAAATACAAATCAAAACAACATTGAGATACCACCTCACCCCAGTTGGAATGGCTATAATCAAGAACTCTAATAACAATTGGTGCTTCTTTATATTTTAAAAGTAGTAAATTACCTAACAATGGGTTCAATGCATGTATGGCATTTTAGTTTCTGTGAACTTGAAATGGTTAAGCACACAGTTCAAACCAAGCACATTTGAAAGAATCTGGTTAGTAGTGTAATTCAAACTTATATGAGAAAGCTGAAATTTTCCAAGTGTTAAACTTATAAAAGCAAACATGTCAAAATATTGTTTGCTGGTGGTAGGACAGTTAAAAATTTAAAAGCATAGTAAAAGAATAGTGGTATCAGTAGGTGCTGGTGGCTCACCCCTCTAATTCTAGCTACTAAAGAGGCTTAGATGTGACGACCACATGTCAAGATCAATTTATACACAATAAAGAAATACAGACGTGTATTTGTTACTATTCAATTTTTACCATAAAGAGCCCTGTATTTTTTACTATTTAATTTTCTAAAATGTTTCTTATTGTAAAAATACTGTACAGAGGGGGTTACAGTTACATAAGCAAGGTAATGAGAAAATTTTTAAGTAATTAAAAAAATTCGTCGTAGGTGCTACTGGCTCATGCCTTTATTCCTAGCAATTGAGGAGGATGGGCTTTGAGGATCCTGGTTCAAAGCCAGTCTGGGCAGGAAAGTCCATGAGATTATCTCCAATTAACTACCAAAAAATAAACCAGTAGTGCAGCTAGATTTGAGTAAAAAGGTTTAAGGACAATGCACAGGCCTAGAGTTTAAACCCCAGAACCAACACATTACACACACACACACACATACTCTCTCTCTCTCTCTCTCTCTCTCTCTCTCACTCTTCCCCAGGATACTTGAAAATATTTATTTCACTTGATCTCCAATTGGAACTGAAAATTCAGGTGTCATTTAAATCTGATTAGGGTTTAAATTGCAAATAATTCATGGCATTTTAAAGGTAGGAAACTGCAACGTTTTATGTGACAGTATTTTTGTAATTGTTCACTATTCACATTTGAAAGTATAAGGAATAGATAAAATGTAACAATATCCTTTCTTTTGGATGTATATGGACTTTTATTAGGACCCGTCCTCATGATTCACAGATAGGTCATCAAAAATTTTGAGAAAGATAACTTACTGCTTTAAAATGATGACATTTGACTAAAAATGTATAGTTTATTATTATGCATTATGAATGAATTACTTTATGGTTGGCGATTTATCTTTAATAAATATGGTCTTTGTATAGTTTAGAAAATAATAACAAATCAAATTGAATGACTATTGTTGCATTTTCACAGAAATCTCTAATTTTGCATCTGATAAAACTGAGGCCAAAGACAGACCATGGTGACTCATACCTGTAATTCTAGCTACTCAGGAGGAGGCTCAGAACTGAGGATCATGGTTCAAAGCTAGCCCAGGCAAGAAAGTCCCTGAGACTCTAATCTCCAATTAACCACCAGAAAACCAGAAATGGTGCTGTGGTACAAAGTAGTAGAGGGCTTAGTCTTGAGCAAAAAAGCTCAGGGAGAGTGCCCAGGCCCTGAGTTCAAGTCCCAAGACCCACTAAAAAATTACTGAGACCAAGATGCTAAAGGTAGAGTCAAAGTTATTTTGACAAATCAAGGATGAAATCTTGATATCCTCAATTCTCAACCATTGCTCTTGGCCATGCTGTGGAGATTTCATTGTGACTAGACTGTATATCTATCAGTTGGGTATTTGAAAATATATTCATTGCCTTTAAGTAGTTTTACAAAGTAGTTGCCATTCAACAAAGCATTATATGAATACAGTATATCATGATCAATGTAACACGATTCAACATTCTGACCCACTTCTCCCAATCTACCTTTTTTTCTGTTTTTATAATGTTTTAGAATATGTATTGAACTTTTGTTTTGCCATTTAACACAGCAGTTTATGTACACAGTGTCAAATGGATCTTAAGGGTAATAAATAAATTTGCTGTTTAAATGGGACACCCCAAGGACCCTTCTTAAAGCAAAGAACACACAGACACACACACACATACACACACACACACACACACACATATGTATATATGTATCATAAATATTTTTTAATGGTGGAAAATACTCTAAAACAGACTTCAGATACATGGCGTGTAGCTATTGCTAATAAATCCTCTCTATCTCTGTCTCTCTTTATCAATCAAACCTTCACCTCCCCTCCCTATTACATGTCTCTCCTTTCCTTTTCTTTTTTACTCTGAATTTCAGAATTTATTAGATCACACTGACTTTGAAATGCTTTATACTTGTAACAGTAAGTGTCAAATACTAAGAATGTCAATGAACTGTAACGATAGTCTATGAGTTGCTCTAACATTCTACATGAACAAAAGGACACAGTGCTTATAAAGCTGAAATCCTTAATAGGGACCATTATACTAACTCACGTTAACATTATTTTCACAAACTCATATTTCCAATAGTTACTGCAAAATACCTGCTCAAACACCTGGCAATCACATTTTAGTTCTGAAGTAGAATGTCTTATAATTTATTGTGATACGTAAGTATGCCAAATGTTGACATGAAAAAGTGATATAAAACAAAGGAATATACACAATGTCTTTAGTTACATACATATAATTTTTTGGGCAGACTTTATATTTTATCTGAATAACGTGTGGAATTTATAATGCAGTTAAAAATCAACTCACCTCATCTCTAACTTTGTTATCAATTTGTAAAGGAATGATCCCCTTTGTGGGAAGGAAAACAAATGATCTTTCTTGGATTTACTTCATGTAATGAAGTATGACTCTCTATGTTGCCTTAGTTTGTGTAGTTGATTTGAAGATGTTTAAAAGTTACTGAATGATGAAATGTCACTTTTTTGTGGAACATTTCTACCCCCTTATTTCTATTTTCCATTTTTATGTTCATTTTTAAGAGACAGCTCTAAGAAGTGTGCATATATGTGCATGTTCAGGTCCTGGGGCTTGAACTCAGGGCTCAGGTGATGTCTTTGAGCTTTTTTATTGTTGAAGGCTGTGCTGTACCACTAGAGCCACAGCTCCACATCTGGCTTTTTTTGATGGGTAATTGGAGATAAGGGTCTCACTGACTTTCCTGCCTGTTTGGCTTCAAATCACAATCCTCAGATCTCAGTCTCTTGATTGAGTAGCTAGGATTATAGGTATATGCCACAGGTACCTGATAAACCTTTCAGTTTTACTCACTTTTGGGGCTAGCAAAGTTA